>NW_020538040.1:155261493-155293462 GCF_003426905.1 Ctenocephalides felis
TTTTTTTTTTTTTAATGTTGATTTTTGAAACGTTCAAAAATTTAATTAATTCGTCACTTGCTCAACACAAATAAAGTGTTTTTTGAGTAATTCAAATTGTACGCTCCGTTCTCTCAAAAACTGAATTACCATTTTTGCACTTTTTGCCCCGTATCATCGAAACGGCTAAACCTGCCTTTGCCAAAAAATTAATCAGCACTTATTTCTGTCAATATGAATCAAATGTTTTTTAAATTATTCAAATCAGTTGATCTGTGTTCGCGAAATCGTTGACGAAAATTTGTATCCGCGCACACACACATACATCCATTTTTTAATGGTATGCTAAAATGTTCAAAAACCTTTGAAATGCAAAGATATATAAAAAAAAATCCCTTCGATTTTTTACGATTAGTATAACTGACCCTACGAGAAGTTAAAAAATATTCGACGAACTGCATAAGATTTTACGCAATTTTATCAAGAGAAATTTAAGAGAAATATTTTCATACAAAAATATTAATATTTGAAAAATCTGAACAGTGTTCTGGTATTTCTAAATATTCTGTTCCTTCAAAATTGATTTATCTCAATCTCGTACGTCCAATATAACAGCTAAACAGCTTATTGTTAATGAATATGCAAATTCTAAATGAAATCATTATTCATAATCCGCATAAATTGCTGTCTTCGTGGGAGTAGGGGACTCGATTAAAAGAAACGAAAATTCCAAAAGTCGAATATACCATTTATCAAGGCTGTTTGTAAATCATAGCTTATATAGATATCAAACGAGTCCCAAAAATAAATATACAGCAGAACGAAATATAGTAGTTGAGTAGAATGGGTAACGACTGAAGACTGCGCAGTGTCTATCACAGTGGCAGCTCAAGGAAGGGTTGAAAATAAATTGGAAATTTACTATTAGGTTTCAAAAATCTGAATACTGGATTAAGTGACAGAATTATGCATGTGAACATTTGAACGAACCTTATGGGCCGATTCTACCGTAAAATAGACCAATGTTATGGCAAGGCTATGCTACGTTCCATTTTTTAATTTTAACAGTTTGCTGCATAACACTATCACATCATATGTTTTTGATTACAACAACTTAGCCGAATGCTTTTTTGAAATTATCTTCCAATTCGAGTTCCAACATCTTCAATTTTCACTATATATTTCTTAGAACGAAAAAATTAAGTGATTTTGATATACCATAACTGTAAATTTATTAATTATTATAAAGATTTTCTTTGTTTCGTATTGGTATTGCCTTTATATCGTATGGGTATAAATTCGTAAATATTTTCGTAGAACTCGTTTAGTTAAATTATAATTCAAATGTAATTGTAAATAAAATATAAAAATATCAAAGCAAGGAAATATTGCACCTAATAAAACAGGAATCAAATCCCAATAATGAGAATTCAATTATTCTCCTTATGTCAAGTCAATTATTCTCATTATGGCAATCATAAGATCAAATGTCTCATCTGTAGTTGTTAGATGTTGGATGTTCCAAATGTACAAGTTTCAGCAAAGTTTCATTTTTGTAATAGTTTTATTATTTAACAGCTATCAGATAAAAATATTTGTAGAAGCTAATCTAAGATAATTTCTACTGATACATCTTACGATATGTTACTGTTTTAGCAAAGTTGACGAATTTTTTTTGCACTATTTTAGTTATAGTCTATTTTTCAATTAACTATATATAATTATAGTTATAAAATTGCATAGCATAAATGTTTTGTATTATACATATACACATTATTTACTTATTGAAAATATAATTCGCATCTTATTAGACAACACGATAACCAGGTGAATTAAAAAAAATACACTAAATCAGTCACACCCAGGTTTTTAAGTGCAAAATCTCAAAATCTTATCTACAGTTTGAATAATTATGTGTTAAAAACGCGATATTATTTTCTGAAAGTTAATTTCACAAGTTACGAATATCAAATATCAGTTGGTTAATAATATATGCATTTAAATATTTAATTGGCGAAATGGAATGTCCAGCAATTTGACTCGAGGTATAATATTGCATTTTATATATTTATAAATTCATCTTAATTACCTCACACGAATTGGATTAATATAGTTTCTTTAATCAAAATTTTATTCAACTTGTTCAATAAATTAGGTAAAAAATTGTTTTAGATATTGCTATTTAAATTTTCGCCCTTGGACGAGACGTCACTGTCTACTACTGCTGTAGTATTTACGACGCACGCCTTCTTTAACCATAAAACGAAGTTTTTCGTATGAATAATGTTTCGCTGGAATGGAATTTAATACGTTGATATCACAAAATATTTCACGAATTCATTTATACACGCTGCCGTCGCTTAGTCTCTGATAAATCAATGTGTTTTGTCTGTCCGATGTTGACAAAAACTATTTTGGTCCTCCGAAAATATTTTTCACGGACAACTTATATGGCACAAGTAGGAACAAACACATTCGCTCGACATGAAAAGTATTCGATGTATAACAACAATTACTTATGGGGAGAATAACAAAGTAGTTTTTAAAGTTGTGATTGTTACTTCAGGCAAAATAACGAATCTGACTAGTCACAGTGGTTGATTTAATTAAAAATTTGTTTATATACACTTGGCAAATAAATAGTACAAACGTTATATAGAATATACTTTCTTCTAAATAAGTTGACATTAAGGATAAGACTCATACGAATTATAAGATATGTAAGAATTTTATATATAATATTGAAAAAGATTTGCATAAAATCATTGAATTAAAAATTAATTACCTGTGGAATTAAAACGTAGCACTTCTTCAGAAACATTATATCACATTTATTTACGCGATATTACTCAGCAACATTTAATTCACTTTTGATTAGAATATTTTACGCAAATTATATGAACATTTTATTCACTTTTATTTTAAATACTTAAACTTTATTTACTTTTATCTTGAACACTTATATTTACACTGCTGTAAGAAATACATGGGTTAGTTAAACATTTGATGGTATGTCATTTTATTCGCCCTAACTAAAACTGTCCCTATATTAATTTAAAAAAATCCTAACGACAATTATATTTTAACTATCTAGTCGATTTTCAGATTTGGACATACCATCAAAGGACATGCTTAGAAGTTAAAAGCACTCACCGCACGCGAACAAGCACCGATTCTTCTGGAACATCTCGATTACCAATTTGTTGTCTATATAAAATAAAATTTATTAAATATAAATTAAAATAATATATTCAGATAAACAATTGAAAAAAAATAATTACCTCAAGACTTCCAGAAGAAAGCTAATCAGGATCTTTGAAGTCTCTGAAATTCATCATTGTTGTCACATTTTGTCCACTTCACTATCACTGCACAATAACCGAAGCACAATCACCAAAAAATCGAAATATTTACAAATCGCACTAAATCGCCGACAAATATATATATTGGTAACGTTTTACAGACTTCACAAAATCAAAAAATCGGAGCAACACCTGTAAAAATAATATTAAAAATGAAAATATTGAAATAATAATATTAAAATAAAAAATAATGTAAAGCAGAAATACAATTAGAAGAATCTCAAAATTACCTATTATCTAAAATAATTTTATCAAAACTAATTATATTCAAAATATTGAAGCATATTTAATTTTATCTTTCATAAAATTTAGCATTACATTTGAATAACGGTTATATAAAGACAATATAAACTGAGAATATTTTTTAAATTAATATAATTTGAAAGTTGAAACAAATTAGGCTTGAAAGAATAGAATTATGCTAGAAAATTATAAGAAATTATAGTAGAAAATTAGTAATAATGATAATTGTAAACAATGTGTGAAACTGTTAAATCAAATAGCATGTTGATAAAAGAATACTTTGATTTTTTTTAAATAATTTTAATCTACAGTACAAGAAAACAAAGCATCTGCTTAAAAACATGGGATTATATTGTTATATAATTAGTGTTTAATAATAGAAATTACAAAAAATACTAAGTTTTCATTCATAATCAGAATTTTATGGTAGTCCCAAGTTTGAAAAATAATGTTACAACGAATGGAATCAACGTTAATGTGTTCCTGGCCGTACTAAATACTACCAAAAAATTTATTATTAAAAATATGATAAAATACGCTTCAATATAATAATGTAAGATGAAATTCAAAATTAAGCTTAAGATAAAATCATGTAACTGCAAAAATTTACTAGGCTATTTTAACAATATTCGTATTATAGTACCAGATTATGTTCATCGTTGACTTTGAATTCGTTGTTACATTATTTTCCAAATGTTCCAAATTTCTAAAAAATATGAATATGTATAATAAAATGCACTTTTATTATAATAATTTAACATAAAATCAATTCAACGATGTGTTTATGCTTGTATATTCAAATGCTCCAACGTTAAGAAAAATTTTTTTTAATGCTTTTAAAATAAAATACGCTAACATAAAAAGTAATTATACCAACTACGTAACATGAAATTTTATTGTTAATTAGTTACTATTTGATAATAAAAATATTGACAGAAAATACCAGACTTGCATAATCAAATTTTTATTATAATCCATGAACGTGTATTAAAATATTGCAAGTTCACAAAAGTAGCATTTACAGAAAAATATTATCCACATATAAGTAATAAAATGAGCATCAATCATAATAATTTAGCATAAAACATCATTATATCAACCCACATAAGGCAGAATCAAAATATTATTAACCTTATGGTACACCTCATGGTACTAAAATAATGCAAGTTCACAAAAAGAGAATTTACAGAAAAATATTATGGAAATATAATAAAATAGGCATCAATCATAATAATTTAGCATAAAACATCATTATAATAACCTACACAACGCAGATGCAAAAAGATTATTAACCTCATGGTACACCTCATGGTACTAAAATAATGCAAGTTGACAAAAGTAGAATTTATAAAAAAATATTTTGCAAATATAATAAAATGGACATCAATAATAATAATTTAGCATAAAACATCATTATAATAACCTACATAACGCCGATGCAGAAAGATTATTAACCTTATGGTACAGCCGCACAAGAAGTACGTCCGTACGGTTCAAAAATTGCAGAGAAAAGAAATGCACTCTGTGACGATTGATTTATGAATGCGACCAAAGACATTTATTTTTATTATCATAACAATAGATAAGTATCATGATATCAATTGTATTTAGTTCATACACAAGTGTCGCCGTTTGCGGGAAATTAATTGCACTATTTTGACAGTTCGTCCGCATGTGTATCTCTCGATTGCATCAAAACGTACCTTTGAGGACTTGGCGGTTTGTATGAAATCATAAAGTCAAAGGAAATTGTATTTGTTATTAAAACGCAAGAATTTGTTATATTAAAACGTATTGAACGTTAGAGATTTTATTAATTATAACAAATAATATTGATCTTTTTAGAAAAGTTTAAAACTTTTTTTATATCACGAACTATTTGTGATATTGTATGTAATTTGTATAAATTTAATTGCACGATAACATATTATAGCTCAATGTAAGAGTAAAATACCATAGGCAGAAAAATCAGGTACCACCAGGAACACATTATTATATAATTTAATTAAATAAATGCATTACAATTAAATAAAGCCTACAAAAAGGAAAATTGTCATAAGTTTTTTACTTGTGTATACAGTTATCTAGAAAGTAAATGAAATGATGTATACTTCGCTTTTATGTATACAATTGATTAATACCAGATAAAAAAATGCAATATAACTGCTGTTAAATTTCTAAGGCATTTTTTGCACAAACAACTTTACAACCCGCTATACCTAATTTTAAATTTTATGCATAATACTTATAACCGCATAATTTATTCGTTTTCTATAATTTGATTTCGTATGTGTTAAATTAATATGACAAATAATTTTGGCTGATAATTTAAAGTAAATCAAACTCTAAAAATGCGCATCATATTATTTTAGCTCCATTTGTGAAAATTACTGAATAATTAGATTATTTTGAAACATGGTATTTGTATTCCTAAGTCATTGACGAAGCTTAAAAAACGAGTCTCGCATAATCCGTAAATTCATTGAAATATTGCTAAACTTAAAAGTGAAATTAAGGTTAAAAGTTATGTGCACAGTTAAATGTCATAAAATAAAATAAATAGCACACACGTCAGCAATAAGATAAAGAAACAGAACAAAATATATAAACTCATTTATACAAATTAATAAATGCGATTATTTTTAATTTAATAATCTATATATATATATATATATATATATATATATATATAATTAAAAAAAATCTTACCTTATACAAACACTACGAGGAATTCCGCGCAACGATCACCTGTAAAAAACAAGATCAATTCATTATTTGTATTTAAATTGAATTTTAAAATGGGAATTACTAGATGTAATAATAGTAAAATTAAATTGAAGTTATTTTCTAATAATTATAAATTTGGCATTTACCTACAGTCCACCATATGGAATTTCTATATTATATGTATATGTATATAAAAATTCGAAAAGCTAACAAAAATATACAGAACATGCACTACTACTGTCTTTAAAGTAACTACTATTTTTCCATCCGAAATCTTTGAAACATGTGTTTCAACTTTGAAATACAAGTAACAAGTGCCTCAAGCTCTCAGATCAGTAAAAAATATAATCCTTGCTAAAAGTATTGTTGTCGCGTAATATTTACAAAATTTCTGACCGTGCATAACCGTTGCAAATTTTACAACCTTTGCAAATTCTTAAAAAACCTAAATGCGTTTTTACAACGCAATAAAACATTATTGTAGTTTTTTCGAAATGGGAATTTTGCGTGGGCAGCGATCGGACTTTTTTAGCCTGCTGTGTACTTTGTAAGAATGTGACCTTCCTTTTATTTACGGAAACGTTTTTGCGAAAAAATATTAGGGTTGTTTTGAAGGTGAACGCAGTTACAATGCGACAACCCTTGAGAGGTAAAGGATTTTTACAATGCTAAAAAAATACATCTGACCTTCTGAAAAAAGTTCGAAAATTTATAACGGGTATTGTTATAACATGAAAGAAATGCAATATTTTTGTCGATTTTGTTGCCGCACTTAAGTAATCGTTACAGCTGGCAATATTTTTAAAAATAATAAAGAACGTTAAACATTAGGACGAAGTATCTAGCAACTAGGCTTGTGAAATATAAAAAAAAATGTTGCAGAGTAATAAGTGTCTGGATTCAAAAAAGAATTTTTATTAAGTAGTTTAATTAAAAAACGATAATACATTGTTTTAAAATTTTGTAGTTGTAAATTCAAGTACTGTTTTAAAAATATGTATAAAAGTGATAAGTAAATTAGTATAGCACACAGGGCAGCTAGGAGCTAATTGTAACAGGGGTAAGTAGTTTTTCAATAAGTACTTAAACGATATTACATTATTTTCTTTAAATTGAACATGTAATACGTCCTGCATAACATTGTTATAGCTACTGTCTCACAGTCCGATGCAGTAAACAGAATTGTGCAGGTGCGTCAATTTTGACAGGTAATATAAATATGAACTACATATCATAAGATAGATTTGCATTATTATTATCGACTAATTTCAAACTTTATATATCTTGTTTCGTTTCAAATTTATCAATCCTTAAATCTAATTAATCTAATCTAAATTTCTTCAATAGTTATCTTGATTAATGTAATAAATTACACCTGGGGTTAGTCGAAACAAAACCTTGGTATAGTAACATACTAAAATTATGTACAAGTTCAAGTGAAAAAAAATTAAGTATAATGTATAGTTTATAAAATGTGAGCACATGTAAATTGTGTTACAGAAGACACTATAACATAGTATTATCATCATAATACAAATAAAATATATAGTTACTAGATATTTTATTTGTATCATGATAATTGTAGTTTACGTTGATTGATGATAGAAATTTATATTACAGGAAACATAATTTTATTTGTGTTAATTGAAGTTTGCATTGATGTATGAATTGTAACACTTAGAAACAAGTCAATTTTTGTAAAAATGAGTAAAGAATCAATTATCAGAGATATTGTATTTTGTCGTTACTACTTGCTTCAGTAGATGTTATAACTAGTCCTAAACACGAGGTAAGTTGTAACACCGATTTCCAGAAAATTATTGATTGTGAAGTAAAAAAACAATATAGATAGGAAGATTACAGACATAAAATATAGATATTTTTTTTTACTTTGTTCGGTAGAGGAATTGTTACTGCATATACCCATATTTTGTAGAATCACTTGATCTCAAAAAAAAAATTACATAAAGCCCCTATAGCTGCCCTACATTTGAAACATAGTAGAAATAAATTTGAATCCAAATCATTCTGTTTAGTAATTAGAAATAAAGTTGACTTCACAATGTAATCGTTAAACTTTCATAAAATAATGCAACATTTTGGAAAGAAACAAGTCAATTATATTGTCTAAAAATCTTGAGAAAAATTTCCCTAAGTATCTCGATATCAGTTGAATACCGTATATCATTCTATTTTCCCATTTTTTTCACAATTACGATAAAAACGACATTTAAAATTTGATATTCAGGGATAAATAAGTGCTTATCTCAGGAAATTATGCAAATCGATCAATTTAAATTTGACTATACGAAAATCATATCAGAGGCAAACACTAGGCACAGATCTCGCCACTTTTGCACCACCCCCTCCTCAATGAATATAAAGATAAACGAAACGACGCGTGTATAGCCGTCGCGACGATCATTATAACGAACCAGAATGAATACAACATCAAGGGACGCATTTAACAACGTCTCTTTCTATCTTTTCCACCAAGCGATTCCTTTTAAAGTTTCCTACCCCTCGTATCAAAAAACAAACCCTTACGCACACCGCGAGAACGATGGCGAATGGCCCCAATGTGGAACTTTCCTGAAAGAAAAGCGGGAAAACAAGAGAGGCTGCGAGGTGTAAAATCCCCCACAGACCCATTCTACCAAAAGCAGAGAGCACATCGTGCAGAAGGAACCATTACAATATTTTTAACGCAACTTCAATATTGACTCGCCTTAATGCCGCGGAAGATGCGACCACATGGCGCCTTTTCCGTGCGCAGGACGACGCTCAACCCGAATTGCCGAATCTGTTTACGGAACACGAACGAATTCTATTTTGGACATATACGCTTTTGCAATTATACAAGTACTGATATACAATTATTGCAATCGTGTAGAATAATATTGTCCCTTTATGTATTCAAAGTGCGTCAAAAAATTTTTAATCACACATATTCAATGCTGTACCCGAATACCACATACTTTGCACATGTACGTATATATACTTATATACTATATATTAAAACGTATATATTAAAATTATAATTTTCTGTTTTCTTAATTTGAAAAAAAAATGAATAAAAATTTGCAATATTTTAAGTTCTTTATTCTAAATTTTGCAATCCAAAATTAATGTATAATATATAATAATATAGTATAAAAAATATCATCATTAACATTTTATTTAAGTGAAAAATTATCTACTATAGCTGCTCGCGTAAATATATTACGATGGTAAGACATGTAATATCATAATAGTAATAATTGAGTAAACCAAATTTTCGAAATAATTTTAAATTTCTGTTTTTTTTTAATGCAAAAAAAACCACAATAAAAATTTATGTGTATGCAAATCTTCAAAATTTCTTTCTTTTTCAATTATAGCAATGCAACAAATAAAGTATAAATAAACTAACAAATAAACAAATATTATGGTTTTGAAATTTAAGTTAAATGAAACATTTATTACTGTAGCTATAGGCGTGAGAACATATTGAGAATCATAAAAAAGTGATACTCATAATAATAAATAGTTGTAGTTTTAAAAAATGGGTAAACACGTCATTTGTCTTCTTTCTGTAGTATAAAAAACAAGTTAATACATACAATTTAAATACAACAAGAAATGTTTATGAATAAAATTGCCGTGAGCGTTAAATAAATAAATAAAAAATTAAATCCGCAGATTGCTTTTTTCTGGGCATGTCTTTGCCTTTGAATAAGTAAAATTTGAATTATTGATTAAAAACCTTGTTTTTTATTTAGGAATAGGTTATAAATTTCATAGTATTGTCGATCAAATTGCAACTTAAATAATATTTTTATATAAAATTTTCTATTAAATTTATTTCACTTGTATATCAAAATATCAACCACACATATTCTAATGAAACTAATTACAGTCTACAATTACGTAATGCCATTATAGATTAATTAAAAATAGGCATACTAAAAAAATGTGTACTTATTTCGATGTTTTGTAAATCGACTACAAGTCCAACGTAATAATTTGTTTTCTTTGCCGATACGATGAAATAATTCTCAAAATTTGTAAATATCGGTGGTAATTTGTAAAAATTTAAATCATTAACATAGTAATCATATCCGCACGTCCAATCAGTACTACCAAAATTTGAAGTACTTACTACCAAAAGATTTGCTGTTGGAATATATGCAGATATTAATCCATTTGCTACGAGTGTTGTTTATGGACGACATGTGATTGAAGAAATATCACTATGAGTTGAACTATTGGGAACTCCAAACTTTTATAATCACTTCTAGTTCATTAGAAGCGCAATTTTTGATTTTTCAACACATTATTTTTGAGGTACAAATATTTTTAAAAATAACGTAGTGTCTGGCCAGTCAATGGCGCAACTAAGGGGCACGCTGTTCCCGTACAGCAGCGACACATCAGCGGAAAACACTCTCGTAGCGAAAGGGTTAGTAGTACATATAGTAGTTATCAATGCATTATAGTTTATTATATAATTTAATGAATGTATTAATATCAATTAGATAGTGTGCAATGATTATTATGCAGTTTATCAGGAATCTGAAATTAAAGAAATTGAACTTTTAAGAGATTTGAAATATTATATACAGCAACGTTTAAAAATCTTGGCTTATTACTTGAATAGCTAATCTCCATTATGCACATAACAGCAAAATATATAATAAGTCTGGAGATTACACAAGCAGTTGCCGAGACATTAAAATGCCTACGGCGGCGTGGCGCAGCATAAGGCGTCGTGTGCTACGCTCTCAGCTTCCTTAAGGGTAGGCGACCGGTGGTGCTACATTGCATTTGGGGTGTGTTTTATTACTTTTATGACCTAAGTTACTGATATCATGTGAGATACAGGATGTTCAAAATAAAACATGCCGCGCGGTAATATCGCAACGCGTGCAAAAGCAACTTCTATCGGAGAGAGTGCGGCATTAAAAATCTATTTGACGACGTGTATCGAATCAGAATGGGTAGATCGTTGATGGATATATAATCACACGTGGAATTAAATAGGACTATACTAAATAGACGAGGAGATTAGAATAAAAAAAATAATAAGTTATTCAAGTGCAATCGAAAAGATATTGCGGTTATACCTAAGGGGTAACCGTTAACCCTTAGATAGGTATAACCGCAATTGCTTAACGGTGATAAAAAAAGAAAAAAATTATTTTGAACTTTGGCGTGGGTTAGTGGTTCGAGCTAGGATATTTGAATCAGAGGTTCCAGTTTCGATACTCGTTTCGAGCAGATTTTGTGATGTCAGGCAGTAGTGACAGCGATTTCAATTTGAAAATTTAGATTTGAATGTTTTCAAGTAAAAATATACCTCACACAGCATTGCGAATTTAGGTATTATGCACTATAAGTGAAATTGTAATGATAAATTCACCACATAGACATTAGACAACAGTATGGTATATATATAAAAACTTATACATAACGATGAAATTAGTTAAGACTTCAAAATAGTTCATAAAATCTTTCTGATCGCTATTCAAATAGTAATAAAAATAGTTTTAAGTATGCAGTAAAGAACCTATTATATCGGAAATATCTCAAAACATTTCAATTTGATTAATCATCATTTTAAGAAGTAAGAGTATTCCGGTTAATGGATTTACATTTTTACGAAAATTATATTTATAGTTTCTTTTTGAAGATTAAATAATAAAATATTTTATAGTGCGCTGTGAGTTTCTATAATTCAAACTCATACAATTTGCAGCATTTTTTTAAATATCTTTTTGAAATAGTCTACCAACGCAGCCACAATCAGATCTTGTATCAATATGAGTAGCAATATCTTACTTATTGTATTTAGATTAGTCTCGACTTAATATTTTTTAGTTTCATTAGATACCAGGCACAAGCTTTACTACATATATGGATAAACAAGTATATATAGGTACTTCAAAATTTTGGAGTTTCTGAATAATAATTCAGATTTTGCTTTAAAACAGATTTTTTTTTAAAAAAACCTCTCGATTGCAATAATAAAAATTTATTCAATCAAAATTTACTTGAAAACAATTTTAATTATTTACTACTTATTTAGAAAAACTATTCGCATATTGTTGTGTTCTATGGTAAATGGCCGTAGCTTGCCTACCTATTTTTAAACAAATTTTAGGTTTATCAAAATTTTTAAATTGTTTCAAAGATTGTATTATTATCAACTCATATGATTAATGGTCAATTCATAAATCGCGATAATAATTTAAAATGTGTGTTTTTTTTAATATTTTAAAATGTAAACTTGTGAAGTATACTTCACTTGATAACTTTTGTATTCAAGATTCAAAACCTCAGATTAATTCAAATATTTTAAATAACACTAAATTATAGTAGTTAAATACATTTACTGGTAATTTTATATGCAAGTATTTATCTAAAATATTACAGAACTATGGATTAACAAGTTTCACTTTTAGCATTCTTGTACAACAATTCAAAAATTTAATTCGAAAAGTTAAAATGCTTCAAGTATTTTAATCTGCAAAAGTGAGGACGAAACCTATTATACGTTATGAATGAGCATACAAATTTATTACCTAAAAATAGATTTTTTTACTATTTTTTAGACATGCTTTCCCCTAAAACCTCCGCGTAATCTAAATAAATTGAATTATTATAATTTTAATCATCCTAAAATTATTAGTTTAGCCAATCATTACATGAAAAACGCTAACTAATACAGCATACAGTGGCATACAGTTAGCCAGTACATGTAATCACATATGAATATATTTAGATTACTTACCACTTTATAGAATCACTAGAAAATATTATTCACTAGAACACTAAACACTATAAACACACAAACGCGGTAATAACGTCCTTAAATTCGCGACGAATAATTTAAGGTTAAACGTCACGCAAAATTCACGGCGGCAAACTAAACGTCATGACAAGAATTTTGACAATTTGATAACCATAGAACACTAAATAGATTATAAACTTTATATCAAATACCAACACACACATATACGCCATAGACATAAACTAGCGCTATCTGTGGGTGCCATATTTATTTATAATATGTCACTTTGACGTGACAATTACAATTTCTAGTTGTTGCAAAAAAACTGTGAAATAACAGCAAAAATCAACGTAAAATGTCAATAATGTGTGTATGTGTGAATTTTGTGCTTATTGGTATTTATATCAATGTCAAAGTTTTGTTCGTTTATATATTATTTAAATAATAGTGCGTGCTGAAAATGTGGCTTAATATTAAAGAAATTGGAAAACAATAATATTTAACCAGTTTGCTGTGATTGATAATTATACGTGTCATGGAAAAGTGCCAGAATTTCGTGTATTGACGAGTATATTCGTCATGCATTTGATACAGTGACCATTTGCTATTTATACTGCAATTTTTTAAAAAAGCAATTTACATTCTCAAATGTCAAGATGTTTGAGTTGCAAAAACTTCCCAATATGTGTAAATAAACAATATCGACTTGATCAATACAGATTCATATTTAGCCATTCAATTATATTATGTTCAATAATAGTTTTTGCTTATAAGCAAAATAATTATGTATACATGTATAATATTTCATAAGTTTTTTCTGTAAATTTTATCAGGTTTCAAGTAAAAATGATCAAAAAGAATCTGTAGGAACTTATTAGTAGTACATTATATATAAGTACAATTAAAAATACAACGTCTTATAAGTTACCGGGAGATTGGCCCTTGATTAAGACAAAGCAATCTGATAAATCGAGTAATTATATCCATTAATATAAATAGATGCTTCAAATACTAGAATTAAGGATAAAGCAAGCTTTAGTATATAGCCTTAATATCTTTTTAGGGTCATAATGAACCATTAAGCGACCATAAACATCTAATCACTTGGTAGGAGGGCAGATCTAGCTGAAGGAAACTGGAGAATTCTGAAATTTATTTGGATACAGCTCAGTAAAATAATTGTTTCATCGACTAAAGTAAATTCAATCGTATATTATTTATACAAATTATATATCTGATCTAGTTACAACAAAAATTGAATATAGTAATACTAAAAATATTTTCTACGGCATGATATAACCATTATTTTACAAAAATGCTTTCGATATAAACTTTAGTATGGAATTAAATTCTGTAATTTATACAATCGATTCGATTGCGTTTTATATCAGCCGAATATATTGCAGTGGACATAATTTAGACATATTGTTCTATTCAAATATGTATGCAATTTAAAATTAATCATATTTGATATTTTCAATTTGTATAAATTGCTAAAAGAATATTTTTGTATTTTTGTATTTTAGTAACGCAATTTTATACATTATTCATTATTTAAATGTCCCGCATTTGGAACTTGATGTCTGATTGCTATTTTTTTATATTTAATAAATCATATTTATCGCTTAGTGCAATCGTATCATTGCAATAAATATTTGTATAGATTTTACAAATAAGTTAAAATATAAAGGTATCAGATAAAAAACTTCAGATTTAAATATCAAACAAAATAAATAAATTATTAATACATAATATTATCTAATGATTAGTATTTATAAAATTGAGTTTAATAAAATTCTTTAAATGTTATATTTTCATGAAATTAATAATAAACTAGGTATTTGTGCAGTTGCATTTTGTCTTAAGGCAAGTTGTAAAAACTTTTCCATAAGTGTAAATAATCGATATAATCACAAATTGAAATTTAGCTACTTTTAAAATTAAGACGATAGAATTTTGCGATTTTAACATTGCCCATTATACCAAATATTAATGAATTAACGACTTTTTGTAATGCCATAATATTTTACGTTGTTTATTATAATCATGAATCCGATTACAATGCAAAGTTTTATTAATTACGAAGAAATTAACTAATTTATAAAACATAAGAAATGAAAAATAAAAAAGCGTAATACATATACATAAATATACATATAAACAGTACATATATATGTACATATGTATGTATATCGTATACATGTACAAACACATACACATATACATACATAAAAAATTAAAGATTAACTTCTAAATCTTTGCCTTTTATTTGATGTATTGCCCTTGAAGAACTTACTATATATATATATATATATATATATATATATATATATATATACACACAATTTAAATAATTAAAATATTATGTGTTTCAGCATAAATCAGTATTAAAACCCGAAGAGAAAGGGCATTAACGCACTTTTGCGCAAACATGTGAATCATTAACGCATTAGTGGGAACAATACACGACCTATTATCAAGGGGACAGAATCCGGAATGCTCTCAAAAAGCTTTTCGACTAAATGCATTTATACACCCACACGAAGAGACGAAAAAACTCATTTTGTCGTGTCCGGCGAATCAAATTATTTCATTTTTTAAAACCTCGGAGAATGTTACAATTCACAGCAACAGCGAGTTGGCCCTCGTAATTAAAATGGATCACAAAAAAACGCGTAAAGCTGAAAAAATATGTATTTATTATGAAATTGTCGACGGAAATGTGTGTATATAAAGGATAATTCATTTGATAGAATATTCATCGAGGGTTTTTTTGTGAACGTGTGAATAATTTAAATTTGTATGTAAGTCAGAAAATTTTAAGCACATATTATAGCATCAATATTGATTAATAGTACAACAATTAATTGCAACATCATTGGGATATTGTTTGTACAATTTTTCCTATATTTCAGAACGTGTGATTAGATTTGTTACTTGAACAGTTTGTAATATATGAATTGTTTCATAAACATAACCGAAATTTAAAACTTTCTAATAGTTCAATTTAATTTTATTCAATTTTAAAAATGTCTAATATAGGGTAGGGCGGAACACAAAAGTCTAATTTGAATTTAAGCAACTGTATTGTAAAAACTAAATCCATAATATCATAACGAATAACACATGTCAAACAAACATCTATCTGACTAAAATCTAAATCATCATTGTAGAAATGCGTTTTTTTTGCTGTTTTTCAAAAATTTGCCAAGGGGCAAACAGATCCAATGTCATATTTTTAATTTGAAAGGGATTTTACAAAATAATGGCTACATTATTCAACGAATAAAAAATATAAATTTTATGGGTACATTTTTAAAGAGACTTTAACACTGTATATAACCTTGATCTTTTTTTTTGTCAGAGAAAATAATCATCAAAGTTGAAATAAATATTTGGTTAACTTAATTTACTTTTCTATTTACTGTTCTTTATGTTTACACCTTTGCCGGGGTGAAGGCTCAAATGGTCATTTTTACCCCAACCGCATATAGTCTTCTATAGAGGTTATATAAAAAAAACTGTTGAATCTAACTTAAAACTAACAACACTTCTTATAAAACATCAAAATAATGTAGGCTTAAAAATTATATTTAAGTCTCGTAAACTAAACAACAGTGCTCACAACCAAAAAAACTAACAACAAAGGAAAGTACCTTAGTTATGAATTTTCAAACATTGCCGTTTATCTCTTAACAGCCACGCCGTAGGTATCAAGGTGATAAATGGTTATATATTTTTTTCCCTCTACTTTCATACATTGTTGTTGAAAAAATTCTTAACTTTACTTTTTTTGAGATATCGATGGTAAACCTTTTTATCCGCGGAACTTTAGCCCGCTCTAAGCTATATATATATTATATATATATATATATATATATATATATATATATACCATATTCATCTATATACTTCTGTAATCCAACGGAATGAATAATAATCAACGCATCCAACAAGTAATAACCCAGCAGCAGTTCGCTGTGCAATAAACGCATTACACTCAGAAATTTATTTGCAGCGCGACATTGCAGAAACTTATTACATGCAGACACGTATCAGGGCTTTCAATTGAAATGAAACCATAACTGGAATAGAATCATAATAATAGTAATTTAAAAAATTCTTAAGCTAGAGCATTTAAAAATGTGTATTCTTGTGAAAATAGTCTTTAGGGGCATTACTGCAATCTATAACAATTTATATATAAATAACAACCATTAGACTGGTTCCCAAAAGCATTCGAAATAAAATAAATATATCTTAATTAAAATACGGGTAATTATTGGGTTGCGTTTTAATAGTGGTCAGAAAAAATATTATGTCTCGAATAGTATGGAAAATCATTGGATTGCTTTCTAACAACATTTAAAGGATGATACATATATTTCAATTAATAAGGATTATTATTCCTTTTGTTTCGATAGGGTTCGTAAATAATTATTCAAAAATAAGTTTCGTTTTCATAAGCTTACAGAATATCTAGTTCTGATTGCTGAACAACAAAAAAAGCATTTAATGTATAACCAAAAAATTTAAGCATCTGAATTAATTTCAAAGATGATGTCGTTTATCAATGTGCACTGAATTTTTTTCATTCATAATTCTAATCGAATGCCCCATTCTTGAAAAAACATAATTACCTTATTCTACACATTTTGCTCTGTATCTCCGAAAGGTCGGGACCTGCCTTTGCCAAAAACTAATCAGCACGTTTCTCTATCAATAGGAATCAAATGCTTTTTGAATCGATTGAATATCAACGGAATCGGTTGATCCGCGCACTCAAAATTGTTTACAAAAAATGTATCCATATACAAATACACACATTCATTTTTTTAAGGATTGCTAAAATGTTACAAATAAACAATATTAAAAATATTCCAATATTTTTTTGGTTTTATTTTTTTTTACCTATTTTGTTTTCTTTGAAACTTTTAAATATTTAACCTTTTTGCAATCCTGATTAAGTTTTTAATTTGTAAAATGTTACAATATTAAAAATATTGCAATATTTTTTGGTTTTAATTTTCTTACCTGTTGTGTTTTCTGTTAAACTATATTATAGCATTTTTCAATCCTAAATAAGTTTGTAATTTAATTCCTGATTAAATTTTGACAATACACTTTAGTACGTTTTTTTAAATAAATTATTTATTATATATATTTTTTAATAATTTTTTAATAAAAATTTAACGTTGACCAATTTTGATAATAAATAATATACATGTAAATTATAATAATTCATAGTTTAACATACTGTTTTAATTCTAGAAAACTTGGAATCAATTGTGTCATTATTTTTGACTGTGATACTATCCAATTCCGTTGGATTAATGCCTACAGTTCCAAAGTTTAAATAAACACAAATAATGAAAATTAAGCATAATAAGCAAAAAATGGTCACAGTTTGATAAAAGCTCTAAGTTGTACTTGAAAGCTCATAATTTTCAAATTGCACGGGATGATTTTTTTCCATGATAGTTACAAGTTACAACCAATGCTGACGCCCCGTTTAGGCTTGACGTTGAGTTTTGGGATACCCTGTGATATGTTATAAACGTATAAACAAACTTGCTCTAAAGTCAGCTGTGCGCTCACGACATTTTCATATAAATATTCAATTAATAATTTATATAAAAGTTGCAATAAAACTGAAACTTTTCACCTTCATTCCTCACTGGAATAATGCAAATCCAACCCTTTCGAAAGCCTGTTAAGTACAAAGACACATACGCAGAATAGGGGTCGTTGTGTATGTAATATGTATGTATATAGAAAAGAGATACAGAGCGCATGCAAGCACGCAATACACAACGTAGCTGTGATAAAACTTAAATACGCGTGGCGCATTGCAGCGAGAATATTTCACAATTTTCATCTGCGAGATTGCCTATACATTCCGTTTGCACCTCCCAGCATCCCTTACTGGAACTACCCTCCGACCACCGAGCTCAAAACGAACGGGATCATTGAAGAACAGGGATGCTGGTCGACAACCCTTACATGATAATAATAATTTTGAGTAAAGGAAACTTTAAATTGGTTCATAAATTTTTATAAACTTTATGTTATATTTTAAGCATTTATTCTTTTCTCGGTAAATAGTTTTTACTCGGCTAATTGTATTTAATACGCTAATCATTTCAATGGTACAAGTTTAGTGCTGATGTTATTGATCAAAATACTTATTATTTTAGTCTTATACTTATTATTTTTCAAGTATTATTAAGACAGTGGTTCTCAAATTTCTTGAAAATCGCATGCAATAATATTAAAATTAAAGATATTATAATTACTTATTAAATTACTTATAAAGAAGTAATGATCAAATTTACACTTGAGGTTATAGATCTCAAATAAAAATTCAACTGAAAATGTTTTCGCGAGCAGTGCAGCATAACATAAAGGTAAACACTATTAGACACACATATCTAATGAATAGTACTTTTTTTTTTCAAAATCTTCGAACATCAACTCATTTCACAGTGTAGATAAATAAATACTATAGATTTATGATACTATAGATTAAAATCAGATTTCAGATAAGACCCAATTAGATACACTCGAGTCTGCTTAAATCAATTTAAGTTTGTCAAAAGTTGTTAGCATTTGCAATGATGCATTTAATATATTCTGATTTTTAGTGATTTATATATTGCAGTAATCATATAGTAAAAAATTACTCAACAAATTATCGATAGACAACTATTAACATTATTATAATCAAATTCATTTTCACAACATTAACTGAAAGGTAATATAAAAGTGTTGATTCAAAATTTTATGATAATTGGAACTGATATTTTGCAAATTTTCCACATTAATTTTTTTTTAGAATCTGCTAGTAAAAAGATAAACTTATTTCATGTTATTCATAAGAAAATCTACAAATTTTGTTTTAGAACTATTTAGACATGTAATATTTTGTTACGATTTTCAATAATACACTTAAACAATTTATGGTTTTTAGTGATTTGCATCGATAATATAATTTATTAATAAAGAAAAAACTTTCACAGATTATAGTTCTCTTTAACATCGCATAATCTTGATAATTTTTTTCTTTAACCCTGTAATTGGCTTATTGTGAGATTAATTATTAAGTATACAGAGACTATATGTACTAGTCAAATGCAGTTATAATAATTTCCCAAAAGTTACAAGATAAAAATATTCTTATGTTGCTGTTATATCTTGTTATTAAGATTAGCTATCGTCTAGAAATGAGCTGCACTTAATACACAGTAAAAATCGCTGCCATATCTGTTATTTGATCCGGTTCCATTTTGATGGGCAAACGAGCTCAACGAAATTATCTTTATAGCTTAATAATGCTCGTTTGGAATGATCACTCGGATTATATATATATATATATATATATATATATATAATATAATATAAACCATATATCCATTATACTGTATCACCTCGCGGCATCCGTTATATTTTCCGTTTGATGGCAATGCGTTTATTGCGTCGCATGTCTGAAGCGGCGTGTTAAAACAATTTAGACGAAAATCGAGAGGGACTTTTTTTTATAAATTACAATAAACAATCTAATTATCGTCTGCAAAATACGATTTTGCTACCAGTGCACCTGAGTCCGAAATATTCCGGGGTGCCGCGCTCGGAACGTGCATACGAGAGCGCCTGGGAGTTGAATGGATAGAGGCGAGAATTGCCAGTACTGGTGCTTCCACAAATTATTTAGATGTGCTCGCCTGCCAGCCGGGAAGATATGACGACCGATTTCCCAGGATTTTCTCTCGACGACGGCGAAAGGGTGAGAGGTTACGTACTCAGATTCCATGCCAACTGTAAAGCTTTGCGGAAGCAGTATCATGTATTAACAAAAACTTAAATAAATACATTTTGAGCTGTGTGAAAATATTTGTTTAGTTCAACTGGATTTCACAAAGATCTTGAATGTTATTAATAACGCGCAGACTAAGTTTACGCTTTTGATTTAAGAATAGTTGTAGGGTAGGGCATAGTATAAAGATCCAATGTGACTTTCTGTAATCATGATTTATATGTAAACCAATTGAACTGCATTACAACAAATACTATCATGAACTATATTCAGTAGAATTCTCAAGTAAGTCCTAATTATAGAAATGTGTTTTTATCTATTTTCCTAAAATTTCTCACTTGTCCAGCCTATAGGGTAAAAAAAACAGCCGTCGGGCAAACAAATACAATGTATAAGTTTAAATTTTAAAAATATTCACGAAATAATAGCTGAATTATAACGGGTGCCAAATCAAAATTTCAAGAACACATTTCTTGCAAAGGTTACACCGTGTATAACTTGATCACACCTTGATCTGATATTCCGTAAAAAAACACCAATACATCTTATAAAAAAAAACAATTAAATAACGTGTACTTAAAAATTATATTTAGATATCATAAACTAAAAAAAGAGCTCAAAACTCAAATTTGATATGCTTCAAACATCAAACTTTAAACAAAAATCTAGTAATCACCAAAAAAATTTATGATTTACACATTTTATCCCTAGTTGAATATTCCTTGAACACCGCAGTGCTGATATACTAAATATGTAATTAAGCTAATTTAATAAAAATCAATCAGGCCGTTTCTTTGGAATTATGAGTTTAATAAAAGATTTTTTATGTCATATATAAATTAATAAAAACATAAATATTTTGAACTTATAATAAAATATTTTTTTTGTTCAATTGGTGTTTCAAGGATCTTGAAGGTTTTGTGCAATTTTATTTTATTAAATTTAACTAAAACTAAACTAAATGGTTTTGTTGTTAAAGTAAATTGTTCAAAATTCAAAATTAAAGTAAATCATTCAACATTCCATTTAATTTCAACAGAACGATAAATTTGCCATAGTTATATGTTTTTTCGACAGTTATTAAAAGTATGTGTGTCTATCAATGAATATATCAATCAATAAATCATCATTTTAATTGTACAAAGCCATAAATTTTGAATTGTTCAACCCTATATAGTTAAACATTTTGTGAGATTAAATATATTTTGCAATTATATTCTTATAGGTTCAATATAGGCATTTTTTATTGTTTTATTGAATTAAGAATGTTAAAACGAAAAACATACCCGCAATATAAATCTATTTTTTTTAAAAAAAGTGGTTATAATTAGTACAAACAAAGAATATTTTATTTCATTATATGATTTTCATATAAACATTTATCTAATACGAAAGCACTGCGTGGTATTACAAATTACGCCATAATAACAAGGAAGTTCCAAAACAGTAGTTAAAGTTATACCGAGATTAACCAACAAGTTATTTGAATTATAACAATACTCAAAGTTTTCAGTTATCAACACACTCAAGATATGTTCGTTACTCACTAGCTTTTACGAGGCTTTAAAACACTTTCACAGACATAAGATCGTAAAAGTTCAGACTTACATTGTTATTTTGATGGAAGGCAATGATATCAGCAGTTTGGTTATATATCATGCAGAATTGGTACACATACACATATATAAAGAGATATAAATAATATAAATATATATATATATATTATTATATGCATGTGAGGGTCTGTAGGATTACATCTTTAAAAAAATTGGTGAGCGTTTCGGCTATAGCCCTACCTACTGTCCAAAAGTATTAAAATTAATTTTGGGAAAGCAAATATATTGAACATATCCAAAATTGCTACTTTTGACAAGCTTTTTGTCTTATATGTGCTAATCAATTGGTTCATTCAAAAAAATAATGTACTGTTTGTACTATGCTAAGAAAACGTCAATTTGCATTGCATAATCCATAATTACAGAAAAGTTCATTTCTATATTTTTGTGCGAATTATTTTTTTGGTGTACATCTAATAATTTATTTCTCCAATGTTATATTAATATTAGAATAGTGGTTTATATTATAATCACTAATGATTACAAATTGAATAATACAGTTTTTTTTAATGAGGCATATGAACAAATGGTCTTAATTCACTGATGGTGACCTAAGATCATATGTCAAAGCCCATAAAAATAATGATTCTTAATTTTTTGTCTTATCTCATACCTTCAACATCGAAATTTAATATAATTCAACATCAAAATTAACTCTAAATATATATATAGAAATATATAATACATGTTTCCATATGCCAGTCAAATATCCAAGTTTTTATTGAAAATATTCATCATAAAATAAAAAGCGTCCCCAAATTGGATCCGTTTTGTGTATGTATGCATTCATCATCAATGACTCGAAGTTTATGGCCAATAAAGGATTTACAACTCGCACTCGTCCTTGTCAAGGTCATTCGACAACCGTTTGCATCATTTTATTACCCACTCCCGTTGACGGTTACTACCGACTAACTTGATGCACGAAGTATAGGTGTAGTGTGAGGGCTGGAAGGATCGAAGAAGAGTTAGCAAATAACTGCTGGATGCTACAGAAAAAATTGCAGTTAAATACAACGTTGCAAAAAGGTAATTTACGGAGAAAAGGCCATTAAATGATTTAAGGAGAAAACGTCAGAAATTATAATATTGCACAAAAAATTCTCGATCAAATATTGTCTTTTTTTTAAATTCTTCTACGTTTTTTTTGCTGTGTGACCTACCAATTTTGACTTCATATTTGTGTTTAGCAATGAAAAGTACGTTGGAAAACATATATCGCAAACTCAGTACAGACAACTTTTCGTGTGGATCTGTGTTATATATTTTAATTAATATTTCAGAAAGTTTATATTTGAACTGTAATTAAAAAAATATCAGTACAAGATATTCAAAACACATAAATTTTTAATAAAACTTTTACGATTTGTATAATTCAAGTATATAAACCAGCAAAAAGCATGCGATTTGAAATGGAAGATACTAATTTCAAGACAATGTATCGGCGTCTCCACCATATGGCAGTGCAACTGATTAGGATTGATGTAAGTTAATTAATATATCTAATTAAAATGCCATAGTAATTTTATAGAAGATATATTTATAGAATTCATGTTTTAATCTTAATTAAAAATATTAATTAATTTTTGATACTACTATGTGTAACAACAAAGTTTTAGTTTGTAGTAATAACAAATAATATTTGCATTTATAAATTACTAATTTAAATTTAATTACACAATTAAAATTTAAATCAGAACTGACTATGGATAATTTGATGCACGCTTTCACTCTAGAGCCCCGTCTAAAACATAATGCGTATAGCACGGGGCAAATTGTGGGTTCGTAGTAAACATTTATGACAAAAATATTATGGTTCGGTTACAACGAAATACGACGGCGTCTGATGTTCGACAACTTGTTCGAAGACAGGGAAATAATATTATGTCTAGTATGGGATGAAATTAGTAAATATAAATATATATATATATATATATATATATATATATATTACAATCAAAATATATCAGCACATATGTAATTTCAAAAGACATAAAATTTATCAATTATGTTAAACTTTTTCCTTAAAATAAAACAATTTGCCAGCTCTCGCACTATGTGGCTAGAAAGGAACAATGATGTACATACAATAATCGACATTTTATTACTTTTTAAACGACACTCCATCAAAATAAACACTTCATAAATTAACAGGGAATGTTTAAGTTGTAAAACAAGAGTGTATAAAATGATGCAATTATGTCACGGTACGCTGTACGAATGAAGCTGTACTATTTCCCTCTGCTAATTAAATTACCTCATCGACATTTAAACCTTGAATGAGAGTAATAAGAGTCCATGAATGCAAAAAATTAATATAAGCATGATGTCGAAACGATGAATGTAAATTTAATATAATTATGAGAAACAGTGTACAGTAATAGTAATTTATTTATTGGCAACTATTATTCTTAAGAAAAATTTTAATAAATTTTATTACGATTCTAAGTGAAATGTATATAAATGTTTTTATATATACATATAAATATATTTGCATCATTTCCTCATCAATGATTTGCATAATCAAAATGTGTATATAAATAATTTTTGTTTCACAAACGCGTCGTTAAAAAACCGTATTATGCAACAAGCAAATAATAATTAATTTTATTATTTAAAATTATATGCGCTTGATTAGACCATTAACGTTATTAAAAGTGAAAAAGTAAATTATTAAATAATTGACATAATTTTATATTTATCTTTAGTACGTCTCAAAACTTTATTTTTTATTTAATTTTGTAATGAATACACAACTATAGTTGATATATCTAAATAAGTTTAAATATATTAATCAAATAAGTTTAGATATATCAATCAGTATTA
Source organism: Ctenocephalides felis (assembly GCF_003426905.1). NCBI lineage: Eukaryota > Metazoa > Arthropoda > Insecta > Siphonaptera > Pulicidae > Ctenocephalides > Ctenocephalides felis. The sequence goes on from NW_020538040.1 coordinate 155,286,832, forward strand.
TGATATAATACTATTAATTAAACAACATGGATCAGTTATAACTCCAAATAAAAGAAAAAATGTTGAATAATTAAAATTGTTGTTGGGATCGTTCAAGTATTACGTAAGCAGATTTACTACAATTATTTACCCCCCCCCCCCCCCCTTTGTCATCAAAAGTAAGCAAATTTCTTAACAAAAATAGGCAAAATAAGCAAATCAGTAACCCCACCGCCCCCCTATAGTGCTTACGTAATACTTGAACGGCCCCGTTGATATAAAGCTTACAAATTACTAATTACAGTTTTTCAATTTATTGTAGTATTTTAACATAGACATAGTGCGGTTATTACAAAATGAAGAATTATTGCGGTTATTGCAAAATAAAGGAAATACAGAACAAAGTATTAATTTTGTTATTTCGTGCACTAACAAATAATTACTTCACAATATTTGATACAATGTAGCTCAGATCTTTATGAAAACAACTTCCCAAATTTTTTGAACAGTTTCACAGACTTTCAATTACATCTTGGCCAAATCATGAAGTAGGAAATTGAAAATTGATATATCGGATTTTTTCAAAAATGCGTTTCCAATGGCGTGGTATAAATCGTTTAAATACCCGATCCATTAATAAATATTTTTTCCAGATCACGTTTTTAGCCGCTTTGATCATTCCAATAGTAATTCAATATACATCGCATGTCTGTACGTAATTTGCTGCACGAACACCTACATCAGGAATGTTTGATACAATATATGTAAATTACTTCTACTGACTACTCGTTACGCATTTACAACAACATCAAAACTATAAAAATATGATTAACTTTACAATTTATTGTTTGATGGAAATTGAAATATTAATGCATAAATAACAAGGCAAGCATGTGAAAAGCAATGTTTTACGAATTGCATAATTGAAAGTTAATAGTCAGAAATAAAGTTTATAAAAATGAATTTCTGCTATGTAATAGTTAATAGTCTAGTATCTCCGTTAAATATATTTACATGACGCAAGCATAAATTCTAGATCTAGATATTAAAAATAAAAAATAGAAGTCATTAAATAATATAATTTGATTATATAATTTACCGAATTATAAACGCATATTAATAAATATCAAGTTAAAATCCTTAATGCTTTTCTGCATAGCTATATTAAGTATATAAATTACTTATTATTTTATTGTCTGAACTAAAAGTCTCATTTTTCCTCAATAAAAAAATTAATTAATTCGGAAGATTGAGTCTGAGTAGATAGTAATAGATGTTTCTATAATTCGAGGTACATTATTCATTATAAAGTTTAGTAAATGTATAATTTGATTTTCAATTTGTTTATATAATTAATAGTTCCTGAAGAAGGGAACAATGAATATACCCGAAACGTTGGAAAAAATTTTAAGAAAAATTAAAAATAATATATAATTTAAAGAAAAAAAATAATTTTAGAAGGAAAATACAAATATGTGTGTATATATAATATATTCTGGTTTATAGTTGGTTTTTCATTATTTATAATATTGCACAGCTCTGAGAGTAAAATTTATCTCGTCATTTAGCAGAAGAATAGCAAACAAATTATAAAAGCTAACTTAGAAAAGCGTGAGGGTTAAGAAAACTGTACAATTTTAAATAAAATTATAATTTTTTGAAGCACTGGCTGTTAAATAATTAAATACACATATGCATATACATACACAAGTACGAGCGAACGTGTTTTTAAACGGAAATATTATTAAATATATTCAAAAAATTTTATTTTTTTTAAATTACAATCTATCACTCTTGAGACATTGAGTAATTGTTTTGACTTTTTCTTATTATATGAATGGATGGTAACCCACTAGTTGTCCGGTCCAGGTTTGATTAATTTCCTATACTCGAAGTATTTGTTGACTTTTTTTATAGATGCAACTATACCCACGAGAGGCGATTTTCACTTGAGGCTATATTTGAGATCTATAACCTCAAGTGGAAATTTGACATCAAAGTTGCCTGATGTCGGGCTACGGCGGTAGCGGGAATCGATCCAGCGAACCTGGAACTAGTTGCTGCTAGCCCACGCTCTAACCGATATCGCCACCGCTGGCCCAAATATTCAAAATGGATTCAATTTGAGTTTAGTTTTAGTATTTATTCTGTGAAAACAGCTAAAATTAATGCACTAATTTATCATGATATTCTAGTTTAGTTTTTAATATTCCTAAGTATATTTGATATTTCCGTAAAGATCATTCGATAGTTAATTTATTTATATATTGTACGTTAATTTATGCAAATATTTTATGTTTATTCCATCAATTGATAGTTCGATCATACTGAATTGATTTTAAAAGTCTTTATTAACTTCCCGTAGGGTAAGTTATAGTAATCGCAAAAAAATCGAAAATGAAAATTTTTATATATCTTTACGTTTCAGAGGTTTCTTAACATTTTGGCATACCTTAGAAAAAATGGATGTATGTGTGTGTGAGTGTGTGTGTGTGTGTATGTGTGTGTGTGTGTGTGTGTGTATGTATGTATGTATGTGTGTGTATGTATGTGCGGATACAAATTTTCGTCGACGATTTCGGGAACACGGATCAACCGATTTGAATAATTCAAAAAACATTCGATTCGTATTGATAAGGAGACGTGCTGATTAGTTTTTGGCGAAGGCAGGTCCAGCCGTTCCAAAGATACGGGGCAAAAAGTGCCGAAAACGGTAACTCAGTTTTTAAGAGAACGGAGCGTCCGATTTTAATAATTCAAAAAACATTTGACTTGTATTGACAAGATAAAGAATGGATCAAATTTTCATGAGGGCAGGTCTAGCGGTTTCGGAGATCTAACGAAAAAAGTAAAAAAAAATGCCATTTGGCGGTCAAAAATGATCATTAGACATATGCACATCAAATCATCAGATATTTTATAGAGATTTTAACAATAAGTATAAATTCTGTTTGCATTCCTATGGGTTCCGTACCAATATTTATACGTTAGACGGCGACGCGCCGCTTACGCGCTTTGACATTTTGTCTCTATGCAGTTAAAGCAGTACGATTGCTTTGAAAAAAGATCTTCCAAAATATGCCAAAATAAAGAAGAAAACATTATTTTTTCCAAAAAAAATTTAAAAAAAAAAAAATAGATTTTTTTTTGAAAAAAATTTTTTTTCAAAAAAAAGTAATTTTTTGTTTAATTTATAGTTTCTCAAAAATCTTATTTTTTCGAAGTAAAATGTCAATCGTTTTTAAAAAAATAATAATTTTTGGTACGGGAAGTTCCAGCAATTTGCCTTAAGGCACGATGCCTTAATTGCCTTAAGACAGAATTCCACTTACAGCTAGTTTATTTTATATATAACATCCTATACTAATTTTTAATATCTATCTATTATTACATCTTAATTAGCCGCAAAATGGATCTTTGAAAAAAAACTATCTCTATCTCAGAATTCCTTGTCGACTTGTAAGAAACCCATCGTATTTCAATAACGAATACCTAATCGTGTACCTGCAATGGTTCGTATTATTTTTTTCGTGTATATTTTTTTCGTGACCCAACAGCAGCTCGCACGATAGCTTGCCAGGATCATTTTATAATTTATATCACGTTCGACGTCGTCCATCTGCTGAAACAGTCTGAGAATGGCTCAATAAATATTTTTTAATGTCTTTCTTTGTACAAGAGATTGCTTCGCCGCGAGGACCATTGTTTATAACGCCTAAAACACCGATGCGCGCGGTCACATTTTTAAAATGTTCGTGATTATGCCGATGTTTTGATTTCTTTGTATGATGTAGCAGAATTTGACAACCTTTTCGATAAATGTAAATGCTAGAAACAATTTTTTTACAAAAGTAAGGACCTGGAAGTACGTGGTTAAGACTTAAGAGCCATGCACGTACAACTTCATATCAAGCAGTTATATAAGGTACGGCGAGGCACAAAGGTCCAATTTGATTTTGAGCAATTATATTGTAAAAACCAAACCTTTTACTATTATATCCCAACAAATCAAACATATCAAACAAACAACTATCTGACTATATTAATGTTTATTTTTGTTGTTTTTTTTAAATTTGTCACCTGGTCCTTTCTACCCCATAGGCTGATTAAAAATGGATAGTCGTGCAAGCAGATACAATGTTTTATGTCTTATTTTGAATTTTACGAAATAATATCTACATTATTCAACCAATGCAAAATATAAATTTTATGGTTACATTTTTGCAGAGATAATAACCTTGATCTGGTATTTCGTCAAAAATATTTCTTGGCAAAATTGGAATAATTGTTTATTTAATTTATGTTTTGTTAATTTGCTTTTGTTAACTTAATTTTTTATTTGCTATTATCTATTGATCACACCTTCGCCAGTATAAAGATTCAGTTGGTTCTTTTTCCCACCCACGTGTAAGCTTCCATAGAGGTTATATAAATAAAGCTGTTAAATTTAAATTGAAATTAACAATATATCTTGAAAAACAATTGAATAGAGTATACTTAAAAATTATATTAAGGTCTCATAAACTAAAGAACAGTGCTCACAACAAAAAAACTAACAACGAAAGAAAATACTTTTGTTATAAATTTTCAAGCATTGACGCTTATATCTCCCTATACTATTATAATTTACTATTTGATACTATTAGACATGTTGCAAACCCCTGTTTTATAGGTATTTCGTAAAATATTATTTGATTATTTATAAAAAATATTATATATTATTATTCATGTTAAGTATTACATGTATGCATACCGACACAAAAAAGCTTTACGTTATTCATATCGCATGTCACAAATAATTTTGTGACTGTATGAATTTATAATCGGTTTATCGTATAGATGTATTAAATATTGTTAATTTAAATTGCGAAAATGACTGCTATATGCAATAAATTAAAATTATTAATTGATTGGTAATTTTGTAGATTTTATAGCCACTTTGATACGGGTATAATGATGGAATTAACGACCATTAAGTAAGCTGATTATGCAAACTAATTTTTAAATCTTTCCTGAGCACGAATGGATAATATGGAGTCTTAATTGACAAAAAATGAAAACGGTTGATTGAATTGATTTTGTAATAGTTAATAGAGTCTATACTAAAATTTACTTTATTTGTACTAACTTATTGTAAAAATTTACTTTATCTATTAAAAAAAATGAAAATTATGAATTCAACCTTTTGATAAAAAGTATAATTTTGTGTCATCTCAATGTTCATGTGATTTCCTTATAAACTTATTAAATTTTAATATTATGAAAATAAATTTTGCAAAATAATTCTATACAACCCTATTAAAAAAATTAGTTGAATTAATTAGAAAAAAAAATGAAATTATGATTTTTATTCGACTTCAATCTTCTGACATGAAGTATAGTTTTGTAATATCAATTATGTGACGTAGTTCTCTCATATAATTACTAACTTTTGATATTACAAAATGATTTTATAACGATACAAAAAAATATACTAACTTATTAGGAAAAATTAGTTGAACTACTAGAAAAGTATGAAAGTTAGATATGATTCTAAGGCAAATTCAATCTTTTGATCTGAAAATAATTTAAATTACTAAATAAAATAGTAGACAAAATCATATTGAGCAAAATATAGGTTAACCATATACTAACCACTAGTTATATTACTGAAAAATATGAAAATAGTATGATCGTAAGTAGAATTCAATATTTTAATATGTAGTATAATTTTGTAATAATATTATATTTGAATTTTGTTAAAAAGAATTCCTTTATAATTATTAATTTCCAATGCATACTAGAAAACAAAATATGACAAGTCTCGAGTCAGCTATTTAATTCAATCTATTGAAAGTCACTTAAGTTCAATCAATTATTTAAAGCTATGCTTCTATCAAATGACTTCATTTGCTTTGTATAGACTCAGAAACTGTAATAATTATCTCCATGTGAATTTTCTGTATAGAAATACATATACGTTTCCTTAAATTACAACCTCATATATTAAACTAAAATGAATTTATTAAATTTGCATATGAATACTAAAGCCAAAAGCGTAAATCCTAAATAATGTTTGACCAAATTTATTTAGTCGAATATAAATTAAATATCACCCTAAAAGCATGAAGCATAACCGAATCATCGTCAATGAACCATTGTGTAGATTCATATTCAAGTGCTTTGTACGATAATGATATAATTTTTCACACCGCTTTTCAACAGCAATAACCGGACCTTTGCGCTTAAAAACGTTCCATTCTAGATGATCATTGTGATAAAATTGAATACCGATTTATTTTAACTACCATGTTGTTACGATATTAAATAAACAAATGCCGTCTTAGTAGTTCAACCTGTTTTGTTCAGCTATCGTGCTGTCTTAATCAGAATGCACAATAGAGGATGTGACTCACTGGGATGGCCGACCAGAGGTTGTAAAATAATAATAGAGATTTTAGGGCTCAATAAATAGGTATATAAAACATATAAAACCATAACACTCTGCAAAAGTTAGAAAACAGTAACACGAACAATTTTTTTTATTATATTATTTTTGTGGAGCGGCAATCAAAACTATTGTTAGTGTTTATGTGTTGTTTGGATGTAATTTCTGATAACCTAAACATCATAAAGACAATGCAAAATTTGACACTATACTTTGTAAAAAAAA
>NW_020538040.1:155294462-155316518 GCF_003426905.1 Ctenocephalides felis
CAGCGATTTCAATTTGAAAATTTAGATTTGATGTTTTCAAGTAAAAATATACCTCACACAGCATTGCGAATTTAGGTATTATGCACTATAAGTGAAATTGTAATGATAAATTCACCACATAGACATTAGACAACAGTATGGTATATATATAAAAACTTATACATAACGATGAAATTAGTTAAGACTTCAAAATAGTTCATAAAATCTTTCTGATCGCTATTCAAATAGTAATAAAAATAATTTTAAGTATGCAGTAAAGAACCTATTATATCGGAAATATCTCAAAACATTTCAATTTGATTAATCATCATTTTAAGAAGTAAGAGTATTCCGGTTAATGGATTTACATTTTTACGAAAATTATATTTATAGTTTCTTTTTGAAGATTAAATAATAAAATATTTTATAGTGCGCTGTGAGTTTCTATAATTCAAACTCATACAATTGCAGCATTTTTTTAAATATCTTTTTGAAATAGTCTACCAACGCAGCCACAATCAGATCTTGTATCAATATGAGTAGCAATATCTTACTTATTGTATTTAGATTAGTCTCGACTTAATATTTTTTAGTTTCATTAGATACCAGGCACAAGCTTTACTACATATATGGATAAACAAGTATATATAGGTACTTCAAAATTTTGGAGTTTCTGAATAATAATTCAGATTTTGCTTTAAAACAGATTTTTTTTAAAAAAACCTCTCGATTGCAATAATAAAAATTTATTCAATCAAAATTTACTTGAAAACAATTTTAATTATTTACTACTTATTTAGAAAAACTATTCGCATATTGTTGTGTTCTATGGTAAATGGCCGTAGCTTGCCTACCTATTTTTAAACAAATTTTAGGTTTATCAAAATTTTTAAATTGTTTCAAAGATTGTATTATTATCAACTCATATGATTAATGGTCAATTCATAAATCGCGATAATAATTTAAAATGTGTGTTTTTTTTATATTTTAAAATGTAAACTTGTGAAGTATACTTCACTTGATAACTTTTGTATTCAAGATTCAAAACCAGATTAATTCAAATATTTTAAATAACACTAAATTATAGTAGTTAAATACATTTACTGGTAATTTTATATGCAAGTATTTATCTAAAATATTACAGAACTATGGATTAACAAGTTTCACTTTTAGCATTCTTGTACAACAATTCAAAAATTTAATTCGAAAAGTTAAAATGCTTCAAGTATTTAATCTGCAAAAGTGAGGACGAAACTATTATACGTTATGAATGAGCATACAAATTTATTACCTAAAAATAGATTTTTTTACTATTTTTTAGACATGCTTTCCCCTAAAACCTCCGCGTAATCTAAATAATTGAATTATTATAATTTTAATCATCCTAAAATTATTAGTTTAGCCAATCATTACATGAAAAACGCTAACTAATACAGCATACAGTGGCATACAGTTAGCCAGTACATGTAATCACATATGAATATATTTAGATTACTTACCACTTTATAGAATCACTAGAAAATATTATTCACTAGAACACTAAACACTATAAACACACAAACGCGGTAATAACGTCCTTAAATTCGCGACGAATAATTTAAGGTTAAACGTCACGCAAAATTCACGGCGGCAAACTAAACGTCATGACAAGAATTTTGACAATTTGATAACCATAGAACACTAAATAGATTATAAACTTTATATCAAATATCAACACACACATATACGCCATAGACATAACTAGCGCTATCTATGGGTGCCATATTTATTTATAATATGTCACTTTGACGTGACAATTACAATTTCTTTAGTTGCAAAAAAACTGTAAATAACAGCAAAAATCAACGTAAAATGTCAATAATGTGTGTATGTGTGAATTTTGTGCTTATTGGTATTTATATCAATGTCAAGTTTTTGTTCGTTTATATATTATTTAAATAATAGTGCGTGCTGAAAATGTGGCTTAATATTAAAGAAATTGGAAAACAATAATATTTAACCAGTTTGATGTGATTGACATCACACGATTTGATTGTAATTATACGCGTCATGGAACAGTAGCAGAATTTTGTGTATTGACGAGTATATTCGTCATGCATTGATACACAGTGACCATTTGCTATTTATACTGCAATTTTTTAAAAAAGCAATTTACATCTCAAATGTCAAGATGTTTGAGTTGCAAAAACTTCCCAATATGTGTAAATAAAACAATATCGACTTGATCAATACAGATTCATATTTAGCCATTCAATTATATTATGTTCAATAATAGTTTTTGCTTATAAGCAAAATAATTATGTATACATATAATATTTCATAAGTTTTTTCTGTAAATTATATCAGGTTTCAAGTAAAAATGATCAAAAAGAATCTGTAGGAACTTATTAGTAGTACATTATATATAAGTACAAGTAAAAATACAAAGCAATGATTAAGACAAAGCAATCTGATAAATCGAGTAATTATATCCATTAATATAAATAGATGCTTCAAATACTAGAATTAAGGATAAAGCAAGCTTTAGTATATAGCCTTAATCTCTTTTTAGGGTCATAATGAACCATTAAGCGACCATAAACATCTAATCACTTGGTAGGAGATCTAGCTGAAGAAAACTGGAGAATTCTGAAATTTATTTGGATACAGCTCAGTAAAATAATTGTTTCATCGACTAAAGTAAATTCAATCGTATATTATTTATACAAATTATATATCTGATCTAGTTACAACAAAAATTGAATATAGTAATACTAAAAATATTTTCTGCGGCATGATATAACCATTATTTTACAAAAATGCTTTCGATATAAACTTTAGTATGGAATTAAATTCTGTAATTTATACAATCGATTCGATTGCGTTTTATATCAGCCGAATATATTGCAGTGGACATAATTTAGACATATTGTTCTATTCAAATATGTATGCAATTTAAAATTAATCATATTTGATATTTTCAATTTGTATAAATTGCTAAAAGAATATTTTTGTATTTTGTATTTTAGTAACGCAATTTTATACATTATTCATTATTTAAATGTCCCGCATTTGGAACTTGATGTCTGATTGCTATTTTTTTATATTTAATAAATCATATTTATCGCTTAGTGCAATCGTATCATTGCAATAAATATTTGTATAGATTTTACAAATAAGTTAAAATATAAAGGTATCAGATAAAAAACTTCAGATTTAAATATCAAACAAAATAAATAAATTATTAATACATAATACTATCTAATGATTAGTATTTATAAAATTGAGTTTAATAAAATTCTTTAAATGTTATATTTTCATGAAATTAATAATAAACTAGGTATTTGTGCAGTTGCATTCTGTCTTAAGGCAAGTTGTAAAAACTTTTCCATAAGTGTAAATAATCGATATAATCACAATTTGAAATTTAGCTACTTTTAAAATTAAGACGATAGAATTTTGCAATTTTAACATTGTCCATTATACTAAATATTAATGAATTAACGACTTTTTGTAATGCCATAATATTTTACGTTGTTTATTATGATCATGAATCCGATTACAATGCAAAGTTTTATTAATTACGAAGAAATTAACTAATTTATAAAACATAAGAAATGAAAAGTAAAAAGAAATATATACAAACAAAAAAGCGTAATACAAATACATAAATATACATATAAACAGTACATATATATGTACATGTATGTATATCGTATACATGTACAAACACATACACATATACATATATGGAGGCTTGGTCCATATTAATACCAATTGTAGTCATAATAAATTTCATAAAATATTATTTATATTTCGTTTATTTTATATATGATTAATATCCACGACACTATGTGTTGTCATACTGATCATTAATAAAACGTTATTGGTATTTTCTTATTTATAATAGAAAAGAAAGGTTCAAGAATTATACATTTTAGCAAATTCGACTAAAACAAAAACCGTGTCCGGTCTGACACTTGAATTTTTTTTGTGTTTTTTTCTGTGCTGTCAATATATGGGCCAATCTGTCCAGTAACATGTGATGCGTGTTGACAAGCCGCGATGCGTGTTGGCAACCCGCTACATCACTCCGCCCTAATGAAAAAGATTGTTTCGCATCTCTGACTGCCATTCTTGAACTTCCTTGTAAATTTCTTTTGGTTGAGATTGTGTGATAAATTGCCGTGTTGGCTTGTTGAGTTTGTTGATTGCTTACGTGGCCCTTCGCTGGTGAGTTAGCGGTTGAGTACATGTGGCCCTTCGCTGGTGAGTTAGCGGCTGAGTATATTTGACACTTCGCTGGTGAGTTAGCGGTTGATTGTATGTGGCCCTTCGCTGGTGAGTTAGCGGTTGATTGTATGTGGCCCTTCGCTGGTGAGTTAGCGGTTGATTGTATGTGGCCCTTCGCTGGTGAGTTAGCGGTTGAGTGTATGTGGCCCTTCGCTGGTGAGTTAGCGGTTGAGTGTATGTGGCGGTTGCCAAATTGTTTGCTCCCTGTCTGTTGCCATGGTGCTTATTATCGACTTATTTACCATGATAGTAAGTGATTTATTGAGCACGTGTTATTGTTGATCTTGAAGTGCGTGGTCGGAGTCTCAGTTGTAGGATTAGAATGTTCTTCTAGTTATGGCGGTTGTGAGCCATTTATAATAATTATTTATATTTTTAAAAATTCTTTTCTTAGTAATTCATGAGACTTCAATTTTTTTTTGTTACTTCTAAATGTGTCTTGATCTTCTTACCTTCTTTCCTTCTATATGCGTGCTATTAATTCACGTTTGCGGTCACCACTAAAGAAACTCGTGTTCTTTATACTACGTATATTGTTTATTATGACAATAGTAACAACACTATGTGTGATTTATCATTTACACAACGTAGATATTATTTGAGTATTTATATAAAAAAAGGTAAAAAAGTTAAGAATTATAATTTTGGCATTTCGAACATGGAGCAAACAAAAACGAGATCTGATCTGACACTTGAACTTTTTGTTTTTGAGCTGACACTATGATGAGCTTCAAATAATGAACATCTGTCAAGTTAAAATGCGACGTGTGTTGACAGGTCGCTACACATACATAAAAAATTAAAGATTAACTTCTAAATCTTTGCCTTTTATTTGATGTATTGCCCGTGAAGAACTTACTAATATATATATATATATATATATATATATATATATAATTTAAATAATTAAAATATTATGTGTTTCAGCATAAAACAGTATTAAAACCCGAAGAGAAAGGGCATTAACGCACTTTTGCGCAAACATGTGAATCATTAACGCATTAGTGGGAACAATACACGACCTATTATCAAGGGGACAGAATCCGGAATGCTCTCAAAAAGCTTTTCGACTAAATGCATTTATACACCCACACGAAGAGACGAAAAAACTCATTTTGTCGTGTCCGGCGAATCAAATTATTCCATTTTTTAAAACCTCGGAGAATGTTACAATTCACAGCAACAGCGAGTTGGCCCTCGTAATTAAAATGGATCACAAAAAAACGCGTAAAGCTGAAAAAATATGTATTTATTATGAAATTGTCGACGGAAATGTGTGTATATAAAGGATAATTCATTTGATAGAATATTCATCGAACGGTTTTTTCGTGAACGTGTGAATAATTTAAATTTGTATGTAAGTCAGAAAATTTTAAGCACATATTATAGCATCAATATTGATTAATAGTACAATTAATTGCAACATTATTGGGATATTGTTTGTACAATTTTTCCTATATTTCAGAACGAGTGATTAGATTTGTTACTTGAACAGTTTGTAATATATGAATTGTTTCATAAACATAACCGAAATTTAAAACTTTCTAATAGTTCAATTTAATTTTATTCAATTTTCAAAATGTCTAATATAGGGTAGGGCGGAACACAAAAGTCTAATTTGAATTTAAGCAATTGTATTGTAAAAACTAAATCCATAATATCATAACGAATAACACATGTCAAACAAACATCTATCTGACTAAAATCTAAATCATCATTGTAGAAATACGTTTTTTTTTCTGTTTTTCAAAAATTTGCCAAGGGGCAAACAGATCCAATGTCATATTTTTAATTTGAAAAAGATTTTACAAAATAATGGCTACATTATTCAACGAATAAGAAATATAAATTTTATGTGTATATTTTTAAAGAGACATAACCTTGATCTGTCTTTTTTGTCAGAGAAAATCATCAGCAAAGTTGAAATAAATATTTGGTTAACTTAATTTACTTTTCTATTTACTGTTCTTTATGTTTACACCTTTGCGGGGGGAAAAGGCTCAAATGGTCATTTTTACCCCAACCGCATATAGTCTTCTATAGAGGTTATATAAAAAAAAAACTGTTGAATCTAACAACACTTCTTATAAAGCATCAAAATAATGTAGGCTTAAAAATTATATTTAAGTCTCGTAAACTAAACAACAGTGCTCACAACCAAAAAAACTAACAACAAAGGAAAATACCTTAGTTATGAATTTTCAAACATTGCCGTTTATCTCTTAATAGCCACGCCGTAGGTATCAAGGTGATACATTGTTATATATTTTTTCCTCTACTTTCATACATTGTTGTTGAAAAAATTCTTAACTTTACTTTTTTTGAGATATCGATGGTAAACCTTTTTATCTGCGGAACTTTAGCCCGCTTTAAGCTATATGTATATATAATATATATATATATATATATATATATATATATATATATATATATACCATATTCATCTATATACTTCTGTAATCCAACGGAATGAATAATAATCAACGCATCCAACAAGTAATAACCCAGCAGCAGTTCGCTGTGCAATAAACGCATTACACTCAGAAATTTATTTGCAGCGCGACATTGCAGAAACTTATAACATGCAGACACGTATCAGGGCTTTCAATTCAAATGAAACCATAACTAGAATAGAATCATAATTATAGTAATTTAAAAAAAAATGAAGCTAGAGCATTTAAATGTATCCTTGTAAAAATAGCCATTAGGGTCATCACTGCCATATATAACAATTAGAAAGGATGACTATGATGCGCAACCTGTCTTTGCCAAAACTAATCAGCGCGTCCCTTTATCAATAGAAATCGAATGCTTTTTGAATCATTCGAATCCGTTGATCCGTGCGCTCAAAATCGTAGACAAAAATTGTTTTCCTACATACATATACACGCATCCGTTTTTAAGGTTTGCCAAAATGTTACAAATAAACAATATTAAAAACATCCCAATATTTTTATGGTTTTATTTTTTTTTACCTGCTTTGTTTTCTATGAAACTCTTAAATATTTTACCATTTTGCAATCCTGAATAAGTTTTTAACTTGTAAAATGTTACAAATAAACAATATTAAAAATATAGCAATATATTTTTGGTTTTAATTTTTGTACCTGTTGTGTTTTCTGTTAAACTATTAAATATTTACCATTTTGCAATTCTAAATAAGCTTGTAATTAAATTCCTGAATCTATTTTGACTATACACTTTAGTACGTTTTTTTTAATAAATTATTTATTACATATATTTTTTAATCAATTTTTTAATAAAAATTAAAGGTTGACCAATTTTGATAATTAATAATATACATATAAATTATAATAATTTTTAGTTTAACATACAGACTTAATTCCAAAAAACTTGTCGCAATTGTGTCATTATTTTTGACTGTGATACTATCCAATTCCGTTGGATTAATGCCTACAGTTCCAAAGTTTAAATACACGGAAATAATAAAAATTAGCCATAATAACAAAAAAATGGTCACAGTTTGATAAAAGCTTTAAGTTGTACTTGAAAGCTCATAATTTTCAAATTGCACGGGATGATTTTTTTCCATGATAGTTACAAGTTACAACCAATGCTGACGCCCCGTTTAGGCTTGACGTTGAGTTCTGGGATACCCTGTAATATGTTATAAACGTATAAACAAACTTGCTCTAAAGTCAGTAAGTATTTTCATATAAATATTTAATTAATAATTTATATAAAAGTTGCAATAACACTGAAACTTTTCACCTTCATTCCTCACTGGAATAATGCAAATCCAACCCTTTCGAAAGCCTGTTAAGTACAAAGACACATACGCAGAATAGGGGTCGTTGTGTATGTAATATGTATGTATATAGAAAAGAGATACAGAGCGCATGCAAGCACGCAATACACAATGTAGCTGTGATAAAACTTAAATACGCGTGGCGCATTGCAGCGAGAATATTTCACAATTTTCATCTGCGAGATTGCCTATACATTCCGTTTGCACCTCCCAGCATCCCTTACTCGAACTACCCTCCGACCACCGAGCTCAAAACGAACGGGATCATTGAAGAACAGGGATACTGGCCTTACAACCCTTACATGATAATAATAATTTTGAATAAAGAAAACGTCGAATAGATTTATAATTTTTTATAAGTATAATTTGTTGTATGTTATATTTTGAATATTTAAACTGATTTTGGTAAAAAGTTTTTACTCGGTTAATTATAATGTATTTAATACGCCATTCATTTTAATGGTATAAGATTAGTGCTGATGTTGTTGATCAAAATACTTATTATTTTAATAGAATTATTTTTTAAGTATTATTAAGATAGTGGTTCTTAAATTTGTTATTTCTTGAAAACCACATGCAATAATATTAAAATTAAACATATGATTATTATTTATTAGTATCATATTACATTAATACGCTGTTGAAAGATATATTGTTTTATTAAATGAGATTACTCAGTATCATATATAGTATAATATATTTATATATTAGATTATATTTGAGTTGATCTCACAATCGTTTACTTGTATCTTATTTAATTCAAAATTATCAATAAACTACTAAATATTATTTATACTTAAATTAATAATAACCTTAATAATTGTTAATAGGGGTAACAAACAATGTTTCGTCATGAATGAACTAAGCTAGCCGTGGCGTAATCGGTAAGGACGTGGGCAAGCACAAGCTAGATTCGGGTTCAACTCCAACCTGGCCCTAACTCAATATCAAGCAGTAATGATCAAATTTCCACTTGAGGCTACAGATCTCAAATAAAATTTCAACTGAAATTCGGTTTTTGCGGGCAATGCAGCATAACATAAAGATAAACACTATTATATACACATATCTAATATAAAGAACACATCGTTTTGATCGATTTTTAAAAAAGTACGACAGCCCCAGTTATTCAAAAGTATTCAAAAATATTTACTTTCAAAATCTGGAAATATCCATTTATTTTACTGTGTAGATAATTGAATACTATAGATTTATTATATTTAAATTTAGATATCATCGAATTAGATCCACTGAAGTTTGTTTTAAATTTATTTAAGCATGCGAAAAGTTGCAATAAGTCATTTAGTCACATACCATAATTCTTTTGAAATATCATGGTTTTTAATGATTTATATATTACAGTAAACATATGAAAAGAAATTATCCAACAAGATGTTAATAGACTACTATTTGAATTTAAATATAATCGATTTAATATAGATTTAATAAAGTGAAATAGAAAATTGTTCTTTCATCATGATTGAACTGATATTTTGCATATATTGAAAAAATAAAAATAGATAAACTTAATTCTATTATTGATAATTGAATACTGCAGATTTATAAAATCGATTCAAATTTAAATAATATTCGAATATTTCCACTGGTCACTGCTTTAGATCTATTTAAACTTGTCCAAAGTTGTTAACATTTGCAATAATAATTTTTATATATTTTGTTTTTTAGTGACTTGGCTATTGTAGTAATCTTATAATTAAGAACAAGCTAATCAAACAAGTTAATTTTTACTATACAATGATAATAAAAAATCATAACTGATGTGTCGAAAATTGCAAATAATAATGGAATCTAAATCTGTTAAGATAAACTTATGAAACTCTATTTTAAGTAACACTTAAAAAAATATACGAAGTCTACTTTAAAATTATTTAAGCATGTAAGAATTTGTTGAGAATATCAATAATACACTTCATTATTTTATGGTTTTTAATCATTTGTATCGATAATTTGATTTATAGATGAAGAAAAATCTCCACAAGTTATAGATCTTTTAACCAAGCATAATCTAGATTAAATTTCTCTATCAAGCCTAAAATTTTATTACAATAATTAAATAACGGATACAGTGACTAAATGTATTAATCAACTACAGTTATAATAATTTCCCAAAAGTTACAAGATAAAAATATTCTTATGATGCTGTTATATCTTGTTATTAAGATTAGCTATCGTCTAGAAATGAGCTGCACTTAATACACAGTAAAAATTGCTGCCATATCTGTTATTTGATCCGGTTCCATTTTGATGGGCAAACGAGCTCAACGAAATTATCTTTATAGCTTAATAATGCTCGTTTGGAATGATCACTCGGATATATATATATATATATATATATATATATATATATATAATATAAACCATATATCCATTACTGTATCACCTCGCGGCATCCGTTATATTTTCCGTTTGATGGCAATGCGTTTATTGCGTCGCATGTCTGAAGCGGCGTGTTAAAACAATTTAGATGAAAATCGAGAGGGACTTTTTTTTAAAATTACAATAAACAATCTAATTATCGTGTGCAAAATACGATTTTGCTACCAGTGCACCTGAGTCCGAAATATTCCGGGGTGCCGCGCTCGGAACGTGCATACGAGAGCGCCTGGGAGTTGAATGGATAGAGGCGAGAATTGCCAGTACTGGTGCTTCCACAAATTATTTAGATGTGCTCGCCTGCCAGCCGGGAAGATATGACGACCGATTTCCCAGGATTTTCTCTCGACGACGGCGAAAGGGTGAGAGGTTACGTACTCAGATTCCTTGCCAACTGTAAAGCTTTGCGGGAGCAGTATCATGTATTAATAAAGACTTAAATAAATATATTTTGGGCTTTGTGTGAAAATATTTGTTTGGTTCAACTGGATTTTATAAAGATCTTGAATGTTATTAATAACGCGCAGACTAAGTTTGCGCTTTCGATTTAAGAATAGTTGTAGGGTAGGGCAAAGTACTAAGATCCAATTTGACTTTCTGTAATGATAATATATGTGTAAACCAATTGAACCGCATTACAACAATAACTATCACAAACTATATTCAGTAAAATTCTCAAGTAAGTCCTAATTATAAAACGTTTTTCAACTATTTTTCCAAAATTTCTCACTTATCCAGCCTATAGGGTGAAAAGGGACAGCCATTGGACAAGCAGATACAATGTATGATTTAAATTTTAAAAATATTTATGAAATTATAGCTGAAGTATTTAACGGATGGGAAATCAAAGTTTCAAGAACACATTTCTTGCAAAGATTACACCGTGTATAACTTGAGCACACCTTGATCTGGTATTACGTAAAAAACACCAATACATCTTATAAAACAATTAAATAACGTGTACTTAAAAATTATATTTAGGTATCATAAACTAAAAAGAGCTCAAATCCAAAATTCGATATGTTTAAAAAAAAAATCAGTCATTCAAAATTTAACGATTGTGCAGATTTACGTTATTGAAATCTCGAATGCTAAGTGCATGTATTAAAAAAAAAATCTGCTAGTAATGTTTTCTCGACCTTTCTAGTCGTTCTAGAATCGTTTGACACAATCTGTAATATGTTTATATGTATATGAACGTAAATTTTATCCCTAGTTGACTATTCCTTGAAGACCACAGTGCTGATATACTAAATATATAATTAAGTTAATTTAATAAAAACTAATAATAAATCGCGTTTCATAAAAATCAATCAGGCCGTTTCTTTGGATTATTAGTTTAATGCAAGATTTTTTATGTCATATATTAATTAATAAAACCATAAATATTTTGAACCCCAATTTTATGTTATTAA
This sequence comes from Ctenocephalides felis, assembly GCF_003426905.1. Classification (NCBI taxonomy): domain Eukaryota; kingdom Metazoa; phylum Arthropoda; class Insecta; order Siphonaptera; family Pulicidae; genus Ctenocephalides; species Ctenocephalides felis. The sequence goes on from NW_020538040.1 coordinate 155,306,292, forward strand.
ATTTAACTGAAACTAAACTAAATTGATTTGTTGTTAATCTAAATTGATATAGTATTTTATAAACATTCGATTTGAATCCAACATAATGATAAATTTGCTATAGTTATATGTTTCTTCGACAGTTATTGTCAAAAGTATGTGTGTCTATCAACGAATATATCAAACAATAAATCACAAAAACCTTTTTTAGCAAAATAATTATTTTTGAATTGTTCAAAGCTATATATTTTAAATTGTTCAACCTTATATAGTTAAACATTTTGCGGGATTAAATATGTTTTGCAATTCTATTCCTATATGTTCAATATAGTCATTTTTTATTGTTTTATTGATTTAAGAATGTTAAAAAGAAAAACATACCCGCAATATGTATTTATTTTTTAAAGTGTTTATAATTAGTATAAACGAAAAACATTTTATTTCATTATATGATTTTCATATAAACATTTATCTAATACGAAAGCACTGCGTGATATTACAAATTACGCCATAATAACAGGGAAGTTCCAAAACAGTAGTTAAAGTTATACCGAGATTAACCAACAAGTTATTTGAATTATAACAATACTCAAAGTTTTCAGTTATCAACACGCTCAAGATATGTTCGTTACTCACTAGCTTTTACGAGGCTTTAAAACACTTTCACAGACATCAGATCGTAAAAGTTCAGACTTACATTGTTATTTTGATGGAAGGCAATGATATCAGCAGTTTGGTTATATATCATGCAGAATTGGTGCACATACACACATATAAAGAGATATAAATAATACACATATATATATATATATATATATATATATATTTATATATTTATATTATTATATAGATGTGAGTATCTGTAGGATTACATCTTTGAAAAAAATGGTGAGCGTTTCGGCTGTAGCCCTACCTACTGTCCAAAATTATTAAAATCAATTTCAGGAAAGCAAACATATTGAACATATCCAAAATTGCTACTTCTGACGCTTTGCAAAAAAACGTCAATTTTCATTGCATAAGAAGTTAAGTCGTCAACAGATCGTAAAAGTTCAGACTAACATTATTATTTTGATGGAAGGCAATGATATTAGCAGTTTGGTTATATATCATGCAGAATTGGCGCACATACACACATATAAAGAGATATAAATAATATATATTCATATATTTATATTATTATATAGATGTGAGTGTCCGTAGGATTACATCTTTGAAAAAATTGGTGAGCGTTTCGGCTGTAGCCCTACCTACTATCCAAAATTAAAATCAATTTCGGGAAAGCAAACATATTGAACTAATCCAAATTGTTGCTTTTGACACGCTTTTTGACTTCTATGTGTTTAATCAATTTTTTCATTCAAAAAAATAATGTATTGTTTGTACTATGCTTTGCAAAAAAACGTCAATTTTCATTGCATAATCCATAATTACTGAAAAGTTCAGTACTATATTTTAGTTCGAATTATTTTTGAGGTGTATATGTAAGAATATATTTTTCCAATGTTATATTAATATTAGAATAGTGGTTTATATTATAATCACTGATGATTACAAATGGAATAATACAGTTTCTTAATGAGGCATATGAACAAATGGTCTTAGTTCGCTGATGGTGACCTAAGATCATATGTCAAAGCCCATAAAAAATAAGGATGTTTAATTTTTTTTCTAATCTCCTGCCTTCAACATCAAAATATAATATAATTCAACATCAAAATTAACTGTACTATATATATTTAGATATCTGTTATATGTTTCCATATGCCAGTCAAATATCCAAGTTTTTATTGAAAATATTCATCATAAAATAAAAAGCGTCCCCAAATTGGATTCGTTTTGTGTATGTATGCATTCATCATCAATGACTCGAAGTTTATGGCCAATAAAGGATTTACAACTCGCACTCGTCCTTGTCAAGGTCATTCGACAACCGTTTGCATCATTTTATTACCCACTCCCGTTGACGGTTACTACCGACTAACTTGATGCACGAAGTATAGGTGTAGTGTGAGGGCTGGAAGGATTAAAGAAGAGTTAGCAAATAACTGATGGATGCTACAGAAAAAATCGCAGATAAATACAACGTTGCAAAATGGTAATTTAAGAAGAAAAGGCCCTTAAATGATTTAAGGAGAAAACGTCAGAAATTATAATATTGCACAAAAAATTCTCGATCAAAGATTGTCTTTTTTTTAATTCTTCTACGTTTTTTTGCTGTGTGACCTACCAGTTTTGACTTCATATTTGTGTTTTCAATGAAAAGTACGTTGGGAAACATATATCGCAAACTCAGTACAGACAACTTTTCTTGTGGACCTGTGTTATATATTTTAATTAATATTTCAGAAAGTTTATATTTGAACTGTAATTAAAAAAATATCAGTACAAGATATTCAAAACACATAAATTTTTAATAAAACTTTTACGATTTGTATAATTCAAGTATATAAACCAGCAAAAAGCATGCGATTTGAAATGGAAGATACTAATCTCAAGACAATGTATCGGCGTCTCCACCATATGGCAGTGCAACTGATTAGGATTGATGTAAGTTAATTAATATATCTAATTAAAATGCCATAGTAATTTTATAGAAGATATATTTATAGAATTCATGTTTTAATCTTAATTAAAAATATTAATTAATTTTTGATACTACTATGTGTAACAACAAAGTTTTATTTGTAGTAATAACAAATAATATTTGCATTTATAAATTACTAATTTAAATTTAATTACACAATTAAAATTTAAATCAGAACTGACTATGGATAATTTGATGCACGCTTTCACTCTAGAGCCCCGTCTAAAACATAATGCGTATAGCACGGGGCAAATTGTGGGTTCGTAGTAAACATTTATGACAAAAATATTATGGTTCGGTTATAACGAAATACGACGGCGTCTGATGTTCGACAACTTGTTCGAAGACAGGGAAATAATATTATGTCTAGTATGAGATGAAATTAGTAAATATATATATATATATATATATATATATATATATATATATATATTACAATCAAAATATATCAGCACATATGTAATTTCAAAAGACATAAAATTTATCAATTATGTTAAACTTTTTCCTTAAAATAAAACAATTTGCCAGCTCTCGCACTATGTGGCTAGAAAGGAACAATGATGTACATACAATAATCGACATTTTATTACTTTTTAAACGACACTCCATCAAAATAAACACTTCATAAATTAACAGGGAATGTTTAAGTTGTAAAACAAGAGTGTATAAAATGATGCGATTATGTCACGGTACGCTGTACGAATGAAGCTGTACTATTTCCCTCTGCTAATTAAATTACCTCATCGACATTTAAACCTTGAATGAGAGTAATAAGAGTCCATGAATGCAAAAAATTAATATAAGCATGATGTCGAAACGATGAATGTAAATTTAATATAATTATGAGAAACAGTGTACAGTAATAGTAATTTATTTATTGGCAACTATTATTCTTAAGAAAAATTTTAATAAATTTTATTAGGATTCTAAGTGAAATGTATATAAATGTTTTTATATATACATATAAATATATTTGCATCATTTCCTCATCAATGATTTGCATAATCAAAATGTGTATATAAATAATTTTTGTTTCACAAACGCGTCGTTAAAAAACCGTATTATGCAACAAGCGAATAATAATTAATTTTATTATTTAAAATTATATGCGCTTGATTAGACTATTAACGTTATTAAAAGTGAGAAAAGTAAATTATTAAATAATTGACATAATTTTATATTTATCTTTAGTACGTCTCAAAACTTTATTTTTTATTTAATTTTGTAATGAATACACAACTATAGTTGATATATCTAAATAAGTTTAAATATATCAATCAAATAAGTTTAGATATATCAATCAGTATTATGATATAATACTATTAATTAAACAACCTGGATCAGTTATAACTCCAAATAAAAGAAAAAATGTTGAATAATTAAAATTGTTGTTGGGATCGTTCAAGTATTACGTAAGCAGATTTACTACAATTATTTACCCCCCCCCCTCCCCTTTGTCATCAAAAGTAAGCAAATTTCTTAACAAAAATAGGCAAAATAAGCAAATCAGTAACCCCACCGCCCCCCTATAGTGCTTACGTAATACTTGAACGGCCCCGTTGATATAAAGCTTACAAATTACTAATTACAGTTTTTCAATTTATTGTAGTATTTATAACATAGACATAGTGCGGTTATTACAAAATGAAGAATTATTGCGGTTATTGCAAAATAAAGGAAATACAGAACAAAGTATTAATTTTGTTATTTCGTGCACTAACAAATAATTACTTCACAATATTTGATACAATGTAGCTCAGATCTTTATGAAAACAACTTCCCAAATTTTTTTGAACAGTTTCACAGACTTTCAATTACATCTTGGCCAAATCATGAAGTAGGAAATTGAAAATTGATATATCGGATTTTTTCAAAAATGCGTTTCCAATGGCGTGGTGTAAATCGTTTAAATACCCGATCCATTAATAAATATTTTTTCCAGATCACGTTTTTAGCCGCTTTGATCATTCCAATAGTAATTCAATATACATCGCATGTCTGTACGTAATTTGCTGCACGAACACCTACATCAGGAATGTTTGATACAATATATGTAAATTACTTCTACTGACTACTCGTTACGCATTTACAACAACATCAAAACTATAAAAATATGATTAACTTTACAATTTATTGTTTGATGGAAATTGAAATATTAATGCATAAATAACAAGGCAAGCATGTGAAAAGCAATGTTTTACGAATTGCATAATTGAAAGTTAATAGTCAGAAATAAAGTTTATAAAAATGAATTTCTGCTATGTAATAGTTAATAGTCTAGTATCTCCGTTAAATATATTTACATGACGCAAGCATAAATTCTAGATCTAGATATTAAAAATAAAAAATAGAAGTCATTAAATAATATAATTTGATTATATAATTTACCGAATTATAAACGCATATTAATAAATATCAAGTTAAAATCCTTAATGCTTTTCTGCATAGCTATATTAAGTATATAAATTACTTATTATTTTATTGTCTGAACTAAAAGTCTCATTTTTCCTCAATAAAAAAATTAATTAATTCGGAAGATTGAGTCTGAGTAGATAGTAATAGATGTTTCTATAATTCGAGGTACATTATTCATTATAAAGTTTAGTAAATGTATAATTTGATTTTCAATTTGTTTATATAATTAATAGTTCCTGAAGAAGGGAACAATGAATATACCCGAAACGTTGGAAAAAATTTTAAGAAAAATTAAAAATAATATATAATTTAAAGAAAAAAAATAATTTTAGAAGGAAAATACAAATATGTGTGTATATATAATATATTCTGGTTTATAGTTGGTTTTTCATTATTTATAATATTGCACAGCTCTGAGAGTAAAATTTATCTCGTCATTTAGCAGAAGAATAGCAAACAAATTATAAAAGCTAACTTAGAAAAGCGTGAGGGTTAAGAAAACTGTACAATTTTAAATAAAATTATAATTTTTTGAAGCACTGGCTGTTAAATAATTAAATACACATATGCATATACATACACAAGTACGAGCGAACGTGTTTTTAAACGGAAATATTATTAAATATATTCAAAAATTTTTATTTTTTTAAATTACAATCTATCACTCTTGAGACATTGAGTAATTGTTTTGACTTTTTCTTATTATATGAATGGATGGTAACCCACTAGTTGTCCGGTCCAGGTTTGATTAATTTCCTATACTCGAAGTATTTGTTGACTTTTTTTATAGATGCAACTATACCCACGAGAGGCGATTTTCACTTGAGGCTATATTTGAGATCTATAACCTCAAGTGGAAATTTGACATCAAAGTTGCCTGATGTCGGGCTACGGCGGTAGCGGGAATCGATCCAGCGAACCTGGAACTAGTTGCTGCTAGCCCACGCTCTAACCGATATCGCCACCGCTGGCCCAAATATTCAAAATGGATTCAATTTGAGTTTAGTTTTAGTATTTATTCTGTGAAAACAGCTAAAATTAATGCACTAATTTATCATGATATTCTAGTTTAGTTTTTAATATTCCTAAGTATATTTGATATTTCCGTAAAGATCATTCGATAGTTAATTTATTTATATATTGTACGTTAATTTATGCAAATATTTTATGTTTATTCCATCAATTGATAGTTCGATCATACTGAATTGATTTTAAAAGTCTTTATTAACTTCCCGTAGGGTAAGTTATAGTAATCGCAAAAAAATCGAAAATGAAAATTTTTATATATCTTTACGTTTCAGAGGTTTCTTAACATTTTGGCATACCTTAGAAAAAATGGATGTATGTGTGTGTGAGTGTGTGTGTGTGTGTATGTGTGTGTGTGTGTGTGTGTATGTATGTATGTATGTGTGTGTATGTATGTGCGGATACAAATTTTCGTCGACGATTTCGGGAACACGGATCAACCGATTTGAATAATTCAAAAAACATTCGATTCGTATTGATAAGGAGACGTGCTGATTAGTTTTTGGCGAAGGCAGGTCCAGCCGTTCCAAAGATACGGGGCAAAAAGTGCCGAAAACGGTAACTCAGTTTTTAAGAGAACGGAGCGTCCGATTTTAATAATTCAAAAAACATTTGACTTGTATTGACAAGATAAAGAATGGATCAAATTTTCATGAGGGCAGGTCTAGCGGTTTCGGAGATCTAACGAAAAAAGTAAAAAAAAATGCCATTTGGCGGTCAAAAATGATCATTAGACATATGCACATCAAATCATCAGATATTTTATAGAGATTTTAACAATAAGTATAAATTTTGTTTGCATTCCTATGGGTTCCGTACCAATATTTATACGTTAGACGGCGACGCGCCGCTTACGCGCTTTGACATTTTGTCTCTATGCAGTTAAAGCAGTACGATTGCTTTGAAAAAAGATCTTCCAAAATATGCCAAAATAAAGAAGAAAACATTATTTTTTCCAAAAAAAATTTAAAAAAAAAAAAATAGATTTTTTTTTGAAAAAAATTTTTTTTCAAAAAAAAGTAATTTTTTGTTTAATTTATAGTTTCTCAAAAATCTTATTTTTTCGAAGTAAAATGTCAATCGTTTTTAAAAAAATAATAATTTTTGGTACGGGAAGTTCCAGCAATTTGCCTTAAGGCACGATGCCTTAATTGCCTTAAGACAGAATTCCACTTACAGCTAGTTTATTTTATATATAACATCCTATACTAATTTTTAATATCTATCTATTATTACATCTTAATTAGCCGCAAAATGGATCTTTGAAAAAAAACTATCTCTATCTCAGAATTCCTTGTCGACTTGTAAGAAACCCATCGTATTTCAATAACGAATACCTAATCGTGTACCTGCAATGGTTCGTATTATTTTTTTCGTGTATATTTTTTTCGTGACCCAACAGCAGCTCGCACGATAGCTTGCCAGGATCATTTTATAATTTATATCACGTTCGACGTCGTCCATCTGCTGAAACAGTCTGAGAATGGCTCAATAAATATTTTTTAATGTCTTTCTTTGTACAAGAGATTGCTTCGCCGCGAGGACCATTGTTTATAACGCCTAAAACACCGATGCGCGCGGTCACATTTTTAAAATGTTCGTGATTATGCCGATGTTTTGATTTCTTTGTATGATGTAGCAGAATTTGACAACCTTTTCGATAAATGTAAATGCTAGAAACAATTTTTTTACAAAAGTAAAGACCTGGAAGTACGTGGTTAAGACTTAAGAGCCATGCACGTACAACTTCATATCAAGCAGTTATATAAGGTACGGCGAGGCACAAAGGTCCAATTTGATTTTGAGCAATTATATTGTAAAAACCAAACCTTTTACTATTATATCCCAACAAATCAAACATATCAAACAAACAACTATCTGACTATATTAATGTTTATTTTTGTTGTTTTTTTTAAATTTGTCACCTGGTCCTTTCTACCCCATAGGCTGATTAAAAATGGATAGTCGTGCAAGCAGATACAATGTTTTATGTCTTATTTTGAATTTTACGAAATAATATCTACATTATTCAACCAATGCAAAATATAAATTTTATGGTTACATTTTTGCAGAGATAATAACCTTGATCTGGTATTTCGTCAAAAATATTTCTTGGCAAAATTGGAATAATTGTTTATTTAATTTATGTTTTGTTAATTTGCTTTTGTTAACTTAATTTTTTATTTGCTATTATCTATTGATCACACCTTCGCCAGTATAAAGATTCAGTTGGTTCTTTTTCCCACCCACGTGTAAGCTTCCATAGAGGTTATATAAATAAAGCTGTTAAATTTAAATTGAAATTAACAATATATCTTGAAAAACAATTGAATAGAGTATACTTAAAAATTATATTAAGGTCTCATAAACTAAAGAACAGTGCTCACAACAAAAAAACTAACAACGAAAGAAAATACTTTTGTTATAAATTTTCAAGCATTGACGCTTATATCTCCCTATACTATTATAATTTACTATTTGATACTATTAGACATGTTGCAAACCCCTGTTTTATAGGTATTTCGTAAAATATTATTTGATTATTTATAAAAAATATTATATATTATTATTCATGTTAAGTATTACATGTATGCATACCGACACAAAAAAGCTTTACGTTATTCATATCGCATGTCACAAATAATTTTTGTGACTGTATGAATTTATAATCGGTTTATCGTATAGATGTATTAAATATTGTTAATTTAAATTGCGAAAATGACTGCTATATGCAATAAATTAAAATTATTAATTGATTGGTAATTTTGTAGATTTTATAGCCACTTTGATACGGGTATAATGATGGAATTAACGACCATTAAGTAAGCTGATTATGCAAACTAATTTTTAAATCTTTCCTGAGCACGAATGGATAATATGGAGTCTTAATTGACAAAAAATGAAAACGGTTGATTGAATTGATTTTTGTAATAGTTAATAGAGTCTATACTAAAATTTACTTTATTTGTACTAACTTATTGTAAAAATTTACTTTATCTATTAAAAAAAATGAAAATTATGAATTCAACCTTTTGATAAAAAGTATAATTTTGTGTCATCTCAATGTTCATGTGATTTCCTTATAAACTTATTAAATTTTAATATTATGAAAATAAATTTTGCAAAATAATTCTATACAACCCTATTAAAAAAATTAGTTGAATTAATTAGAAAAAAAAATGAAATTATGATTTTTATTCGACTTCAATCTTCTGACATGAAGTATAGTTTTGTAATATCAATTATGTGACGTAGTTCTCTCATATAATTACTAACTTTTGATATTACAAAATGATTTTATAACGATACAAAAAATATACTAACTTATTAGGAAAAATTAGTTGAACTACTAGAAAAGTATGAAAGTTAGATATGATTCTAAGGCAAATTCAATCTTTTGATCTGAAAATAATTTAAATTACTAAATAAAATAGTAGATAAAATCATATTGAGCAAAATATAGGTTAACCATATACTAACCACTAGTTATATTACTGAAAATTATGAAAATAGTATGATCGTAAGTAGAATTCAATATTTTAATATGTAGTATAATTTTGTAATAATATTATATTTGAATTTTGTTAAAAAGAATTCCTTTATAATTATTAATTTCCAATGCATACTAGAAAACAAAATATGACAAGTCTCGAGTCAGCTATTTAATTCAATCTATTGAAAGTCACTTAAGTTCAATCAATTATTTAAAGCTATGCTTCTATCAAATGACTTCATTTGCTTTGTATAGACTCAGAAACTGTAATAATTATCTCCATGTGAATTTTCTGTATAGAAATACATATACGTTTCCTTAAATTACAACCTCATATATTAAACTAAAATGAATTTATTAAATTTGCATATGAATACTAAAGCCAAAAGCGTAAATCCTAAATAATGTTTGACCAAATTTATTTAGTCGAATAATAAATTAAATATCACCCTAAAAGCATGAAGCATAACCGAATCATCGTCAATGAACCATTGTGTAGATTCATATTCAAGTGCTTTGTACGATAATGATATAATTTTTCACACCGCTTTTCAACAGCAATAACCGGACCTTTGCGCTTAAAAACGTTCCATTCTAGATGATCATTGTGATAAAATTGAATACCGATTTATTTTAACTACCATGTTGTTACGATATTAAATAAACAAATGCCGTCTTAGTAGTTCAACCTGTTTTGTTCAGCTATCGTGCTGTCTTAATCAGAATG
>NW_020538040.1:155317518-155365551 GCF_003426905.1 Ctenocephalides felis
TTATCAACACACTCAAGATATGTTCGTTACTCACTAGCTTTTACGAGGCTTTAAAACACTTTCACAGACATAAGATCGTAAAAGTTCAGACTTACATTGTTATTTTGATGGAAGGCAATGATATCAGCAGTTTGGTTATATATCATGCAGAATTGGTACACATACACATATATAAAGAGATATAAATAATATATATATATATTATATTATTATATGCATGTGAGGGTCTGTAGATTACATCTTTAAAAAAATTGGTGAGCGTTTCGGCTATAGCCCTACCTACTGTCCAAAAGTATTAAAATAATTTTGGGAAAGCAAATATATTGAACATATCCAAAATTGCTACTTTTGACAAGCTTTTTGTCTTATATGTGCTAATCAATTGGTTCATTCAAAAAAATAATGTACTGTTTGTACTATGCTAAAAAACGTCAATTTGCATTGCATAATCCATAATTACAGAAAAGTTCATTTCTATATTTTTTGCGAATTATTTTTTTGGTGTACATCTAAATATTTATTTCTCCAATGTTATATTAATATTAGAATAGTGGTTTATATTATAATCACTAATGATTACAAATTGAATAATACAGTTTTTTTTTTAATGAGGCATATGAACAAATGGTCTTAATTCACTGATGGTGACCTAAGATCATATGTCAAAGCCCATAAAAATAATGATTCTTAATTTTTTGTCTTATCTCATACCTTCAACATCGAAATTTAATATAATTCAACATCAAATTAACTCTAAATATATATAAAATATATAATACATGTTTCCATATGCCAGTCAAATATCCAAGTTTTTATTGAAAATATTCATCATAAAATAAAAAGCGTCCCCAAATTGGATCCGTTTTGTGTATGTATGCATTCATCATCAATGACTCGAAGTTTATGGCCAATAAAGGATTTACAACTCGCACTCGTCCTTGTCAAGGTCATTCGACAACCGTTTGCATCATTTTATTACCCACTCCCGTTGACGGTTACTACCGACTAACTTGATGCACGAAGTATAGGTGTAGTGTGAGGGCTGGAAGGATCGAAGAAGAGTTAGCAAATAACTGCTGGATGCTACAGAAAAAATTGCAGTTAAATACAACGTTGCAAAAGGGTAATTTACGGAGAAAAGGCCATTAAATGATTTAAGGAGAAAACGTCAGAAATTATAATATTGCACAACAAAAAATTCTCGATCAAAATTGTCTTTTTTTTAAATTCTTCTACGTTTTTTTTGCTGTGTGACCTACCAATTTTGACTTCATATTTGTGTTTAGCAATGAAAAGTACGTTGGAAAACATATATCGCAAACTCAGTACAGACAACTTTTCGTGTGGATCTGTGTTATATATTTTAATTAATATTTCAGAAAGTTTATATTTGAACTGTAATTAAAAAAATATCAGTACAAGATATTCAAACACATAAATTTTTAATAAAACTTTTACGATTTGTATAATTCAAGTATATAAACCAGCAAAAAGCATGCGATTTGAAATGGAAGATACTAATTTCAAGACAATGTATCGGCGTCTCCACCATATGGCAGTGCAACTGATTAGGATTGATGTAAGTTAATTAATATATCTAATTAAAATGCCATAGTAATTTTATAGAAGATATATTTATAGAATTCATGTTTTAATCTTAATTAAAAATATTAATTAATTTTTGATACTACTATGTGTAACAACAAAGTTTTAGTTTGTAGTAATAACAAATAATATTTGCATTTATAAATTACTAATTTAAATTTAATTACACAATTAAAATTTAAATCAGAACTGACTATGGATAATTTGCACGCTTTCACTCTAGAGCCCCGTCTAAAACATAATGCGTATAGCACGGGCAAATTGTGGGTTCGTAGTAAACATTTATGACAAAAATATTATGGTTCGGTTACAACGAAATACGACGGCGTCTGATGTTCGACAACTTGTTCGAAGACAGGGAAATAATATTATGTCTAGTATGGGATGAAATTAGTAAATATAAATATATATATATATATATATATATATATATTACAATCAAAATATATCAGCACATATGTAATTTCAAAAGACATAAAATTTATCAATTATGTTAAACTTTTTCCTTAAAATAAAACAATTTGCCAGCTCTCGCACTATGTGGCTAGAAAGGAACAATGATGTACATACAATAATCGACATTTTATTACTTTTTAAACGACACTCCATCAAAATAAACACTTCATAAATTAACAGGGAATGTTTAAGTTGTAAAACAAGAGTGTATAAAATGATGCAATTATGTCACGGTACGCTGTACGAATGAAGCTGTACTATTTCCCTCTGCTAATTAAATTACCTCATCGACATTTAAACCTTGAATGAGAGTAATAAGAGTCCATGAATGCAAAAAATTAATATAAGCATGATGTCGAAACGATGAATGTAAATTTAATATAATTATGAGAAACAGTGTACAGTAATAGTAATTTATTTATTGGCAACTATTATTCTTAAGAAAAATTTTAATAAATTTTATTACGATTCTAAGTGAAATGTATATAAATGTTTTTATATATACATATAAATATATTTGCATCATTTCCTCATCAATGATTTGCATAATCAAAATGTGTATATAAATAATTTTTGTTTCACAAACGCGTCGTTAAAAAACCGTATTATGCAACAAGCGAATAATAATTAATTTTATTATTTAAAATTATATGCGCTTGATTAGACCATTAACGTTATTAAAAGTGAGAAAAGTAAATTATTAAATAATTGACATAATTTTATATTTATCTTTAGTACGTCTCAAAACTTTATTTTTTATTTAATTTTGTAATGAATACACAACTATAGTTGATATATCTAAATAAGTTTAAATATATTAATCAAATAAGTTTAGATATATCAATCAGTATTATGATATAATACTATTAATTAAACAACATGGATCAGTTATAACTCCAAATAAAAGAAAAAATGTTGAATAATTAAAATTGTTGTTGGGATCGTTCAAGTATTACGTAAGCAGATTTACTACAATTATTTACCCCCCCCCCTCCCCTTTGTCATCAAAAGTAAGCAAATTTCTTAACAAAAATAGGCAAAATAAGCAAATCAGTAACCCCACCGCCCCCCTATAGTGCTTACGTAATACTTGAACGGCCCCGTTGATATAAAGCTTACAAATTACTAATTACAGTTTTTCAATTTATTGTAGTATTTTAACATAGACATAGTGCGGTTATTACAAAATGAAGAATTATTGCGGTTATTGCAAAATAAAGGAAATACAGAACAAAGTATTAATTTTGTTATTTCGTGCACTAACAAATAATTACTTCACAATATTTGATACAATGTAGCTCAGATCTTTATGAAAACAACTTCCCAAATTTTTTTGAACAGTTTCACAGACTTTCAATTACATCTTGGCCAAATCATGAAGTAGGAAATTGAAAATTGATATATCGGATTTTTTCAAAAATGCGTTTCCAATGGCGTGGTATAAATCGTTTAAATACCCGATCCATTAATAAATATTTTTTCCAGATCACGTTTTTAGCCGCTTTGATCATTCCAATAGTAATTCAATATACATCGCATGTCTGTACGTAATTTGCTGCACGAACACCTACATCAGGAATGTTTGATACAATATATGTAAATTACTTCTACTGACTACTCGTTACGCATTTACAACAACATCAAAACTATAAAAATATGATTAACTTTACAATTTATTGTTTGATGGAAATTGAAATATTAATGCATAAATAACAAGGCAAGCATGTGAAAAGCAATGTTTTACGAATTGCATAATTGAAAGTTAATAGTCAGAAATAAAGTTTATAAAAATGAATTTCTGCTATGTAATAGTTAATAGTCTAGTATCTCCGTTAAATATATTTACATGACGCAAGCATAAATTCTAGATCTAGATATTAAAAATAAAAAATAGAAGTCATTAAATAATATAATTTGATTATATAATTTACCGAATTATAAACGCATATTAATAAATATCAAGTTAAAATCCTTAATGCTTTTCTGCATAGCTATATTAAGTATATAAATTACTTATTATTTTATTGTCTGAACTAAAAGTCTCATTTTTCCTCAATAAAAAAATTAATTAATTCGGAAGATTGAGTCTGAGTAGATAGTAATAGATGTTTCTATAATTCGAGGTACATTATTCATTATAAAGTTTAGTAAATGTATAATTTGATTTTCAATTTGTTTATATAATTAATAGTTCCTGAAGAAGGGAACAATGAATATACCCGAAACGTTGGAAAAAATTTTAAGAAAAATTAAAAATAATATATAATTTAAAGAAAAAAAATAATTTTAGAAGGAAAATACAAATATGTGTGTATATATAATATATTCTGGTTTATAGTTGGTTTTTCATTATTTATAATATTGCACAGCTCTGAGAGTAAAATTTATCTCGTCATTTAGCAGAAGAATAGCAAACAAATTATAAAAGCTAACTTAGAAAAGCGTGAGGGTTAAGAAAACTGTACAATTTTAAATAAAATTATAATTTTTTTGAAGCACTGGCTGTTAAATAATTAAATACACATATGCATATACATACACAAGTACGAGCGAACGTGTTTTTAAACGGAAATATTATTAAATATATTCAAAAATTTTTATTTTTTTTAAATTACAATCTATCACTCTTGAGACATTGAGTAATTGTTTTGACTTTTTCTTATTATATGAATGGATGGTAACCCACTAGTTGTCCGGTCCAGGTTTGATTAATTTCCTATACTCGAAGTATTTGTTGACTTTTTTTATAGATGCAACTATACCCACGAGAGGCGATTTTCACTTGAGGCTATATTTGAGATCTATAACCTCAAGTGGAAATTTGACATCAAAGTTGCCTGATGTCGGGCTACGGCGGTAGCGGGAATCGATCCAGCGAACCTGGAACTAGTTGCTGCTAGCCCACGCTCTAACCGATATCGCCACCGCTGGCCCAAATATTCAAAATGGATTCAATTTGAGTTTAGTTTTAGTATTTATTCTGTGAAAACAGCTAAAATTAATGCACTAATTTATCATGATATTCTAGTTTAGTTTTTAATATTCCTAAGTATATTTGATATTTCCGTAAAGATCATTCGATAGTTAATTTATTTATATATTGTACGTTAATTTATGCAAATATTTTATGTTTATTCCATCAATTGATAGTTCGATCATACTGAATTGATTTTAAAAGTCTTTATTAACTTCCCGTAGGGTAAGTTATAGTAATCGCAAAAAAATCGAAAATGAAAATTTTTATATATCTTTACGTTTCAGAGGTTTCTTAACATTTTGGCATACCTTAGAAAAAATGGATGTATGTGTGTGTGAGTGTGTGTGTGTGTGTATGTGTGTGTGTGTGTGTGTATGTATGTATGTATGTGTGTGTATGTATGTGCGGATACAAATTTTCGTCGACGATTTCGGGAACACGGATCAACCGATTTGAATAATTCAAAAAACATTCGATTCGTATTGATAAGGAGACGTGCTGATTAGTTTTTGGCGAAGGCAGGTCCAGCCGTTCCAAAGATACGGGGCAAAAAGTGCCGAAAACGGTAACTCAGTTTTTAAGAGAACGGAGCGTCCGATTTTAATAATTCAAAAAACATTTGACTTGTATTGACAAGATAAAGAATGGATCAAATTTTCATGAGGGCAGGTCTAGCGGTTTCGGAGATCTAACGAAAAAAGTAAAAAAAAATGCCATTTGGCGGTCAAAAATGATCATTAGACATATGCACATCAAATCATCAGATATTTTATAGAGATTTTAACAATAAGTATAAATTTGTTTGCATTCCTATGGGTTCCGTACCAATATTTATACGTTAGACGGCGACGCGCCGCTTACGCGCTTTGACATTTTGTCTCTATGCAGTTAAAGCAGTACGATTGCTTTGAAAAAAGATCTTCCAAAATATGCCAAAATAAAGAAGAAAACATTATTTTTTCCAAAAAAAATTTAAAAAAAAAAAAAATAGATTTTTTTTTGAAAAAAATTTTTTTTCAAAAAAAAGTAATTTTTTGTTTAATTTATAGTTTCTCAAAAATCTTATTTTTTCGAAGTAAAATGTCAATCGTTTTTAAAAAAATAATAATTTTTGGTACGGGAAGTTCCAGCAATTTGCCTTAAGGCACGATGCCTTAATTGCCTTAAGACAGAATTCCACTTACAGCTAGTTTATTTTATATATAACATCCTATACTAATTTTTAATATCTATCTATTATTACATCTTAATTAGCCGCAAAATGGATCTTTGAAAAAAAACTATCTCTATCTCAGAATTCCTTGTCGACTTGTAAGAAACCCATCGTATTTCAATAACGAATACCTAATCGTGTACCTGCAATGGTTCGTATTATTTTTTTCGTGTATATTTTTTTCGTGACCCAACAGCAGCTCGCACGATAGCTTGCCAGGATCATTTTATAATTTATATCACGTTCGACGTCGTCCATCTGCTGAAACAGTCTGAGAATGGCTCAATAAATATTTTTTAATGTCTTTCTTTGTACAAGAGATTGCTTCGCCGCGAGGACCATTGTTTATAACGCCTAAAACACCGATGCGCGCGGTCACATTTTTAAAATGTTCGTGATTATGCCGATGTTTTGATTTCTTTGTATGATGTAGCAGAATTTGACAACCTTTTCGATAAATGTAAATGCTAGAAACAATTTTTTTACAAAAGTAAAGACCTGGAAGTACGTGGTTAAGACTTAAGAGCCATGCACGTACAACTTCATATCAAGCAGTTATATAAGGTACGGCGAGGCACAAAGGTCCAATTTGATTTTGAGCAATTATATTGTAAAAACCAAACCTTTTACTATTATATCCCAACAAATCAAACATATCAAACAAACAACTATCTGACTATATTAATGTTTATTTTTGTTGTTTTTTTTAAATTTGTCACCTGGTCCTTTCTACCCCATAGGCTGATTAAAAATGGATAGTCGTGCAAGCAGATACAATGTTTTATGTCTTATTTTGAATTTTACGAAATAATATCTACATTATTCAACCAATGCAAAATATAAATTTTATGGTTACATTTTTGCAGAGATAATAACCTTGATCTGGTATTTCGTCAAAAATATTTCTTGGCAAAATTGGAATAATTGTTTATTTAATTTATGTTTTGTTAATTTGCTTTTGTTAACTTAATTTTTTATTTGCTATTATCTATTGATCACACCTTCGCCAGTATAAAGATTCAGTTGGTTCTTTTTCCCACCCACGTGTAAGCTTCCATAGAGGTTATATAAATAAAGCTGTTAAATTTAAATTGAAATTAACAATATATCTTGAAAAACAATTGAATAGAGTATACTTAAAAATTATATTAAGGTCTCATAAACTAAAGAACAGTGCTCACAACAAAAAAACTAACAACGAAAGAAAATACTTTTGTTATAAATTTTCAAGCATTGACGCTTATATCTCCCTATACTATTATAATTTACTATTTGATACTATTAGACATGTTGCAAACCCCTGTTTTATAGGTATTTCGTAAAATATTATTTGATTATTTATAAAAAATATTATATATTATTATTCATGTTAAGTATTACATGTATGCATACCGACACAAAAAAGCTTTACGTTATTCATATCGCATGTCACAAATAATTTTTGTGACTGTATGAATTTATAATCGGTTTATCGTATAGATGTATTAAATATTGTTAATTTAAATTGCGAAAATGACTGCTATATGCAATAAATTAAAATTATTAATTGATTGGTAATTTTGTAGATTTTATAGCCACTTTGATACGGGTATAATGATGGAATTAACGACCATTAAGTAAGCTGATTATGCAAACTAATTTTTAAATCTTTCCTGAGCACGAATGGATAATATGGAGTCTTAATTGACAAAAAATGAAAACGGTTGATTGAATTGATTTTTGTAATAGTTAATAGAGTCTATACTAAAATTTACTTTATTTGTACTAACTTATTGTAAAAATTTACTTTATCTATTAAAAAAAATGAAAATTATGAATTCAACCTTTTGATAAAAAGTATAATTTTGTGTCATCTCAATGTTCATGTGATTTCCTTATAAACTTATTAAATTTTAATATTATGAAAATAAATTTTGCAAAATAATTCTATACAACCCTATTAAAAAAATTAGTTGAATTAATTAGAAAAAAAAATGAAATTATGATTTTTATTCGACTTCAATCTTCTGACATGAAGTATAGTTTTGTAATATCAATTATGTGACGTAGTTCTCTCATATAATTACTAACTTTTGATATTACAAAATGATTTTATAACGATACAAAAAATATACTAACTTATTAGGAAAAATTAGTTGAACTACTAGAAAAGTATGAAAGTTAGATATGATTCTAAGGCAAATTCAATCTTTTGATCTGAAAATAATTTAAATTACTAAATAAAATAGTAGATAAAATCATATTGAGCAAAAATATAGGTTAACCATATACTAACCACTAGTTATATTACTGAAAAATTATGAAAATAGTATGATCGTAAGTAGAATTCAATATTTTAATATGTAGTATAATTTTGTAATAATATTATATTTGAATTTTGTTAAAAAGAATTCCTTTATAATTATTAATTTCCAATGCATACTAGAAAACAAAATATGACAAGTCTCGAGTCAGCTATTTAATTCAATCTATTGAAAGTCACTTAAGTTCAATCAATTATTTAAAGCTATGCTTCTATCAAATGACTTCATTTGCTTTGTATAGACTCAGAAACTGTAATAATTATCTCCATGTGAATTTTCTGTATAGAAATACATATACGTTTCCTTAAATTACAACCTCATATATTAAACTAAAATGAATTTATTAAATTTGCATATGAATACTAAAGCCAAAAGCGTAAATCCTAAATAATGTTTGACCAAATTTATTTAGTCGAATAATAAATTAAATATCACCCTAAAAGCATGAAGCATAACCGAATCATCGTCAATGAACCATTGTGTAGATTCATATTCAAGTGCTTTGTACGATAATGATATAATTTTTCACACCGCTTTTCAACAGCAATAACCGGACCTTTGCGCTTAAAAACGTTCCATTCTAGATGATCATTGTGATAAAATTGAATACCGATTTATTTTAACTACCATGTTGTTACGATATTAAATAAACAAATGCCGTCTTAGTAGTTCAACCTGTTTTGTTCAGCTATCGTGCTGTCTTAATCAGAATGCACAATAGAGGATGTGACTCACTGGGATGGCCGACCAGAGGTTGTAAAATAATAATAGAGATTTTTAGGGCTCAATAAATAGGTATATAAAACATATAAAACCATAACACTCTGCAAAAGTTAGAAAACAGTAACACGAACAATTTTTTTTATTATATTATTTTTGTGGAGCGGCAATCAAAACTATTGTTAGTGTTTTATGTGTTGTTTGGATGTAATTTCTGATAACCTAACATCATAAAGACAATGCAATAATTGACACTATACTTTGTAAAAAAATTATTACTAGATATATTTCTAATAGAGAAGTGATATATATATATATAGAAATTGCAGCGGATCTTCGAATGAAAATTTACTCGACATCATATTTATATCGATATTTTCAAGTAAAAACTAATGTTACTGCATCTTGAAATCAAGCTGTTTGTGAGGTAAATTGAACTGTTGTCATAAACCCAAAGCTTTTACCTCGGACGCATGAACAAGCTCTACGAGCTTCTATAAATAATTTTTCAAATGAATTTTCTTACAGTCACTTTGTACAAAACACAACTGTTGAAATTTAATTATAAAAGTTTTTGAAATTATGAATCATATTATATCTTGTACTCTGCATTAACCATATACATACTATATTTGTCATTTTTTTTATATGCGTGCATCACTATTTGTTTTCGTTTAATTTTCAATATATTATAATTTAATATAGATAGATTTGTATTAAAATATTAGAAACTATATTAAGTAACTTAGAAATGATTTTGATGACTTATGAAATATATTTGACTCGTAAGACGCAATGTAAACCATATAACGTAACGTAACGTATAGAACAATTTATATTAAAATTAAGTCCAGATCAGTCATTTTATGATAAAACTTATCGCGTTAATACATATCTATTAAAATTAAGGTAGAGATAGCTCAATTAATTCACTGATGATTTAAATAAATAGCTTTTCCAACTCTGCTGATAAATATTTCTCATATATGTGGTTATATGCAGTGTCAATTCTCTAAAAAATGAACCCATGAAATTTATATTTTGCACCGATTGAATAATATAACTATTATTTCGTAAAATCCCTTTAAAATTAAAAATAAGACATTGGACCTGTTTGCTCTCTGGCCATCTTATTTTACTCTGGAGTAAAAAGGACCAGGTGATAAATTTTAGAAAAGCAGCACAAAAATACATTTCTATAATGATAAATTAGCTGGAGTTTTACTGAACATAGTCATAGTTGTTGGTTTGATATGTGTTATTTGTTGCGATATAATTACAGGTTTCACAATATAATTGCTCAAATTTAAATTGGACCTTTGTGCACCGCCCTACCCCATACTGAATTAGGTTTTAGAGTAAACTTCATAAAATTAGATTTAAATACGAGTACTGATTTAAATGTTTATTACAATCAGAAATAAATTACAAATCAGTAACATCTAACAAAATAAAATTATTCTAAATTATATATTAATACCCATAATAATTTTATAATATCATTTTCTTACTCTATTTTATATTATAAAGCAATATTATAGCATCAAATATTCATTTTCCTCTTAAATCTATAAATGTAAAACAGGATTTAATCTATACAAGAGATAAAAACATTCTACGTTAATATCATTTAACAAGAAACGAATCAATTATTCTCATCAAATTTTTAAATCTCCTTATCTTAACGACCATTGGAAGGCTTACAAGCAGTTTGGAAATCCTTGATCAAGACAAAGAAACAGGCACAGCATTCCCAGTCTGATGAATGTGGATACAAAATCCAGCGTCTGATTTACGACAAGCGACCACTGTGTCGTAGATGTAAATGTTACATGCGCGAATGTCCGGCGAAAACGCGGTGCTCGTTAATATAAACGTTAAAATCTTATAAATTAATATAACAAAAAAATATTTTACACGCCGGTATACAAACATTCCTTCATTCACACACACCCAGAAACACGCTCACAAAGATCCCATACTGGTTTTATAATACAGGCGCAAATGACTATTTATTTCTCTACCTGTTGTGATTTACTGCGCGGACTTTAGAACCAATGAAATACTATCTTGGAAATATATAGTATGCACACTCAGAAATACCTTTTTTGTTCCGTCTTCATTTGAAATAAATTAAAAGTATAATGGCGTTAAGAAAGGTGCAAATGAATTATGGGTCTACAATTCAAGCGTGCACAAAGGGTGGTCTCTGAAAATAATATAGACACAAGAGAGGGGATGAAATATTCAGCTTTAAATCATGCTTGCAGTCATATGTACGCATATGTGAAAGAGGAAAGACTTACATACAGGTAGTAAATTTCAACATGACATCTGTAAGATGTCACGGATAAATGATAAATTTTGGTTTTAAATAAGCATTACAGTATGGCGGGGCATAAAGGTTCAATTTGACTTTGAGCAATTATATTGTGAAAATCTAACCAGTTATATCACAACAAATAACACATATCAAACAAACAACTAACTGACCATCTTCAGTAAAATTCCAGCTATTTCATTATTGTAAAAATGTGTTTTTTAAGCTGTTTTTATTTAAAAAATTTGTAACCTGGTTCATTTACTCCATAGGAGTAAATTAGGACGGCCAAGGATCAAGTAAATCAAATGTCTTATTTTAATTTTAAAGGGATTTTACAAAATAATAGCTACATTATTCAACCAATGCAAAATATAAATTTTATGGGTGCATGTTTTACAGAGATAACATTGTACATAACCTTTATATGAAATTTTGTCAGAAATATTATACAACAGTAGAGTTAGAATAAGTAATTATTTAATTTATCTTTTGTAAAATTGCTTTGTTTAACTTAATTCACTTTTTCACTTGCTATTTTTTATATTTACATTATTTCCTGGGTAAAGGTTCAGTTGGTCCTTTTTAACCCACCCAGGTGTGAGCTTTTATAATGGTTATATAAAACAAATTGTTGAATCTAACTTAAAATTATCAAAACATCTTATAAAACAATTTAATAACGTATACTTGAAATTATATTAAGGTCTCAAACTATAAGCAACAATGCTCACAACCAAAACAAATAACAACGAAAGAAAATATTTTTGTTATGAAATTTCAAACATTGTCGTAAGAATCAAGGTTATGGTTGATTATACATCTTTTTTCCTCTACTTTCAAATATTTTTGTTGAAATATCTCAACTTTACTGGTTTTTGAGATATCGATGGTAGACGTTTTTACCCCCGGACCTTTAAACCCCGCTCTATCCTACCTGAAATTAACTCACTTAATGCACAATGTTTAGTTATAATTTTGTATAATGTCAGAAGTGCATTGCTAGAACTATTGCACGCTGCAACTTTCAGTAATAACCTTAATGAACAAACTGTGTAGAAGTTAGATAGAACCAGCGACATTGAATGCGCAAAACAAACAATTGGATCGTTGTCGTGCAGAGGCGTCCTTTTTTATTTTGTTCGATTTATTTGCGAATAGAAATTGCGATGGCGATATCTAGAGTACACGAGAGATGGAAGCGAGTAGAGCATTGTTTAATACATTACCCGGGGCCGACACAGCCGGCTCGTAAATCGGCCGCGCCGCGCCATTATAAAGATGTACACACGCGCGCGCCTTCCAGGGAGCTGTAGCTTTCTGCAAGAGCCGAGAAACGAGAATTCCGCGTGGAATGAGATATACACGAAAGCGTGGAACGGCGTATCACAACGACGCGGACCAGAGGGCTCCCACCCCCAAATACCCCGTCGGCGGGGGAATGATGTATTATGATTGCGTCGCAGAGTTATGAGTGCGGAGGGATAAGGAACCCATCCCGCGGCGATCCGCGTACGCCAACGCGCGCCACGCGGTGCTAACGGCGCACAAGAAGAGTAAAAACCAAACGAGAAAAAAATACAACTCGAAGAGATGCCACCTTGTACCTTCTTCTGTAGCACACACGCCAGAGTGTGCGTGGAACGAGAGATTCGGTTCTTCTCGATGGCTGCCATTTCTCGCATCCGATTTCTCGTTCTGACGCACGACGATTCCGCCAAGTCGTCTCCGTCGCGCCGTTACCCCGTAGACAGACAACTCCCTCTTTCTCAGTAATCCTCGTGCAAGTTTGTGCACACACACAATCTCGTACGCACAAATACACAAAGCCGATCTGACAGGCCCAAACGCCCTCTCTTTGCTCTGACCCTTGCTTTATGTTTGTAACTTCACTATTGAGCCCCCTTCCATTGCGAGCACCCATCGCTGATCTACAACGCCGAACGGACACAAAAAGCGATACTGGATTAAGAAATAAGATCTTTGTTCAAATTGAGATTTATAGCTTTTTTTCCTTTTTGTTGCCCAGAAACATTGTTCGATTTGTATTTTTTTTTTTCATTCCGAATCTCAGCATTGAAGTCTTATATAGCGTGCACCATGCACTATCAATTCACCCAAATCACTGCCATGAATCGAAATAATACAACACCTCAAATTTCATCTTAAAATTGATATAAATGTCAGATAATTCAAAATTTCACAATGCATTTAAAAAAAACATCAAATTAATTTTTGCTGTCATGCAATAACTATTTAGTAGGTGTGAACCATAAAATTTGCCGTTAAATATAAAAAATGTTTTCAATTGTAGAAGTATAATGAGGTTGTATTCCAATAAGTAAACATGTAATATAATTAAACAAAAAACAAAAATTTATATAAGGTAGGGCTGACAACTATCTGACTATGTTCAGTAAAACTCACAGCTAATTTATTATTGTAAAACTGTGTTTTTTATTGTTTTTCAAAAATTTGTCATCTGGTCCTATTTACCACTGCCATGGGTATACCTGTTAATCAGCGGACCCATAAGCCTCGCTCTACACTAATATATATATTTCACAAAGTCTAAAATTTAACTATTTAATTCATCAATAGTCATGCATCCAAAAAACCATCGAATATAGTTGCATGATTTCTTAGCGAAAAGCATGATGCTATACATAATACATAAAAATATGATATATGATGGAAAACTGAAAGTTCCAAAAGTCCTAACTGCTGGTACACACGAAACATAACTCTTCGGTTGTCAGCGAGCACTGCGCTTTATTATTTACTGCAACAAAGTACAGAGCCCAACTGCACGAACGACGTTTGCAAGCTGCTAATTATGAACTCAGGATGCATCTGCCAAACTCATCAGAGGAAAGATAAGTGTATCAAATAAAGTTAAAATTTGGAATGTATTAACTACAGATTAAAAAAATAATAAGACACATTGAAATCAATGTTTTTTTTAAAGTTATTCAACTTCTCGTAGGATAAGTTATAGTAATCGCAAAAAATTGAGCATGAAAATGTTTATATATCTTTACTTTTCAAAACCTTCTTAGATGAGAAAGCATATATTAAAAAAATGTGGGTTGTGTGTGCGTGTGTGTTTGGATACAATTTTTTGTCCAGGATATGATGAGCACAAATCAACCAATTTTTTTAAACCATTCTAATGTTTAATAAAATTCTAGGTGTAAACTTATTAACATACCTCCTACATAATACGTCGTTCTATATATTTATTGACATTTCGGTAAAAATGGATAGTTTAATAAAAATATTTAAAGCATATAAAAATTTAATTCAGGTCAATATTTCATTATAAAATTTCTGATTACATCCCTGCACAGAATCGACTCAACAAAATTGTGGGTTCGGTCGAATTCAGTGTGAATTATTGCCAGCTGACTTCATTCAGTAGCGTAGGTGGTGCAATGGGCTGTGTTGTTTTTAGCCTGTCGTCGATATTTTCTGATTGCTTGTAGTATTGCCAGAAGGGGCGACAAGGTCTCCATTATTCCGCGCAGCGAAATCAACCGTGCACAATATAATCGATTTCAAAGGCATTATTTCATTATATATATATATATATATATATATATATATATATATATATATATATATATATATATATACTTATATATGTAGCCCTATTTTTAAATACACATTACGGACATATAAAAATATATCTTTGTTGCAGTCCTATATTTAAGTTGGCGTGTTAAAATATTAATCGTTTTTTTTTAAATACAGTCCGACAGTTTAAGGGTAGTGGAAAGAGTCTCGGCCATGCATCCACTAGGTTTCAAGTTCAAAACCCTCGCCACTTTCGACTTGATATCACGCAGTATATCTCAAAATATTGTTCCACGTAAAAATAGTCATTGACAGCATTGCTGCAGTATGTGATATACATAACAATTAGAAAGAAGTAGAAAAGTGAACCCAAAGAGAGAAAAAACATTGGGTTGCTCCTTGACAGAGGCAGATAGTAGAAAATATGTTGCAACTGCTCGTAAAATTTTGAGAATAGTTCTGATTGATGTTCCAATAATAATGAAAAATATAGCTATGTAATATAATATAATAAATTATAAATATAATATTGCATACAGTAAAAAATATTGCACATTGGTTCGAAAGCATAAAAAAATCAGATTTTGGCGATATTATCTAACTTAGATAATTTTGTTTTTAATTGAAATTGGGACTATAACCATAGAATATGAGAATCAACAGTTCCAGGTTTGATATCAGCCTCGGAAGGCAGCAACATCGGGTTTCACTAGAAAATTAGTTAGAAATATGTTTACAAGTTAAAATAGCCTTTCGGGTCATTGCTGCATCAATAAAAAATCCATCAATATTACAGAATTTATCATTTATATCACATAGAGATAGGACATCTGTTTGTGTTGCCATCTATATAAGCCTCGTCGTTTAAGGAGTCAGAACAACTGCGTATAGGAATCGTAAAGTTCTGATTTATAATAAAATTACAAAAAATGCATCGAAAAATGCAAAACGTATATTGATTTTACATATATAATTGTCATCCATACAAATTCAGAACTAGAATTTTTGAAATAACTCATTTTATGAGTGTTGAAGTAATAAACTGAATTTGGAATTAAAATCTTGAAGTGTGAGTTTAACTGTGGGATTGTTATATCAAGCGCAAATTATAAATACGATGAGAAGTGAGAATTTTGCAGTATTTTATCAATTAGTTAATTTTTATTATATTTTTATTATACATGTATTAACTCTCACAATTAATTATGTGTAATTTTCTCTTTTGTTAAAAAAAAACTATAGAATTTTGTTTATAAATTTTGTTAAAAAATTTTTTATAAAATCACATAACATTTATCATTTGATAGTAGACCAATTCTGCAAGCAGACAACATCATAGGAACTATAATAATAAAATGAAAGCTATTATTGACAATTATCTTAATTATCTAATTTTAATTCTTATATGAATTCACATGAAAAATATTCATGTGAATTTCTATGGTTCATTTTCATTAATCTACAAAGTCCATTACTTCATCGAGTTTGCAGATCTTCTGCTAGATGTATCTAATCTGCATCCACGTAGCACTTCGCTTGTATACTTCGCACGATGATCCTGGGATTCGTTTGCATTCTAGTGTAAGCAACATTTACCCGAGCGCACAGGGGCAAACTTGGAAAATAATAATATTATTATTATTTTTATTTTTATTATTATTTAATTTTTTTATTATATAGTAATTTTTACACCTGACTTGAAATAGGCAAGTAGAAATTGAGAGAAAAAATAACTTTGAAAATACAAAAGCTTCTGACCATTGTCAGACAATTTGAAATTTGACATATTGTAATATACATTTCTTCATATAAAAATAATAATTAATAATTTTGTAGCAAATAATATGAACTTGAAAAAAATAATTTTGTATAGATAGAATAGTTATTTTTCATTTAAATATTTTGAAACATTCCCAGACTAACCCTTCAATTGTTTGATAGATTCCGAAATTAAAAAAAAAAAAAACAGAAAAAAGTTATTGCAATTGCAAAAGTTATAAAGAAGAGTTGCAACATTTACTTGTTTTTTTAGATTTAAATCTATTTAAAAACCGGAGTGCCTCTTATTGACAGGAGGCATGTAGCCACTACAGCTATGTTGCAGCAATGCCCATAAAGGCTTTTTTGGGATCGGAGTTTTGCAGGCATGGTAGCTTTTGTTATCTATTTGTTATCGTTGCGTTGATACATATTTTAAACATATTCTCAGTTTCAAAAACTAAGCAATATTTAATTTGTTTGTGTTTGTAGAAAGATATTAAAAATAGTAACATTTTACAAATAATTGAATTTTTCATACAATTATCATTGTTTGGTGAATTCGCATGAAACCAAATGTTTGAACCAAAATAGTGATATTTTTTATCCGAAAACTTCTTTTAAGCAATCAGGTTTAAGCTTCACAAATATCCAAATAATATTCTTGTAATGAGTCAACTGGTATACCAACGTTCTCAGCATTAGCTTTATGAAAATAGGTATTCTATGTAGAGGAAACTGGGTACGGTGGTATCACTATTTTATCAGCAATAATTTTATTATTTTACTAGCTAGCTGAATTAAAATGTTTGTAAAATCTTTTTTGTTTTTTTTATCTTTCGAATTTTGTCTTAGTTAATATAGATATTTTTTATCTGTTTAAATTTCGCCTAAAAAGTACATGTCACAACATATACATGTCACATAAAACGTAAGCTGGCACAACCGTACTCAGTCTCCCAAGAATATACATTCGAGAAATAAATATCAACGGATCAATAGAGATCAAGAGACAATAAACAAATGTACGTTGTCTACGAAACTTGAAAAGCTTGGTTTACTTGTCGAGCTTTATACTTTATATTTGAAAATAATTATAAAATGCTACACCTAACAACTTGATACAAAATTTCAAGCAATAAATAAAATATTCTGCACCATTCATTTTTATTGCATATTTTTTAATTTTTAATAATCCCTAATCCGAACCGAACAAACGTTCGTCCGGATGCTCTGTACCGACGCAAATGTACAGAGAGAGAGAGTACTGACAATGAGATAACCACGCCCAACGTATGAATATATCAACAATTAAAACTAATGGCCATTAACGACCCGGGGTAATGGTCGCACTGCCGTTCCTAGGGACTCCGACAATGAGGGTTTAACAGAAGCCCCAAAGGGTTTAAAGCCGATACGGATTCAAATACACACACAAGAACGATTGTGTGATAGACGTTGTACATTAGTCGGACATCAATGGATTTGAATTCTGCTATCTCGATTTCACGGTTAGAAGCTACCCCCCAAACCCCCTGGTATAATCAGGAAAGATTCATTGTATGTTGCCGAAATGGATACACATACACTTCTTGAAATGAGGATTTATTTTTTAGTGAAATGGTAATGGAATTAGTTGCAATATGTGTAGGTAATACAGCAGACTCCAAATATAACAACTGTCAAAAAAATGTTTTGTTTTTTTATTACCATTAAATTACAATCTGTCTCCAAAGGACATCGAGTAATTAGAATGTAATAATAATAATGGCTACAAGTCCGTGTGGCCTGAGTTAAACTCCAACTCGGTTCAGAGAAGAATAGTGTGAAAAATATCCCATTGCCATTTTACACCTCTGTGCCCGAAATGGACAATTTTTAATTAAGAACATATTTTTGATCTATATTGTCAAGTGAAAGTTGATATCACTACTGTATAATGTCAGGTTCTGCAGAGCGGCGGTTCGACATATGTCGATATAAGGCTGTGCGCTTAACCTTCACGCATGGAATTTGAATGTAGTTAAAGAAAATAAAAATTTTCAAAGGTTATCCAATGATACTTTAAAATTCACATGTACTTGATTAGCCGCTGTAGCTCTAACTACAACTATACATATAGAAAAACTTTATAAGCATAGTCATGATATTCAGATCAAACATATATAATATCATATACACAAGAGAATTCAAGACAATAGATCCTATATTTAATACTTTTATTTTATTATTTGGCAATTTGAAAATTTTCCAGGTGCATTCATAACCGCAAATTAAGGTCAAAGTTTCCGAATATTTGGTTTGTTTTTGACAGATATAAAGGTACACATAATTTTTTAACCTTGGTGATTTTCTACAATTATAAAAAAGGAATTTAATTATCTTTGAATGAATTCCTAGTAGATATGCCGTTTTGCCGATGTACTCATTTTAAATAAAATATTCTTTATGTGTTTTGGATCTCTGTTCATTTTTTCGTATAAACAGATGGAAGAATTCAGTTGAATAAAAGATATTTGTACTAACACAACAAAAGCAAAAAATCGATAATCAAAAGAACTTGCATGCAAAACATGAAACGTTCCCAAAATTTTTAAAAACCCTTCGTGTTTTCCAAAAACTTCAAAAATATTACAACTATTGTAATAGAATAATATATTTATTATTTTATTACTGTATTTTAACTATTCAATACCGTTGTAGCTCAAAATATTGATAATAGAAGTATGTTAAAAAGACATAATAAAATTATAAAAAATCATAGCAGTTGCAAAATTGCAAAGAAGAAATAATTTTATTTTGTGTGCAATATTTATAAACCAACATAGTCAAGTCATGCTTACAAAACTTATAATTTTTTTTATTTGCATAGATTTATTGCCGATCAAAATAATACACATTTTTTAAGACAAATATAATGAATATAATTCGTGGTAAAATTAAAATAGGCTTCCAGTAAATTAATAGTTAGACTGATCGTACTCCGATTATTACTTGGAAATATATATTGCAATTTTTTCCAAGTGAACATATCCTTTACCCCATTAATGCATCAATAAAAAAAATTCATAAGTATAACAAAATTTGTAATAATAAATTTATCACATTGAAATAGGCAACTGTTTGAGTTGACAATTATAAGAAATCAGCTCTACAGCCCATAGGACTCGTTAAGTTCTCATTGCTGTTATTATTATTTTTTAAATTAAATTGAACAAAGTGAACTGTGATAGCGACTGTTTGATGACTAATTGCTAGCAACAACTACATGTATTGGAGTCCATTTTTTCTTTCTCTGGCATAACATCATCTTGGTCTCGAATTACAATACTATGCATCTGTTAAATATGTGATGATTTTATTACTTTTTACTGTCGGAACTAGCAACTACCCTCATCTCGACACAAACTGCCTACTTTTATCGTCTATTATCGGGTAACCAAAACAAATTTAAGTAACAATTCAACGGGATTGACATATCATTGCAAGTGCTCATACGCGCCGTAAACGCCGCAATAACGACTCATCGGTAGCCGGCGCAATAGACGATTTAAATTGCCGACTGCACAAACCGCCCCCAATAAATATTGGGCTTACACCGGACTCAGCCGTTATCGTATTCCGATGACACAGCTAGGGATGGAAAGTTAAGTAAACATCATTGTCGATGTTTGGACATCGACATTTGGAGAACGAATATAATATTTTTCTAGGTTGCATTTTAGATAATTCGGAAATTAGATTGCAATTTGTAGTATTCTAGATGATTATTACGTCATCAAAATCTCAATAATAATATCATATATAATTAATTTTGAATATATTGAACACTTGCTTACTTGTATTAGAAGAATTTGGCGTGTTTAGAGTGAAGCAAGACTTTAAGGTCCGTGGGTAAAAAGATCCATCAGCGATATAACTAAAGTTAAGAATCTTTTAATAACATTATTTGGAAATAGAAGAAGAAAGTTGGATAACCAGCTATCATCTTGATTCTTACGACGTTGCTATCGGGAACTAAACGGCAGTGTTTGAAAATCCGCTTTTTTGGTTTAGAGCACTGTGGTTAAGTTTACGAGACTTTAATATAATTTTTAGTTATACGCTATTTAATTGTTTTATAAAATGTATTGTTAATTTTAAATTAGATTCAACCGCTTTTTTATATAACCTTTATAAAAGCATACACGTGGGTGGAGTAAAAAGGACCAACTAAAACCTTACTTTGGCAAGGTGTAAGCAATAGCATTAAATAGTTAATTAAAGCAATTTCACAAGAGATGAATTAATATAATAGTTATTCCAACTCTGCTGATATTTTTTCCTAATAATATACCAGATCAAGGTTATATAGGTACAGTGCTATCTCAAAAAGTAAAAATGTACCCATGAAATTAATATTTTGCATTGGATGAATAATGTAGCTATTACTCCGTAAAATCATTTTGAAATTAAAAATAAGACATTGGACCTTTTTGGGTAACTTTGCTCTTGGAAAACTTTTCATAATATAGTTCATAAAAAATATATTTGTTATATAAATCACATGAATAATTTACTTTTATATATGTGTGTCTAATTTAGTATTCGAGAAGTACTAATTGTAAGTACTCTTGTAAAACAAAAAGAAAATCCGTATCAGATCAATTACACCAAAAATGCTGAATTAATACTGAATTCTTAAAAATAATTGATGAAAAAGATTGCAGATGATCTACGCTTTGCTCATATAGAAAAAATAAAGAAAATTGAAAGTTGAGATACAAGACATGAAACCCGAAAAATAAATCTTGAAAAGAAAATTAACAACAGCAGTAAAAATGAGAGAACTTTAACACCATGGTGCTAGTTCTATGCAAAGCGCTGATGAAGTTTACAATACTGTCTATTTTCAGGTATAATAAGAACATAAACAAAGCTTTAAATCCAATACATATTTTATCTATAGTACTTGCCTTGGTCAAAGCAGTAATAACGTTAATAAAAATAGTAATTTTTAATAAAAAATGTAGATCATTTTATGAAAAAATTAAGCACAATAATAGTAATCTATCATGATTTGAGAAAACTCCCGTTAAGACAATTTTTTTGGGATCAGATCAAAAACGTGTCTTATGCGAGAAAGCGTGTCTTAAGACATGAGCGTCTTAACAGAGTTCTATTATATTTCAAAATCGACAATTCCTTAACACGTCTTCGCCCATCCCTAGACGTAACCGCATTACCGATGAAGCATGGACGGAGAGATAATACGATGAAATCGGCCCGTATACATACCGCTCTGCGGAGCTTCGTACGCCCCTAACTAAGCGAAAGTGCCGCATACGGCAATGTCCACGCATCATCAGCCAATAACTCAGGTGCTAATGGGATACCACCCCGAGACCAGAATACGCACACCACGCACATACAATGGACCTTGATGTGTAACAAATTGAGTGACAATGTACTTACTTGCTGAGAAAATGTATCTTATAAGTGAAAATATACTTGCGAATATCCGCGATTACTTCTTCTAATAGTTGCACGGTGCAACTCGCACCTCGACTAATATTCTTCGAACTTTTATTTACTCATTTTTTCATACAATCTCAGATTTTTGCAAAATATTTTTTAATGAAACCGACAAACTGCTGGTAATGTAACCTTCATGGTTAGTAAATAATCAAAATTATTTCATACCAATAATTTTATATTATGAAAAATATTGTGTACATATTATGGAATGCTAGATTGTATAAAAATATATTAGTTTATGTATTGTTTCATATATAATAACTACTTACTTAAATAATTACCTTGATTTTATAGTTTTTGAAATATAATATTCAACTTTTTTTTCTGCCAAAATATAATTAAATAAATGTATTATAAATGACTTGATTTTCTATTTTATTAATTATAATAGTAGTTCTACGTTGTTATAACGCTATTATCTTTGAAGACGTCGAATTATTAAAATAGACTCTCAAAGTCGACCGATTTTAAAAATCTTAAATTACGACAAAAAGTCTGAGGTCTTGAAAAGTTGGACCAATTGTCATCAATATTTTTTATTGTAGTCCTAGAAATATTATTCACGATTAGGGTTTCAAAATTTCAATAAATAAAAATAATAAAAATTGACCACAGTAACCGGAAAATGATCACAATTCACTAAAGCTTTAGGTTGTACTTAAAAGCTCATTTTCAAACAACGAGAGATTTTTTTCCATTATTTTTCAGGACAGTTACGGTCAATACTCTCCCCCGTTTTACCCTGTATACATAATAATATGTATAATATGTATTATATATAATTGGTATATTTAGGAAAATAGCGCAATTAAACTAAAATAAATAAATTTTTAATTTTTCTCAATACATACGTTATGAGCAAGCTAAATGTAATTTAATAGTGTAATTAAAGTAAAATACAAATGTACTGCACATCTACTAAATTTCAATGTTAAAGTTATGGGTACTCATTACACATTAACTAAGTATGTTCAAATAGTATGCTGTTGATAAAATCTACACACAATTTCAGTAAATGCAAGGATATTTGACCCCTGTTGTATACTACCATAACTTGCTGGTAATGCTTTTGAAGTTTTGCCGTCGGATAAGTTAAACTCACTGATATACTGAAGTTTCTGTAGTTTATTTTATTTGGTATTTTCTGATAATTTTCTTATTTCGTGTTAAGGCGATTTATACTTAATAATATTGTAAGGCTCTTTAAACACAAATGTTTTCGTTACAGTAATTAAATTTCAGCAAATGTAGTTCTTTTGTTAAATTACACAAACTTTTATCATTATTGTTTCTATTAAGCCAATTTGGTTAAAATATATTATACATTTATTGAATTATATAATAATACATACGTAATCGTAATATTACATCCATTAATTTTTATGCGTTGCTTGCATGAATCCACCTGCTGCACCAGCGCAAATGTACATATGAGAAAAAATCATATTAGAGAATGTAATCTATATTATATTAAGTTCAGGATTATTATATAAATATAAATTAAATATTTTATAATGTAAGTGTTATTTAATTATTGTTAAAAAAAATTTTCAACATTCAAGAACGAAACTAAATGAACATACATCATCAAAAACAGCTCAAACAATAATTCCAAAGTTTTGTTTCTTTTAATATTTGTACCAATTCGTCCACAAAGGGTTTCGGTCACCAGCTACCCTCGGTCGGTAGGTAGGTAGGTAGGTAGGTAGATTAGATTCACGCTGGCAGAGTTTCCCGCGGCAGAACGTGGGATTAGATTGTGAACGTTTCCCATTGCGAAACGATTCGATATCGCCAGAAAGCTCACAGTCTGATGGACGATGGAGGTTTATCGGCGGAACTACATCACATAGGATTTGCCGTCGGCAATTATCAGGACGTACGGGTTTGCGGATAGAGAGCGCTTTTTGAATCCTGTGTAAGAAACTAATACAATCACACGAATAAAAAATACATTCGAAATGTGTACCGATATCATTAAAGGAGAGCAGGTGCGGATTCGCTTTACTGATGTCTTTGTTAGAGATATTCGTTTTTATTGACATCTTTATCACTGTTGATTTTTTAAAGATAAGTTGCGCAAAGAAATGCCAATGAAAGGAAAATTGATAGGAAAGACATTTATATGTCAAGGATTGATAGTCATCTTGTTTGTGATTTGTAACTACTTGGTCTTATTAGTTATAATGAATGGAAGGCTGTAAAATGATGGGTGGGATTTGAATGACATTAAATGCATGAAACTATAAAGATAAAATAAACTTTTACTTCCAGTATATAGCATTCAATTACATAGTAACCTTTAATGGGACGATCAAACTCACTGCATATTATTATCTAGGTTATCGAAAAATTGTTTCATGTTGAGGATTCTTAAATCAAAAGTCAATTTTAATTATCTTCTTTCGATTAATTATTCTAATTTCTATTCGCATCTCGCATATAGAATACTATTCTGGGGAGTCTCGTCATCCTTAATGAATATATTTAAATTACAAAAAGGAACGTTAAAAATATTTTTTTCCTTAGTTTTTTATCCACATGTACGAATCTATTTCAACAATTATACGTTTCTTAACTAGTCTTCAACTACTCTTCAACTTATCTTTCATCTTCAAATGCTTATTATAAAACAAGAAATTTTATTATACAGGAAACTTGAAACTTCTTTCAATACCAAAACGACACAGAAGTAGAGTTTTTAAAACTACTACAGGTTAATAAATTGAGTGATTGTCAATTTCATAGCACCTTCGTTAAATTTTTAAATGCCCAAAGTTTTTATAATATTTCTTAACTTGATAATTTCGGTATCAAACAATATTTTTCTAATGGAATAGTATCTGATATAACTTTTCTCTCGACAGTTATTTTCATACTTAATTCTGTTCTTATATATTATTTTACAGATATAGAACTTAAAAAATCACAACGGATATTAAAAGGATTTTTTACCGTCAGAAGAATCTCAATACTTTCAATCTAATCTAGCTATTATCATGCCTTAAACGATGTATCATAAGCTTTTTTTCTTCAAGTTATTATTGCTTTACAAAATATTTGTGTTAGTCTTAATATCGTTTTAGCTTTGCATTTTACTTTAATTAATTTAATTAGGATAATTTATTTTCTATAATGAGTAAATCTAATCCAGTATCCGAAATATATGAAATATACAAAATGTAGTGAAATCAATAAAACCATTGAAAATGCAAAATGTAAAGCAAATTATTATGGCGTTTTTTTAATTTAAAGCAGCAGCAACATGCATCTTGCCTTTATTTTCAAAAGTTACCAAATAGTTTATTCCAGACGACAAGCACCGAAAATAAAACCGAAAATACTGTAACGATTTTCTCTTGTATATATTACACCAACCATTATAGTTGCGCATTTTAATGCTTCTAAATTTAATCCTATATTGCATATAAAAGTAACAAATAGAGTCATATACGAGGAATCGTCGATATTGGCGAATATATACACTGTCAAAGCTGTGCCTTAAACTGAAGTTACACAACATTCAAGGCAGGAATAACGCTAAACTTACAGAAATTTCTAGGCGACGCACGTATTGAACTGCGATTGGTTTATGGTTTATGGTATTTCATATGGCCGAAGAAAACAGCGAGATTCAATAAAGATATAGATAAAACTTGGCCATCTCTTATAAGCGTATTTGCGAAAACTCATATTTCTTTTGGGATTTCCATTCAATATGTAACTGGCGCGGCACACGCGGTTTTGCAACGAAGGAAGTGAACATGCAAACTAGACTCTGACTAATAATTATATAATAATTATATTGGTTTGAAATTTATGAAATGGCTTAGTAATTAATATAACACGCAATAATTATAAATAAATTTGTTCAGCTAGCATTAAAAATAATGTTGAATTTATTGGTAATTATACGTAAACTTACAGCATTTAAAACTCATTGCGGTAAAGCTATAAATATAAAAAGTAGTGAAAGGTCTAGACTAGACTGTTAATTTGTTTCTATATTATTCTAATTAACTTCACGTAAAGTTATAAAAAATTAAGCAAAAATATGGAAACTGAAATTTTTTATCTTCACGTTTCAAACCCTTCTGAACATTTCTGCATAAATTGAGAAAAATCAGTGTATGTGTGTGTGTGTATGTATGTGAGGATACAATTTTTCGTCAACGATTTCGAGAACACGGATCAACCGATTTGGATGGTTCAAAAAATATTCGATTCCTATTGATAGGGAGACGTGGTGATGAGTTTTTGGCCAAGGAAGGTCGACCCGTTTCAATGATATGGGGCAAAAAGACCAGAAATGGTAATTCAGTTTTTGAAATGCTTGTATAGGAAAAATGAAGAGCTTATTGAATTTTTGGGAAGCCAGGTCTAGCGGTTTCTGAGAACCATTGAAAAAATTAAAACGAAGTTATTTGGCGGCCAAAAATGATCATTACACATATGCACATTAAATCATCATATATTTTTAGAGGTTTTAATAAAAAGTACAAATTTTGTTTACACTTCTATCGTACGAAGATTTATAATGTTTAATCGTTATACTGCAACTCTGGGCCTACGCGCTTCAATATTTTGTATTTGAAGCAGCTACGCAGCTATTGTTTTGAAAAAAATTCAAAGCTTTTAAAAATTTAAAGCTTTTAAAAATTTTAAGTTACGGTATGGCAATTTGCGTTAAGGCACGATGCCATGCGCCACTAGTTTTAATTTATATTAAGTGATAACAAGGAAAAAGTAATTCAAATATTGAATTATTTTTATGGTATGGTGCAGTACATTACCTGTACAATTTGGATTTATTTTTATCTTATTTTGAGGCATGCTTTGATCATATTTTTACTCGTTCAAAATAAGTGTCCATAAAACTTCTGTTTATAGCGATAGAATCGCTATAAACATGCGCTATAAAATTAATTTAGGAACCAATACAATCTCCAACTTCAACAACCGTAAATAATTGCCGCATAAAAATCAAACAATACAAAAAGCAGGGTGGTAATAACATCATAAGCTGCGATCGGTCGTTAAGGTAATTTAAATTCAACTAATGAGCTTGGGTATCTTATCACCGAAACAGTTTTTAATTTTTACTACCTATAAAACGATCGTAAAGTCTTTTTTATCCTTGTGCGACTTGAGGAACGCTCCCCTCTTCGCTCAAAGAAAACAAAACACTCGATTTAAGCACAGCGGTAATTTCGAGCGTATAGAATGCTCCGCAAACCGTCCAGGTTCCAGTTAGCGCTGTATAAAAATCACTATAAAACGCACATTTATGCGCATGAGCACTCTATTCCGCAACTCTTATTGATTCCAGTGGCACATAACGTTGCCTATTCGACTATGAATGTGCCTGTGCCGAACAGCAGCCGCTGGCGGAAGACAGCAAAGTGTGCTCAGAACGGTCACGTTCTAAAGGCGAGATTCTTATCGATATGGAACATAACATCGTCTGCCGAACGTTAGACTGTGATTGCCGTATGACGATCCTGTTTGCCTAAGCGGCAGCCAGGTACCCTCACAATCTAAACGTCAAATGCGAGGGAAAGGGACTGCCAGAAAATCCTGCCGAGTGCGAAGAGAGGCGACCGGTAGCGTTCTTCTCGTGTGTATCAGCCACCCCTAGCGAAGGGTGAATCCCGCGGGGTATGTGTACATAGAACATCTCGCTCAGGGGCGCAGTCGGGGTATGGGGCGACAGAAGGTTCGTCATTTTTATCGCTTTGGCCTAGAGGCAGTTCTGAGGGTGCTTAAGGTGTCACATGATGGGGTAATAAAGTGAACCGCGACAATCACCTGATACGATGACTACACAGAACTATAACTTTCTAAAGCGGCGGAGGAAGGATGAAGAGACAGGTTCCGGTAACATCTTACCTATTCTGATAAAGAATGATTCGAAAGTTTGACACTTTAATCTAAAAAGTATTAAGTTTAGTTTAGTAAACAAAAAACTTTGATCGCAAATTTCTCTGTTTCCAAGAAAATGATAAAATTGTGATATGCATATAATAATAAATTACCAAAAAATACTATTATGTTTTACAATCAGATAATAAATATTATTACACTAAAATCAAATTTTCCAACAAATGATTATAGTTTTACAGTCATATAATAAATTGAATGAAATATAGGGTAGGTCAGAGCACAAAGGTTCAATTTGAGCTATTATATTGTGCAAACGAAACCAATTATACCACAAGAAATAACACATATCAAACAAACGACTATCTGACTATGTTGAGTAAAACTCACAGTTAATTCAATTATTGTAGAAATGTATTTTTTTGCTTGTCAAATTCTTGTCACCTGGTCTTGAGACTAGGAGATATTGATTGTGGACCGTTTTACCGACGGATTTTTAAGCCCCGCTCTAGTTAGGGAATGGAAATTTAATACGATATAAGATAAACAAAATGGTATCTATAAAGTTATTCTACACAATTCATGGAATAAAACCGTGGTTGTTTAATCTGAAATCCAATTTAAAATATTTATTACATCTCGGAGTGGGATGTTATTTATAACCGCAAAACGGCGTCCTTATAATTGCCTTCTCGCCGTTAATCGAGTTTATTCAATAAATCGCGACAAAACAGTATAATTCCTCCTCTTAAGAACGCTTACGAAGACAAGTAGTATAACGCGCGCGCCTGAGGGAATCTCAAGATACACAAATATACGACCCTTGTCCCGAATTTAATATTGAATATCCAGTTTAATTAAAATTAAGCTTTATATAAATATATATCACGCGGCAAAGCAGTGTCCCAACCCTCTGGCTTTGACGTATTCGCCGTTCATAAACGAACAAGAGCGAAATGTTATAAAATGGCGAAACTAATGAGCCGGAGAGAGCCGGCGAAACTTTTCCATTGCGAGAGAGCAAGACGGAGCCGCTCCGTAATGGTATTCAATGCATGCAAAGTAGGGCGGCTAGATAACAGAGACTTTCTGAAATGTTATACAAGTTATTGTCTCATTAAAAATCGCGACATTTTTAATTTAACTTTTATGCATCGTCGCCGAGCGAGAATGTATAAATAAACACTTAAGAAATACACGACGTCATTATTAGCAGATAAATACCTGATGTGTCCGATAAATGGATCAATTACGTTAACGATATAAATCAAATGGCGCAGATAACTTTATCAACGTTACGAGGCTGTAATTTCAATTAATTACCATAAATCTTGGCAGCGGGACGATAAATGTAGCTCATGAAAAAACGATAATTGTGAGCAGTTACGCAAATTAATGCTCACTCTACGCATGCACTTATGTGTCGCTTGCTCGCCCATATAAAATCATTATTACGTCATAAATTAACATGTACAAGCAATAGTATGAATATGCATTTGTAATTAATATAAACTATATGCCTAGTTTCACTTGGACATTCATTGCCATTAATTGTCGCCGACGACAGCAAAAATTAATTTCAATCATTTCTAATGTTGCAGATTAACACATGTAAATGTAAAACGATTATATATACATATACATATACATATATATATATATATATATATATATATATCTGTGTGTGTGTGTGGGTATATATATATGAGTATAAGGTAGGGCGGGGCACAAAGATCGAATTTGACTTCAAGTAATTACATAGTTGAGAAAAAACAAATAAACTACAACAACATAAATAACACATATCAATTAAACAACTATGCATGTTCAGTAAAACTCCCAATTAATTTATAATTGTAGAAATGTGTTTTTCGCCGTTTTTCAAAAATTTGACTGATTTTACCCCACAGGCAGGGTAAAATCGGACAGTCAGGGAGCAAACAAGTTCAATATTTTATTTTTAAAAAGCAATTTTACAAAATTATAGCTACATTATTCAACCAATGCAAATATAAATTTCATGGGTACATTTTTAACAGAGATAACATTGTATATTTCTTTGATCTGGTATTTTGTCAGAAAAAGTCATAAGAAAAGTTAGAACAACTATTTATGTAATTTATTTCTTGTAAAATAACTGTTTGAAACTTATTCTACTTTTTTATTTGATGTTTTTAATTTTTTACACTATTGCCATGCAAAAGGTGCACCCAGGTGTCAGTTTTTATAGAGGTTATATAAAAGAAACTGTTGAATCTAACTTAAAATTAACAATACATCTTATAAAACAACAGCCCTCACAACCAAAAAAACTAACAACAACAAAAAAAAATACTTTTGTTATGAATTTTTAATGATTGACGTTTTTCTCCCGATAACTACGTCGTAAGTTTCAAGGTGATGGCTGGTTATACATCTTTATCCTTTAATTTCTAATATTGCCGTTAAAAAATCCTTAATTTCACTTACTTTTGAGATATCGGTGTTGGACTTTTTTACCCGCGGACCTTTAAGTCCCGCTCTACCCTATATACATAAACAAATTTATAAATAATCGAATGAAAGTTTTTGCATACATTGAGTTTCTGATTTCCGTGATATTAAAAAAAGTTATTATGCCCGTCGTTTTCGGGGTCTGAATAGTTATTGCTGTACACGGTTCGAATAAAATAAGAGAGAAGCGTACAAATAGAAGAATTATAATATACATTATAAAACGGGAAGATACATACGGATGAAACGTGTTTTCTATATTTAAAATATTCCCTTTTCTCATTCCAATTGTTGAGGGGCGTTTGAGAACGTACAATTCTTCTTGCACGGCTGGCAGATAGGGATGAGAAAAATTAGAAAAGTATAATATGGAAAAATCGATGATAAAGTTCAAAATAGAATAAGAACAGCGCTTATCATTGATGTTTGGAAATAAACATAAAACTTAATTTTTACCATGCTGAATAGGATTAGAATGGAAAGTCAATAATAGAAATTATAAAAAACTTTAAAATTCTATCGACAAACATTGAGAAGTTAAATGCATTTGTGCAATTTTAATAATATTTTTCAGTCTAAGTTATTGTCACATATTTATTATTGTAATATATTTATATTTATTATACTAACT
Source organism: Ctenocephalides felis (assembly GCF_003426905.1). Taxonomy (NCBI): domain Eukaryota; kingdom Metazoa; phylum Arthropoda; class Insecta; order Siphonaptera; family Pulicidae; genus Ctenocephalides; species Ctenocephalides felis. Next base: position 155,348,968 of record NW_020538040.1, read on the forward strand.
TGAAATACTACCAATGGGTAGTATTTTAAAATCTTATTTATCCTAGTTACAACAATTACTGAATGCCTTTTCAGGCAGTTGTAGTTTGATAAAAATAAAAAAAAATCAGTCTAATTATATAACTTCAAATACTTAACAATAATGGGTAGTACCGCCCTAGTGCAGGCCATGAGCTGAGTTAAAGTCCAATTCGATTCAGGGAAGAATAGTATGAGAGATTTCCCATTGCCATATCATATTGCAGTGTCCGAAATAAACTATTTTATATATTTTATACTATAATTAGAAACATATTTTTTATCTATATTTTCAAGCAAAAATGGACATCGCAACTGCATGACGTCAGGTTGTTCAGAGCTCGTGAGCTGAACCATTACACTATGGAATACCCATACACCATAAAACACCCATTACCTAACAATATCTGAAATAATAATATATTTAACTCCTTATAATTACTAACATTGTTCTAAAATTTTTTTAGATTTTAGCAGCAAAAATGTGCTTGAATATTATTTTTGACGCATGGAACCGTTAGAGATATTATTAAGACAAATTAAAACGTTAATGAATCATAATCATTGCAAACTATAAGACTTCATTTTTCATTTTATTAAAGGAAATTTTAAATAAATATTCTACTGGAACAATACTTTATAGCCATGCTATAGCCATATTGTTAATTGAACTAATATTGTAATATTCAAATGTAACAAAAAAATTATCACTACCTTAAAAAAGTCGCAAATTTTTATATGTAAGATAGGTATGCAAGAACCAAATCAGCTTGCAATTTTTGTAGCAATCAATGCAAGGTGATTAACTGAATCAAATTAGGATAGATTTTTGTATAGTATGTTTGCGATACCAGATGATGGCTGGTGTAAATTAAAAAAATAAATATTATTGGAATAAAATATCATATTACCAAAGCGCCATTTTAATAATATATTTAAAACAAAGATGATTATATTGTCGAACTGTAACTAACAAATTTATTTTACAATATAAATGAAATATATCAGAATAGCTATAGAAGAATTTACCCATATTGAACCTTTTATAAAAATCTTATTAAAATTCATAAAAATGTCATATCGACATTTTTTACTACAAGTTTCTCAACCCTGTTTGGAGAATGGAACAAAGGAAATCCTCCTAGGAACACAAGATAGAAGTTAGAATTGCACAGAGGACTCAGCCGAGGCAGATCTCGACTAATCGTATTCATGGAGCGCCACAAGCTATTCTCAAGACGCATTGTTCGAACCCTTAAGGCAATTCCGGGATCAGGGATTCTGAAACCCTTCGAAAAATAACGGAAAGCACGAGAATCTGATAAGAATATTGCTAAGTTAAACCCTTTGTTATATTAATTCGATTTTTAATCGATAAATCAAGATACTTTTTTTAGACCGATTTAATTGGTTTGGTAAGACACATTTAATTCATTAGTCGAAAAAATCGAATAAGAATCAGATTGGAATAGAGCTATTTAAAATATTCAATGATGTGTTTGGGTTTTTAAGAATTAGATTATAAATGTTTTATTAATTTCTAATTCAAACCGTTGATTTATAATTAGGTCTATATATGGCAAATCTGATTGATTAATTTATTATTCATGAAAAATATTTGATTAACATATCCAGAACTAGAATCCGAAAAGAATAATCTCATAATTAAACAATCGTATTGGAATATCACTTTCTTAAGAAGAATATTGATATAGGTAGGTACAAAGGCTCAATTTAACTTTGAATTATATTGTGGTATCCAAACCAATTATATCACAACAAATACCACATATCAAACAAACAACTATCTGACTATGTTTAGTAAAACTTTCAGCCAAATCATCTTAACGAAATGTGTTTTTTGACGTTTTTCAAAAATTTGTTAAAATGTTATTTTTACACCATAGGTGGGGTAAAATGGGTCAGCTAGAAGACACTAGGTCTAATGCCCTACGTTTAATTTTGACGAGATTTTACAAAATAATAACTACATTATTTAACCAATGCAAAATATAAATTTCATGAGTGCATTGTTTACAGAGATAACACTGTAAATAACCTTGATCTGGTATTTAGTCAGAAATAATCATCAACAGAGTCAGAATAACTGTTTATTTGATTTGTCTCTTGTAAAATTACTTCATTTAACTTGATTTATTTTTTATTTGCTATTTTTAATTCTTACATCTTCGACTGAGTAAAGGTTCATCTGGTTCTTTTTAGCTCGCCCACATATAAGCTTTTATAGAAGTTAAAAAAGCATAAAAAATTATAAAAAAAGCTGTTGAATCTAACTTAAAATTAATAATATATCTTATAAAATAATTAAATAATGTATACGTAAAAATTATATTGGTGGCTCGTAAACTAAACAATAGTGCTCACAACCAAGAAAATACATTTGGTATGGATTTTAAAAAATTTCCGTTTATCTTCCGATAACGATGTTCAAAGAATCAAGGTGATGGCTGGTATTCATCAAATATTATCACTAAAATATTCTTAACTTTACTGATTTTTAAGATATCGTTGGTAGACCTTTTTACCCGCGGATCTTAAGCCCCAGCTCTACCCTACTGATTTTCATTTATTTAAAGTTAATTCTGAAAATGCAAAAACATATATTTCAAATTATTCTAGATAAATCAACTAATATGCTTCACAAATTTAATTTTGAAATTTAATATGTGCAACATCTTGTGAGCAAAAACAAAATCTAAACACGTGTAAAAAACTTGCAATCTCACGTTCAAATTTAAATATTTATACTTTGCGAATAAATACGACGAAAGCTTTGACGGCATGCGAACTAGTTTGACTAGTTTAGAAGTTCTCGAAATCTAGAATTGTCGCCAAGGGACAAATATTTTCCTTCGCTTACATTCGAATATATACATACCGGGAAGACGTTATAACAGAATAGTGATAGTTGTTCAATACTTTACGCTACCATTACACATGCAATATTCAGAGGAAATAAAACTGAATGGTCTGATAGAAAATAATTTTTAATGCAAGTTTTCATATACAAAATAAAAGAAATAAATAAAATAATCACGATCTACCATTTATTCATATTTTTTTTATTATAAAATAAATAATATAATTTGTTTGTTCTGTTTTATTATATATTATCCAAAACTCATAAAAAAATTACATAGGCTTAAAAGTCCGCGAGAAAACAGGTTCATCATCATCTCAAAAACAAGGAAAGTATAAGTTTTTTTATTGATACTATATTAAAGTAAAATGCAAGAGATCTGCAACCAGCCAACACCTTAATAACATCCGACATAGGTATCAGAAAATAACGGAAATGTATTAATATTCATTCCAAAATTTTTTTTCGTTGTTTGGTTTAGTTCTTGTATTTAGTTTATATTATATGAATATAGTTTTTAGGTTTGCGTCATTATTTTGTAAGATGTGATGTTATTTGTAACTTATATTTAACAGTGGTTTTTCTATGACCTCTATGAAAGCTTACATGATAGTGGGGTAAAAAGGACCAACAACACATTTATATTGACTAAGGTGTAAAAAATATGTGAATTACAAGTTGAAGTAAGTAAAAAGAAGTTATAATGAATTTGAAATTAATAAGTTTCTTTAAAAACAAAAGGTTGCATACAATAAAATCTTTGTAAAAAATATCCATAAAATTCGTATTCCACTTTTATTTAGCTAATATTTCATAAAATCTCTTTGAAATTAATAGAAACGCATTTGATGTGTTAGGCCCCTGGCCGTCTCATTTTACTCTGCATACGGGGTAAAAAGGACCAGGTGACATAGTTTTTAAAAACAGAAAAAACACATTTTTACAATGTTGAATTAACTGGGAGTTTTAGTGAATGTAGTCAGATAGTTGTTTGTTTGGTAAGTGGGATTTGTAGTGATATAATTGGTTTGGTTTTTACAATATAGTTAGTCAAAATCAAATTTGACTTTTATGCTCTGATCTATCCTACACACATATTATACTTATTATAACTCTATGTTTTACACATTGAGAACTAGATATAATTTCAAATCATAATACATAATACACGTTGAATTTTAATCAAATAATATAATATGCTTGAAGTTTCCAAAATTCCTTGAAGTGATTCCATTATTGTTGTCCGATGCTGCTGTTGTTGGATTATGCAAGCAATTGCATCAGTTTCGAATTAAAATTGCGTTGTACACAAAGGAATCTCCTCATAACAGTTAATTTTCAAGTATGTCCTAGCACAAGTGATTGCACCACTGCACAAACAGTCTTGTGGAAGTTCATATCCGCTCAGCGTGCGCGCCCCAAGACAGATTCCTCATTCCGCCCCAGTTAGGGCGGTGGACCACCCCCGATCTCCGTCCCGCTCCCGCGAGCTACGCGAAATGCTCACGTGGCTGAAACAACAAAACATTCCAAGGCGGTTTGAGAGCTCGGAAGACGCTTATAGTAGTGATACGCCGGTGAACGAATCTCGAAAAAAGATCGTGTATAACAGTAGGAACGCAATATAAGCCATCCTTGTTATTCTTCCTATGGGAACCCCTGGGGTAATCATCACTGACTTGGTTTGTTTTCATCTATCCTTTCTCCGCTCCACTTTCCGAGAAAACTCATCTGCGGACCGGCGTCCTTGTTTCTTTTGTTTCAGCCCTTCATCAAGCGCCAACACTCCTTTATGAATATGGTGTCCGACGATCGAGAAACAAAATTTGTCTCGCCAAGAAAAAAATTAATATACACTCTTTCGAGGAAGCAAAACGGTAAGTTATTTACCTATGTCGAGAGTTAAGGGTTCAGTTTGATGACGGCATTCCATGAATGTTATGGATCATCAATGCGACCACCTCGACGGCGGGTTCGAGACATCGATGTCTGCCACGAAGAGGGATGTTCAAGATTGTCTTTATGACACGCGAAAATGATTATTTCACTGTTGCGCGCATCGGGATTATGTGAAAGCGAATGGGTGCTTCAGTGCGCTATAAAAACATTGACGATGTACACAGACAATAGAAAAGACAACCCTCGATCGCGTTGCCGTGGTCTGGAATCAAATGCCTAAATGCTAATATTTCAAAACTGATATGAATTATGGAAATAAAACGGCGTGGAAAATGGTTTATGCACGTCTTATGGCTTTGTTATTTGAATAAAATGCGACAGACGTGCTTTATATTATTATTATCAATCACATATATATTGCGCGTGATATATATATATATATATATATATATATATAATATATATATATAATATATATATATATATATATATATATAATATATTTATAGATAGATAGATACTTTATTTAAATTCATTATTTACAATTTACGTCAATACAATTATTAATTTTATCACAATATTATAATATAACTATAGTAATATCAGTGATATTTATGAACAACTCAAGATTAACCTAATGACAATTAATAATTAACTTAGATTTATATATATATATATATATATATATATATATATATATATATATATATGTGTGTGTGTATATATATAGAGTAGAGCGGGCTTTAAAGGTCCGCGGCTAGAAATGTCCACTATCAATATATCAAAAAACGAGTAAAATCAAGAATTTCTTAACAATATTTGAAAGTTGAGGAAAAAAAGATGTATAACCAGCCAACATCTTTATTCTTATAACATTGCTATCAGGAGATAAATGGCAATGTTTGAAAACCTATAACAAAAGTTTTTTTTGTCGTTAGTTCCTTTAGTTACTTGTAAGCACTGTTGTTTAGTTTACGGGACCTTAATAAAATTTTTAAGTATATGTTATTTAATTGCTTCGTAATATGTATGGTTAATTTTAAGTTAGATTCAAAAGATTTTTTTATATACATCTATAATAGCGTGGGTTGTGTAAAGAGGGCAAACTGAACCTTTACCCTGACAAAGGTGTAGAAGTAAAAAATAAATTAAGTTAAAAAGGTAATTTTACAAGGAATAAATTAAATAAATAATTATTCCACCTCTACTTTTGAATATTTCTGACGTAATACCAGATCAGGGTTATGTATAATGTTATTTCGGTAAAAAATGTACCCATGAAATTTATATTTTGCATTGGTCGTATAATGTAGTTATTATTTCGTATAATTCATTTAAAATTAAAAATAAGGCATTGGACCTGTTTGGCTTACGGCCGTCTCATTTTTCCCCGCCAATGGCGTAAAAAGGACCAGGTAACAAATTTTAAAAAAACAGCAAAAAAAGCATATTTCCACGAATATAAATTAGCTGGATGTTTTACTTAACAGAGTTAGTCAGATAGTTGTTTGTTTGATATGTGTTATTTGTTGTAATATAATTGGTTTGGTTTTCACGATATAGTTGCTCAAAGTAAAATTGGACCTTTTTGACCCGCTCTATTCTATACATCCTTATTTATTTAATTTCAGTTCAGTTTAATTTCAAATCTTTATCACAAAACAATTTTTTTAAATACTAGTAATTTAAAAAACATATATAAGACCAAAGCATTCACCTTTCCATCAAAAAATGTTTACTAAAGACCTTAATACATAATTCATACAAACTAACAGATTTACGTATTAACACCCGATATCCCACAATATTACTGCTATTATATATATTACATATTCGTGCTTTAATATCCTCCTATGGCATATCATATATACAAACCCCATATACGCAATTACGAAAGGAACAATAACAGCAATTGTTGTAAATTAACATACCCACACGAGGAGAAAGAACATCCCCAATGTAAAACACGCATACGAACATCGAATCTCGCACACAAGTTCGCTGGCACGCATACGTCTTAACGAAACCGCCGCGGCATCTGGCCCGCATGTACGGAATCTTCATTTTGACAGATATTACTGAAATTATTTCCACTATAGCATATGGCAGACATTGCAAGAGAACATCCCAGGAAACGTGTGTGAAATTCTAACACCTGAAACTGCCTTCGAGATGAAACGAGAGCACACGCACCACGTCGAGGGAAAAGGATGCTGTATCTTGGTACAGAAGACGGCAATACTTGGGGCGCTTTAAGAAAACTTTAGGGGGACATCTTTGATGGGGTTTATACGACCCGAAACAGCCTACAGGACACACTGAAAATATAAACCGACCGAACACAATGGACAACGGTATCTCAAGTGGCCTTATAAATATACAGTCGCTGTAGAATGTGTATAAAGATGTACCTCTGCGACTACCTATCCACTAACACGATGGACTTGATATCGAACGTGAGTTGGATAGTATATTGCAATATAACTGGCATGATATTTTTGCGAAGATTTTAGAAACTCTTAGTTTCTAGTAGTTTCTATACTAAAATTTTAAACCGATCAGAATATATCATAAATTATAAAAACATAATTGGTTTAGTGCAAACGTTTATAGCCCTCGGATATTGATTCAAACTTTGACTGAAGATAACTGATTGTTATTGATCCACTTATTGTTTTTAACAGCAATCAAAACTTGTATGAACTGCGTTTGCTATCGTGCACCCTTACCTAGTATTTTTTTCAAAAGGGTAACCCAGCGGTCTACCCCCCTTTTTTATGTGTAAGCTATACCTATATCTAATAGTGTTGGCGTATATATCGCCAAAAATTTTCACTTAAGATTATGTTTGAGATCTATAATCTCAAGTAAAAATTTGGTATCATACTGGCCAAGGTTGGAATAGAACCTAAGACTACTTTGTGCTAGCCCTCGTACTTAACCTTTGCACCAGGACGGGCTGTGGCTGAATACCATAATATAGTGTCAAAAATTTTAATTCAAGTTATATAGTTAAACCAGTTGAATATTATACGCAGTGAAAATATGTACCAATTCCATAATCATTTGCACATGACTTTACGCAGTAAATTAAAGTAAAGTTCCAAAAGTGAAAGCAATTTAAGCTGTTGTTCCAATATTTACTATTTCGTAATCCAATATTAATAATAATAAACTGTCCGAGATTATTTCAGGCAATTTTAAAACCGATTTTATATTTCGTTTCAAATTCAAAAATACTATGTAAATTATCTAAGAAACCGCATACTTTATTTTTTGCATACAAGCGTTCAATAAAACTGTTTCAGAAAACGACATAACAACTCAAATATTTTTCTGCATATAAAGTAACTTACATTTCACGATTCGAGAGCAAATAATTTAACTATTATACTTCGAATAACCATTAATAAAGAATTCAGTTTCCCTGAGTAAAAGTTTCCAAGAAAATAACTTCAGCCATACAAATAATTCGTTATTAAACAATGAACTATAGAAATAAAGTATAATTACTTTTTATTTAAGTACTTACTTACTTCTCTATAGAAGTCCAATAACTTTAGGTAAATGGGAAAACTTTCATTGTTGGTGAAATATATGCACGCTTTCATAGTATTACTATTGAATTTTGCTATATTATATATATATATATATATATATATATATATGTGTGTGTATATATATATATAAATAGGGCATTTTATATATGCATATAAAAATGTTATTTTCTACTATAAAATTATCTAGTATTTCACGACGTTACAATTCTGATTAAATGTGGCAATTTTTTATGAAACTTGCCAATACGCATTAGTAAGCATATTCTATATAGGTGGGCCTTTGAAGTCGGCTGATTTAAAAAATTTCAAATTCATAGTTTAACAAAATTCATAATTCTTAAAAACTTGAGGCAATCATTTATTAACTTCCCGAAGGAGAAGTTTATGTTTTCATAAAAAAATCCGATTCGCTAATTTTATGTTTTCTCGACGTTTCAAGCCATTCTGAATCGAATGAGACCAAATTTGGAAAAAGTGTGTGTGTGCGCGTGTGCACCAACAGATTTTTTGCCGTAAATCGCCGTTTTCTAAAAAACGGCTGGACCGATTTCAAAAATTTAAAAGCCATTTGATGAATTTCGGCGAGGACTATCGTTTGTCATCGTATCGTTTGTGTGACGATCTGTCAAGCCGTTTCTTTGCAATTTGAAAAAAAGTGTTAAACTTTTCGTCCACATTTAAGCTCATCCTACCGAACCGATTTTAAAAAATCAAAAACTGTTCGAAAGATATTAGTTGGGAATAGTACTGATTAGTTTTAGGTGAAAATCTACCGAGCCGTGGTCTTGAACATAATAAACCATTAAAGTCCTGGAAACTGGTTCAATTATAAAAATTATTGATTTTTGAAATTTTGCTTTTAGAAAATACTCCGAGTCAAAGTGTTCGTTCGTTTTCAATTATGTGTAATAAATCTACTCGGAATACTTCAAATCACTCATAAATTAATTTATTAACTTCCCGTAGGGTAAGTTATTGTAATGGGCCGAAAATCGGAATTGAAAATTTTTACATTTCTCGACGTTTTGAAGGTTTCTGAACGTTTTGGCATACCTCAGAAAAAATGGATGTGTGTGTGTGTGTGTGTGTGTGTGTGTGTGTATGTATGTGTGGATACAAATTTCCAGTCACGTTTTAGGGCGCACGAATCAACCGATTTGAATGGTTCAAAAAACATTCGATTCCTATTGATTGGGAAAAGAGCTGATTAGTTTTTGGCAAAGGCAGGTTCAGCCGTTTCGGAGATACGGAGCAAAGAGTGCAGAAAATAGAAATCGAATTTTTGAGCGAACGGAGTATCCGATTTGAATGATCTAAAAAACAATCAATTAGTAATGATTGGGAGAAGTGTTTATTACTTTTTGGCAAAGGCAGGCCCAGCCATTTCGAAGATACGGAGCTAGATATGTAAAAAATGGCAGTTTTTGAGAGAACTAAGCGTCCGATTTAAATGATTCAAAGAACTCTCTGCTTGTCTTAACAAAATAATTGATTTTGAAAAAAAAAAATTTTGTTCCATTTTTTTTTTTTTTTTTTTTTTTAGTATTTTGTATATCGAAAATATTTCAGATTTTATTTTTAATTCTGACTATAATTCTAATATACTTTACAAATAATTTCAACTCTGCAATTCGGTTTATATAATTCTTATAAATATTACACAATGTTACAATATTTATAATAATCTATTTGAAAACATTCAGTATTCTTCGAACATTTCGTTACGGTGCGGGAAGTTCCAGCAATTTGCCTTAAGGCACGATGCCATAATTGCCTCAAGACAGAATTCCACTTACAGCTAGTTTTTTATTGATTAAGTCGATTATTTAAACATATCGGGAAGTTCATGTAACTTGCCTCAAGGCTAAATACCAAACCAACTAGTTTTGATTGCGGTTTTAAAAATGATATTTACGATTACGGTTCTAAAGTTTGAATGAACAAAAGGTATAGTTATATATTTGTATCTGGGTAGATAAAATATCAATTTTGTTTTCAGTTTTAGATTATTAATTTAGTTAATACATAAATTTTAAGATTTAAACGATTTCATAATAATAACGTTCTAATCTCACAATCGCAAAACATTTTGTAATACAAACATAGACAAAAAAAGAATTATTACTCAGCAAAACTTTTAAAGAATGGTTCCTTCAAACTTAGTCTTCACTAAAACTCAAGTTTTTTATTATATCAAACATATATGCCTGACCATTTTTATTCTTCTATGTGTTTGTTATTTTTCATCTGTATAGAGGTTTAGAAAATGTGCCTACATGTGCAAGAAATTCTATAAGGGTTCAACGTAAGTTAGTATATTACGCGTATATAAATTTGAAAAAAAAAATTAATGTGAATATCGTTCTATACACCCTCGTGTATACCTTCGCCAACATGTGTGACGTAAATGGGTATCGGAACGTAGACTTCTCTTACTTTTTCAAAGCTAAAAAAGGACGAGAAAGAAGGAGAAGCGAACGAAATATTGCAAAACGCGCAAGTTAGTTACTTTCGCAAGCAGATTTATGTGTGTAATTTCCTGCAATGGAAGACGCTGCTCGGCTGCTGGTGGGACGCTGTTCTTTTCCGAAGGATCCACGTTTGAGTGGGGCTTCCTGCTATATTGCACGGCGGGTGTGGGCGCCATGTAGTGGCGGTGCACTGCCCGAGAGCTGCCATGGGAAAGGAGAAGGCCCGGGAGAGTGGGCCATCCCCCGCCACCGTTTACTGAGCAAACAAAGAGACGAAACACTCTCTTTCGGAGCCATTCTACGATGCGACTAGTGTCTTGTAATCTCGCCGTACATTCGCTGTATTTGTTTAACGGGCAATGAACATTTATCAGGATTATAATGTATGGCGGATGATTTCTATGTACGAAGGGGGTAGGTATATATATATATATAATGCATGCAATTAAATTGTTGCGCAGAATGTTCTACGTGGTATTTGTGATAGGGTGGAAGTTTTATTGCAGCTATACATCATCATGCGTGCTGATTATACATTCCAGAATGGCAAAAATTTCATTTCACAGCTTATTCAAAATATATGATTGTTGAAAATTAATGGACGATATTAGCGACAATGTTTCACGCAAATTACATCGATACTCATTTTACATATTCATTTATATGCTAACAATTTTATGCTTCAACGTGAATGAAATTTAATATCGACTATTTAATGGTATGAACAATAACTTAATCAAATATAATACGATATTACAAATATTTGTAGATATTATAATCTTATTAATAATATATAGAATTATATATAGAATTTATATAGAATATATAAAGACATCTGCTTCTATGTTGCGTTATGCATACACATACACACACACACATATATGTATATATATATATATATATATATATATATATTATATATATATATAGGGCAGTCCTAGCTGAGTAGATCTCTAACTCGATTCAGATAAGACTAGCGTGAGAGATTTCTCATTGGCATTTCACATCGCAGTGCTCGAACTCTTTTATTTTTAATTGGAATCATATATTTTATCTATAATTTCAAGTGATAATTTTTATCACTACGACACCTATGGCTATGGAACACCTATATATACAATTTATACTAGAATCGTAAATAACATTACTATGACCACAGTCAAAAGTATTGACACAATTGCAAGCTAAATTTTTTGCTCATTTTTTTTTATTTTGAAACTATCAAGTATATTACCATTTAATAAACCTGCCTAAATGCGTATTGATGGAACTTGGCAAAACACTTGAGCATTTTTTTTTTAAAGCAGACTTTTTCAAAGTCGAATTTTGAAAATCTTAAATTCATAGTTTAACACATGTATTTAATTTCTTGAAAACTTGGAGCAATAGTACCATTATTTTTCACTGTGGTCCAAGAAATGTTATTTACGATTACGGATCCAAATTTTAAATGAACAAAATCAATAAAAAATTAACCACAGTAACGGAAAAAATGGTCACAGTTTCACCAAAACTCTAGGATGCATCTAAAAGCTATCAAACTACATTGGAATCATTTTATTTTCTATTTTTATGATAGATACGATCAATACTATCACCCTGTTTTCTTAGTATTACTCGAGTTGGATTCTCTTTTACTTTAAGACGAATTGCTCAACGATGTATGATTTTTTACATTCATGGGCCTGTCGGATTCGCATGTAATAATCCTTTAAATTAGATGTTTTTATAACAATCCCGACACGTCATTATTGGTAAAATCAATGTATTCATTGACATATTTATTTATTGACAGAATATTTATTATACAAATGGCTTTATTATCAAATATTTTCCGATATCTGCAGTTACATCAGACCAGACCACGATTCTCTACTAATTGGTCAGGCGCCACTAATCTTGGCTTTAATATATATTAGATCCGAGATCTTAGAAGCATCTTCCAGCAAAGCGCCCGCATTCAGTAAAAGCATGGGATGAGTCATTATAATCTCTCTAAACTGAACTTTCCGAAGTTGTATAATCCATTCAAGTGAGAGTTGCAAACTTGACTGTGGGACCAGGCGTGTTAAGAACAATGAACGACCCACCCGAAATGCTGAAAACCCTCGGATAAAACGAGGAAATGTGTGTAACAAGTTCTTGGTACGGTAGACCACACACACCATGCCGATGCTGCCTCGTTTCACGGACCCGAACCGCCAGCTATTTCCCTAATTAAACAACCGTTTTAATTAATACACTAAATTATAAGTTAAATTAAATTTCGTTGCATCCATTAAAGGCGCGTATAATGGCACCTGGTAGCTGCTAGCGTCCAGAACTTCGCTGTGCATACAGAAAAGGCGGCTAGAGAACCTGGATCGAGGTGATATTTTAGATTTAATATATTTAATTATCATACATCTTCATACTCACACTCATATCACATACATACACATATTTATATATATGTACAACTATAGTTATATCTCTTATTGTTGGTTATGGTTTACTTCTTGCATTTAGTTATATATCACATATTCTAACAATAAGCAAAATGTTTCTGTTTTTGATATCACAAGCAATATTTTTAAAATTTCTATATTGTCTCAAAAATTGTTCTATTTTATAAAATCCACAATGATATTTCACAAAATTCGAATTTCTCAAGATGAAATTACTAATTATTTATGAAGAATAATTAATTATAATTATTAAATAATAATATACAAAGTTAAAATCAAAATAGCGTTTAACCAGTGATATACCAATTTTTATAAGAAATAAATATAACACTATTTAAAGAGAAAATTGTTAAAATTTTTCTGTATATCTGTTTGTATACCTAGTGATATTTGCAACAGAAAAAATTATATAAAATAAATACGCGTATGCATATATGCGTTATACTTTGTTGCTTAATTTTGACATTTAAATATATGCATAAAGCCTGAGCAGATATTTGGAACCTGAAGAAAATAAGATTCATATTTTTTTTGAAATACCATAACTTAACGATTAGTACTTGTTATAAACAGTATATAAATTTGTACATATAAAAAAAATATTGCACTGGATTATATTCCTAAATTCTTATGATTGATATGTACAATTCAGATCAGATTAGATTATAATATTCTTTGGGTTTTAAAAAAATATTGTTAATTAAACAGCTCCTACATTAAAATAAAACAGTTTTTACTAAAATGAGATAAATACAATTTTTTCAAAGATATTGAAATAAAATTATTTTTACCACAAAATTATTCGTTACCACAAAAATACTATACTGCGTAAGTTAGCTCAATATTATAATACATACAACGTCCAAGCAAATTAACCCTCTTGCTAGGAGAGCGTTTTCTGCAGGACTGACACTGCTGTACAAGCCAGTAAACCGCCCAAGCAGTTTGTCGTCTATAGGTCACATTCGTACACACAAGTCGGCAGGCGGATGTCGTCTATAGATGACGCTCATAGCCAAGTATTAAAAATTAAGAAAACCAACAAATGTTATTGGACTTGATTGATATGTTCAATAAATTAGGTGCATTCTACATCTCTGTTACAAGCGCATTCACATTTTAAATGAAACGATTACAATTTAGTTAATATCAGACAAAAATCAAAATTAAAAAATAACTTATTGAAAATACTAAATTGCAAATAAATGGCCCATAAATAAAGATATGTGCCCTTCAAGATCTCCACCTATTTCCATTACAGAGGCTGATAGAATTTCTGGTTTTTCTTTTATCTTCACGTCTGACTTGTAATCGTATTTTTATCGTTCACTCTTTTCGAACCAAAACCATTTTCAGTTAGTTCAGCCTTCCGAAAACTGTACGGGGCCCTCACTGATCCTGAGGAAACAACTCTCGCGCCGTATTTAAGAGATTCGCGTCTGATGCGAACCGTCGCCGTTCGCACTAAATGACCCGATGATAATGATAGAGTCGCAGAGGGATGATCAAGTGATAGTATTTTTACTTTTTTCGAAGGTATATTGCATTTGACATTTTTTGTTTTACCGTTATTTATTTTATTCGTGATAATTGAAATAGAATAAGAACGTACACGAAGGTCTAATTTGAGTTTGAGCAATTACATATATTGTAAAAGTCATACTAATTATATCACAACCACTAACACATATCAAACAAACAACTATCTGACTATATTCAGTAAAAAATCATCATTGTAGAAATTATTATTAGTGTTTTGAAAAATTTGAAACTTCACCCCAACGGTGCGGTAAAAAAGGGCAACCTAGGGCAAGCAGACCCAAAGTCTTGTTTTTAATTTTAAGGCAATTTTACAAAATAATAGCTACTTTTTAATTCACTATTTTTCATTATTTATACCATCGCCGAAGTAAATCCTTTTTGATCCTTTTTACCCCACCCACATGTAAGCTTTTATAAAGTTTATATAAAAAACTGTTTAGTCGAACTTAAAATTAACAATACATTGGTGGATCTTTTTAGCCGCAATCCTTTTAAGCCCTGTTCTACCTACGCTATATAAAAACATATTTATTTAATATTTAGTTTTATATATTATCTACTCTTTGTAGACACTGCATAATAATTAAAACATACATACAATACAAAATATTATTAATTATGCTTATAGTTATAGTGTTTATATATTTTTTATATAAATTGATTTGTAATTACTCGTATATAATATTTGAATTAGTTTGAGTAAGCAAAACACGTATTACAGATTAATGAGAAATAGCTTATAAAAATAGAAATCGACTGTTCAAAATGCCACAAAAGAAAACAAAAATTGAAATGAAAATATCAGGTTAATATTAAGAGATAAATTAAATTAATATTTAATTTATTATTTAGAAAATAATTTAATTTAAATCAAATTAATTTAGGTTTTATTTTAAAAGCTATCGAGGCCTCGGTTTTAAAGAAGTAAATTAATTTACAAAAATAAAACAAGTTTTATTCATCCTTTCAGTGTTTACATGTTAGTGCACGCGACGTTTATGAATTTAGAAAATTTGTGTGAAAAAATATTGAAATATCATAAATTGTTGCAATAATTTTAACGTTCAGTTAAATTGAAATTTTTTATTTTAATTTTAATACCACAAGTATACATTTAAAATATCATTTTTATACCAATTTTCAAAAAGATATTATGTAGTGGTACAATGAATAAAGTACTACTATTAACAAATTCTTTATCCGTTTATTCAAATGGCTGAACTTTTGTCTTTATTTGATTATAACAAATATGATTAAACAGAATTGAACTAACTATATTATTTTGTAATTGAAGCTAGTGGAATCGATTCTGAGTTTTGGACATCTTGATATCATGCAGTATATACAAATATTTTTCAACATAAATTTTCGAATAAAAGGAAACATTTGGCCAAAGCATTCTGAAATGCAGATGGAATACTCTTATAAAAACATATGTGAGTAAAGATGAAGTTTAACGTAGACATAAGGATATGAATTTACGCTCCGTGCCCAATTATTGTTATAATTGAACTATAAGAAATACTTGAACTAACAAACAGATAATATTATAGAAACAAAATTGTGATGGAGTGATCAGATCCTTGGACTGCACTAGTATCATCCTACCCGGCTTTGTGTGAGATACGAGCGTTTTCTTATAGAATTTAAGAAATAAGAATGAAAAAAGTATAATACCTTTTTGGCGCGCGTTTTCGCATCGCAGCGCCGACGGTATAATCACGTTTTTTAGTGACCTTTATGGCTAGAAGCGTTGGCTATTTTAAG
>NW_020538040.1:155966551-156219390 GCF_003426905.1 Ctenocephalides felis
AATCGACTGATCTATTTTACATAGTGTACATTTAGATTTTTTGCTATGTAACAACTTCACTAAGGACCTATTTAGTTATGACGCAAAATACTGCAATCTTTTTTAAAAAAAAAACATTTGCGTAAGTCCAATCGACAAAGCTAATTTACAGAGTGATGTAAGTATTGGCGCACATAGTAATTATAAAACAATGTTATCACATACGTGATGGGAACACACCAATAAAATGTCGCATATACATAATTTTTATAAAAGAATTCCACGCAAAATAATTTTGTATTCATATCTTAAATCATTCATATCACAATTAATTTACACTAAAAAAAATATCATATTTTTATCTAAATTAAAAACCTGCATCAAAATGTTTTTATGCACTCTTCAAATTACGACCAACTCTTTTTAAAAAATATTCATATTTTTTTTAAGTATCTGATTTTGTTTGTATAAAAACTCATAGTAAAATTTTCCCATATGTTCATATTTCTGACTAACATTAAAGAGCTAGTAGAAATCCAGTAAGTAATTATAATCAATATACAAGGTGTCTGATCTCTAAGTTTGTTTTATTTAAAATAACTTGCGTTAAGCTCTACAGCAATAATCTAGTGAGTGCTATACATTCAAACTTTGAATATATCCTATAAAGACAAAAAAATTATATTGACAATATCAATTACTATAGAAGAGCAATAAATTTCTATACAAATCTTTATAAATTAAAAGGAGTATTGATTATTAAATTAAAAGAAAATGTTTACCTCTAGTGACATATTTTTTATTCGTCCGTCTTTGATGATACCCGAATTTATTTAATTTGCGAACATCTTACGGGTGGTCTCTGGTCGCCGAAAAAAAATGGTCAACAACATCAAAATTATCTTAATCACTTTTAAGCGGGATCAATTTAATGCATATCACATAGTCATCCGAACGGATGGACGGTGAATAAAAATAATGCAGAATACTTGAAAACGTTCCAGTCCGGTGAAGAACATTTTGCGACAGAATAATAAAATTAAATTATGAAATTTGCAGAATATTTCGTCCAGTGCGTAGTCATAAATAGTCTAAATTTTTAATTAAATTAATAAATAATGTTTATACCGAATAATACAGTCATAGCTAATACACATTTTTGATATTTTTACTCAAGTTGCAGCCATCATGAACACATGTGATTTAAAGAACAAACAATGCCAGCCACTTGCCAGTATTTTCCAGTTTTTCTCGCAAATATATGATAAAAGATGGATATATATATATATATATATATATATATATATATATATATGTACCCTCCGGTCCCTCACAATTTTCCTTAACTATTTCTCTTCTATTGAGGCACGTCTTGAATAACATGTGACGCCGAACGAATCACGTATCTCAAACCGCTTAAAGATTCCTAGTATAGTACCCAAAGAATTAAAATGAAAACCTGCTGTTGTCAAAATTTGTTTCAAACCTCTACATATAAACTTCAAACTTTCAGAACAATTATAATATTCAAAACCGGAATAAATTTAAAAAAAGATAAATGTGCAAAGATACAGAAGTGAGCGTATTTTACAAAGAAATCGCTGTTGGATTATTTTAACGGATAATTTTAGACCCAAAGAAATGTGAAACGTTAGTGTGAATAAATTTATAAAATACATAAAATGTTCTTGTACATAAAAATGAAATACATTATATTATAACGGTTACTTGAAAACAAAAAGGATCAAGTAGCCTGTAAACTCACATTTACTATGAATTATAGAAAAAAGGGGTCTGGTCAAGTATAATATTATAACCAATCGGCATACCCTGCAGCTAACTAAAATGGTCAAAAGAGAAAGAGTTGAACATTCGGTTACATAAATGTAAATTTATAACAAAGTTTCAAAGTATAATCTCGTTTGTCATGAAATAGATACCCGTGTCTAAGCATACTTGACCCCGATGTACATATAAATTGCCAAAGGCGTGAGGTAAATGGTGAGATTCTTTGTCTTGAATTAGGGTTAGGACCGGCTAGAAGAGATTTAGTCACATGTCGCCATTTACTTGGGGTGAAAGTTTCGAAATTGTTTCCACGGTCATAACAAAATAAAATGGTATCAATAGAATTTGATTTTTATTTAAATTTAATTTTAAATAGATATTTTACAAATAAAATAGTTCTGCTAAACTACTAGAAGCATTAAAATTTGTATAATTCTCATTGTTTAAAATAGTTTTCGTTTGCATTGATTGATTTTCTGAGAAACCTACTGCAAATTCAACAGAGTTTTCAAACTAACAAAAATAACTTTTGCCAACAAATATATGTTTGACTCCGCCATTAAAGCGAAAACTTCGAAGTCAAATTAGTTTGCTACCGTAACTCAAATTACCTAGAATATTAAGTTTTCCAATAAAAAGAGAACGAGTTCTCCTTTCTACATCAATTACAATCTACTATGTAATCGTCTCGAACAAAATTCATTCGTTTGTCCCGTTAAAGCCGAATTTACAGCGGTGCTAAATAATAATAAATGTCCAATTAAAGTTTCATTAAAAACGTTTTATGATTTTATTTCGACTTGTACAATATGCCGCGAAATAATTGTACCCGATCCGAGAGATTTGAGAGCACCTATAGAGAAGCAACGCGTAATTGAATCTACGAATTGCGTTGTTAATCAGTTTTCCTTACTTCACGAGGAAGGATTAAGAAATTTTTGAAAGCCATAAAATCTCTGCGAATTTATTCATTGTTCACAGTTACAGATTGCTGTTTCGTCAGAAAATTTCACTCTACCTTTAGAATGCTAGGATAATTAAAAACACATACTTTTTTAGATATTGATATATTATTTAAAAAAAATTAAACTGTCTAATATAAAATGATTGTTGAAAAAAAAAATATAATAAAAACTTCAGTTAAATCTGTAACAATCTGTCAAACGCTTTTGAATAATATTTAATTAACCTTCTATGGGGGTCCGCGTAACTTTCAGGTTCCATTCCAAATTTTTCGTATGATGACGCACCAATCTAAATTCTATAACATTGTCAAGACTACTAACTAGTTTTGCAAAAAATTAATATTAATGTTTAAAAAAAACGATGTTTAATCTCGAGGTCTGTATTATTTAGAATTTTAATATAAGCACAACCTAATTAAATTAGAAATTAAATTTAAAAAGAAAATCAAAGAAAACTATTCTAATTTTATTTTATTTGCAAAAAATTAAATCTGGAATTAATGTTTGATTTTGTGGTCTGTATTAATTAGAATTTTAATATAGGCAAAATCTAATAGAACTGGCGACCACGGGAAAAAATGAAAATAAGTAAAGAGCAAATCAAATAAAACTCCTCTAATTTTATTAGTTTTACAAAAAAATAAATCTGTAATTAATGTTTCATATTGTGGTCTATTTCAATACAAGCAAAGCCTAATTATAATGGCGACCAGGTTTCTAAAACGAGAAGAAAATCCTTAATAGTGCAAACCAAAGAAAACTCCTTTAATTTTATTTGGATTGCAAAAAATTAAACCTGTAATTAAAGTTTGATTTTATGGTCTGTATTAATTAGAAATTTAAAATAAGCAAAACTTAATTAAACTGACGTAGAAAACTCTAATTTCATTTGTTTTGGAAAAAAAAATCTGTAATTAATTCTTGAATTAAATTGGCGACCAAGGCTCTTAAACGAAAAGAAAATGCTAAACAGTACAGAGAAAGTCAAAGAAAACTCCATTAACTTTATTCGTTTTGCAAAAAATTATTTATGTAATTAGGATTTGATCTTGTGGTCTGTATTAATTAGAAATTTAATATAAGCAATTGAACTGGCGACCAGGTCTTTTGAACGGGAGGAAAATGCTAAATAATCAATAATCAAAGAAAAGTTAAATATTTATGAGAATTTTAATATAAGCAATTAAACAGGCGACGAGGTCTCTTAAACGGGATAATAATGCTAAATAGTACAAAGCAAATGAAAGAAAACTCCTTCAATTTTATTTGTTTTCCAAGAAATAAATATTTTATTAATGTTTTGTGACCTCTACTTATTTTGATAAAAGCAATTAGAAGGCGACCAGGTCTCTTAAACCAGAAGAAAATGCTAAATAGTGTCAAACAAATCAAAGAAAACTCCTCTATTTTTATTGCACTTGAAGTGTTCCGATTTGCGATACATGTCTCTCAGAAAAAAGTGAATCAAGGATAAAAAAGTACTTTTATGACCTCCCCTCTTTTCAGTAGTGAATCAGCGCGCAGACCCCGTTTTGGTTTACGACAATCTATTAATCTCGAGGGTCGGCCAGTCATTTTAATCATGAATTTGAATAATGGCCACTTGAAATTCATCTCCAATTAGTAACGAGTTATTTTAGGTGTTCTACTTTCGTCCTAGGTGCTCGAGTGTATTTGCGAGTTATTGGCCGAGAACGTACGTGAATTATTTTTTCTGTTTAGAGTATCTTAATTTCTGCAGATCCACCAACTCTAGATATCGCGTAACTATTTTTTTGAATTTCTATGAGCTAAATTTATATATTGCTAGAATAAAACTCACCTTCTTCTTTGGATCTGGTTCAAAAGGAGTCACGTAGGATTGCAAAATCTCTTTTGTGAATCTGGAACTAAAAATAAAATAATTGTTACTATTGACTGTGAAGAATGGTCAATGAAAACATGAATTGTAAATGAAAAAAAAAAGCAAATCTTAATTCTAATTTTAGTAGAACATATTTTTGAAGACTGGTTGATTGAGCGTGAAAGTAGGATTGAAACCTGTGTAAAATTATAATAAGTAGTGTAACTACTAAACATACATTTTTACTGTAGTTTTACATTATAAAAAAATATTTTAAGAAACTTTTGCATGATGCAAGCCGAGTGTGACAGTATGTCAATCAATGTTATTTAGTGTCATATCAGTGTTATTGGCAAAAATCATAAACATACATTAAATGAAAGATTAAATATTAATATTACAAAGCAAACGATATAATTTTATTTATATTTATATTTTCTCTATTATTTATCATATCTCATTTATATCCACAGAGTGCATAAAGTAAAAAAAAAAATAAAGTCTGTAATTTATAATTAAATAAATTCAAATGTCTAAACATGTCAAATGATAAACTGTTAATTTTATTATTAGCAGTGCATGATAAGGTAAGAAGTGTGTATGTTTCATATAAAGACAACTGATTATGAAAAATTTTTATCGACGTAGACAAGTAACATCTTAAAATTCCAGGTAGGACAAAGAACTTCCGATCGTCGTCGATTCAACGAAACGCATTTGTAGAATTGTTAAATTTTCTAACAAAATGAAAATTTTGGAATACTTTAAATAAAAATTCTACACGCACATTCTGTAATAAAAATAATAAATATAGGCACACTTGTTGCAAAAAAATGTATTTATTTAACTAAGTAAGATGATGTAATGGGCAACTTTTGAGTAAATTATTTGTTGTTTTTTCTTTGAATTAAATATTTGCAAAGAGTAAAATTGAGCGTTTAAAACAAAAATTCCAAAAATTTAAATTGCAACCTATGAGAAATGAATTTCTGTGAAAATAAATAATTCCGAAAATGTAACTAAAAGAATTTTAAATAAAAAGTAGACAACGTAAAACAGTCAATTGGAGAGTGAATCACAATATGTATGATCTATTTCTCATCTTTAAAATAATGTTATATTATTGTTTTGACATGTACGTTTTTTATATCATATTAGTTAAAAATTATGAAAGTAATTTGACAACTGACAATTTGGCGACCTCAAATAAAACATTAGACTTCTCTCGAAGTGAAATCTATTTTTTTTATACAATAACCTAAAAATATTTCTAAAATTATCTCATTTTTTTATTTTTTGTTGTTTCTGCTATGATTCGTTTCTTCTGAACTTGTTTTTTTTCTAAAATCGTTGTTTTCCGAACATCTCTCCTTACACATGGGCAATAGAGTGTGTACGCAGTGCGCCGGCATTGACGGTATGAATAAAAAGTGAGAAGTCGTAAAACCTGTATATAGGTTCACATCAACCGGTGAAATGACTGCGCGAAATGGTACAAATTCAGCCTTGATTTGACAAAATAAAGTGAAAGGCCTCGGGGCATCTTCAACAAGATAGGGTTAAAAATAATACATGAAAGGTGGAGTGGATATGTGATATGAATATTGAATAATATTGCATTTGGTGTGGGTTTAAATTTTGCATTCAATACTATATTGTATACATAGTACTATATTTATCACATAGTAAAAAATTGGTTGGCGATGGTGTTTTTGGCTACTGTACACATCATTACTATACCTTTTTATTATTGTTACATTGGTAAAGTAAAATGTGTACCTTTTCCTCGAATATATGACATTATAATTTTCAATTTATCAATTTATTATAAATTACTAAGTGTTACTTCATCTTTAATGTTGAGAATATAATTGTACACATTGTATAATTGTTGAATATTTTATATTTTTATGTGCAATTGTAAGCAATACAAATTATAACAATAAAATATTGCGATTTCTTGTCAATACACCATCTTATAAAAAACTCTACCTACAGCATCTAGTAGCAGTCTTATGCTAAAAAAATCCAAGGCAATGGTCTCCTCCGAGATTTATCGTTCATCTTCTTATCTGCACAAGACCAACAGTGTGCAGGTGGAGCTGTGCGTTTTTGTGAGGTAATTTCTCATACAGAAGATGAGAGATTGTGCTGGCTGACTGCCCTACGGCTACCTGAGTTTGTACAATTGCAACGAATGCGAAGATTTTGCTAAGAACGGACATGTTATTGCAGAGTCGATTTCGAAGACACGATTGCGGATATCCATGAATAATGATAATAACAAAAATAAATTTTGTTTTACATTTATGTGTATTTATACGTAAATGAAGCATGTTAACACTTGTGCTCCTTCTACTTGGGCCAATTTCGAACAAATGTTTGTATAAAATACAGTTGATTTGAAAATGGTATACATTTACAATTCCAACCAGATCTTGGAAGTAGAGATTCTCAATGAATGGCCATCTACCATGTCCACTTGAATTACATATTCAGTCAAATATCTATAGAAAAACAATATGTTCTGATTGCTGTACCAAAAATCTATAGTGTTCTTTTATTTATAGTCTGCTAGAACATTTATTATTCGGTTAAGACACGATCAATAGTAATATTGTATGTATATTGTCATGAGTCTAAGTGCTTAGAGTAACTTTGTAATATCAAAGCAAAATGATGTTTATATTGACTTTGCTTTTACAAGTTTGAGGGATATTAAGTGGACTAAGTACATCTGGTTTTTCTTACGAAATACCGGTCTTTCATTTAATGTTCAAGACGTTTGAGTCACTTATTATGATGCTTCGTAAACTCTTCAATAATTGAGAGTGCTTTGGCTTTTCTTTTACCAAATAAACATCACAAATAAACGACCCGTCCATACCAAACGGTTATTTACAAACTGGTTTCCATGACAATTACTTGAAAACCATGGATATTACAAGTAAAATGGACTTTTAGTATCCTTCACGCAGGGATTCTGCATATATATTCATATGTACAAGTAAGATACTTTGTCATTTCCTTCACCGAATAAACATCAGCAATTCAACGGTTCTTCATAAGCCAACGGTTATTTACGTTCGCACACTGCAAGATTCAGGAAACATAAGAAAAACAATCATTTCTGTTTGTGCCAACTTCTCACATAGAAAACTGTACACGTATACTCGATCCGAGCAATTTATATTCGCTTACGAACACAGAGGAGCATTTCTTTGCGCTTATAGAGGAAAGAAGCCAAATATGGAATACAAATTCGTTTTTTTTAATCACAAACCAGAATTTAAAAATACTAAGTTAACTAGTGGTGCATGGCATCGAACCGTTTTTTTTTTAAGAAAAGCTTTGAATTTTTTTGAAAACTTTGAAAAAATTAGATGTTGGAGAATTTTGAAATTTTTGAAAATAAAAGACTTTTTTGAAAAAAATTAATTTTTTTTTATATATATTTTGAATTTTATTAAACATTTTTAACTTTGTTTTTCAAAGCAATCGGGCTGCGTAGGCTACGAAGCGTGGCTGCTTTGAAGCGTAGCAATCTCATGAATAATTTTTTTTATAAAATAGCTGATAATCAGACGTGCATATGTTCAATGATTATTTTTGACCGCTAAATGGCAAACAAAAAAATTAGAAAAAAAATATTTTTAAGATTTTTTGTATTTACCCTATGAGAAGTTAATAACTATATAGCATGGTGTTTTGGTTGATTTTATCTCTAAGTACATTTTTTAATTATTACAGCAACCAGTACGAAAACAAAATACCCCATACTCGATGGTATCATAGTATATTAAGTAAATTATTATAATTATACACGTAATTATACAAGTAATTATTAGCAATATACACGCACTTTGCAGATATGATATAGAATATTCTCAATTGAAATGGATCAAAGAATAGAAAAGAAGTTTTCCGCAAATTCTTAGTGATCAAAAATAATAAAAGATTACTAATTATTACAACCATTTGTATTACATACAATTATTGTAGCTATTCAGATCTATACTCCTGTATCAAATTTTGCTTTTTTCCTCTATCTATAAAGAATCGGCGACACACGAGGCATATATAGAGGATGAATTGTGTACCTAACGTACACCACTTGCGTTCCGCCCGTTTTGCACAGTTTGCGTCTCTATTTCCAGTCATACTGGATAGTGGATTTTCAACCCCCTCAAGTGACATCCCATTACAATGAACAGGGGTGGAAAACGTAAAAAAGCGATAGGTTGTGTAACGACAATACTGCGGACGTGCGTGTTCTTCAAACGATTCAGAATCAAGGCGTTTTCATTGAAATAATAAAATACTTCTTCAGGAGGAAAGTAGTCAAACAAAGCATTCTAATAAAATTATTAAGAAATCATATTTTTTAATAAAATTTACTGTTACATATTTACTATTGTAAAATAAATATAATTTATAAAACATTAAATAATATTTAAGAACATGTAATTATAAAAATCAATCAAATCAACCAAAATATAAAATATTGATAATGATTTTATGCTTTATATGGATTCATCAATAGCAAAATCAATCCATGAATAAAATAAAATAAAAAGGAGTATTTTTAGTTTAAAATTTTTTTGACTAGGGTTTTTTACTGATTGTTTTGATTGAATTTTGAAGGACCAAATTTGTTACAAACACTTTAATTCGTAAATTTATGTATTTATTTTCTGCGATTGCTGGACGTCAAATCCGGCTCGAAGGAACAATGTTTTTTACAATTGCTTTTTGAAGGGCCAATTATAAAATACTTTAATTTGTAACTAGTAATATTTATTTTATGTTAATTACATAAATTACATCGTATTTATAATAATTTCAATATTGTTTTTGATAACGTATTGATTGATTTGATTTTTTTATGATTTTCGATTGATGATTATTTATTTTTACATCAATATAACCGCATGCTTTGATTGGCGCGAACAACTAGTATCGTTTCTGTACATATATTATAAATAAATTTCAGTAAAACTGTTGATTATATGATGACCTTATCTAAGAAAATATACCTATATTAAATGATATATCTACAATAATTTTCTATGATTTTTTGCGTAAAATTAAATTAATTCTTAAATGATTAAGAGTGATAATTCGATCATATAAAATAATATTATCTTTAATGATTTTATGTATATTTAATCAAGTTATCACTATATAATGAATAATGAATCTTAAAGTTTAGAATATATAAATACAATATAATATTGTCAATATAGAAAATACACAAACTATAAAAGTAAAAAAAGTTTACAAATTAATTCAAATTCAAAATTAATTTGTGTATTCTGGACTTGCTTTTCTGAAAATTTAAACAGTTTTTCGTTTAGTCAATACAAATAAAATTTTTTCAGAATTATTCTCTCAGAATCAGAATTACTGATCGAAACGGCTAGACCTGCCTTTGCCAAAAACTAATCAGCACATCTCCTTGTCAATACGAATCAAATGTTTTTTAAATTATTCAAACTGGTTGATCCGTGTTCCCGAAATCGTCGACAAAAATTTGTACCCACACACACACTGACACATACATATATCCATTTTCCCTAAGGTATACCAAAGTGCTCAGAAACCTTTGAAACGTAAAGAGATTCAAAAATTCTCATTTTCGATTTTTGCGATTACTGTAATTTACCCTACGGGAAGTTAATGATTACTGAATATTTTTATATAAAAACAGATTGTAATTGTATATAAAAAAATAAGAAAAAAATATAATTATTAATCCCGCGTCGTAGGAAGACGTGCGGGCCATCAAGATGGCAACCCTACCCTCGCGATAGGCGAATCTGAGAACGGGGAGTGGATGGCAATGGCATACACTGAAATGCTTTCGGCTCACGGCGAGCGACCGACGGAAATTGGATATTTCTGTTTTCACTCCCCGCTAGCTAGCTAGAGCTCGTTGGAGCTGTACTCACGGAGCGCTCATACACAAGTACATACATCGAATAAGAAAGATCAGAAATAGCATGTTACGTCACATCGACATGGCGGAATATTTTCGTGTTCTTTTCATCATTACCGTGGTATGGTACACGTACATGAAAAGAATTACAAATTTAATTAATCGAAATTCACAAAATTTTCCTGGGTTACTTCGGGTTTGCAACAAAGTGACCAGAGTTTCTGATTGCGTGATTCATTTTTTCAGCCGAGGTCAAGAAGTTCAGGAAATTTACTTAATTGTATACTATGAACATAAAAATGAGCAAGGTTATGATAATTACTAGTAACATAACTAATTATGTAACACTACCAGAGTTTTAAAAAAAATAACCCCGCTCTATGGCTTAAAAGTCCATCAGCGACATCTCCAAAATAAGTAAATTTAAGATTGTTTTAGGAAAAATATTTGAAAGTGAATGGAAAAAGATGTATAACCAGTCGTCACCTCGATTCTTACAACGTTGTTATGGGGAGATAAACAGCAATGTTTGAAAATTCGTAACAAAAGAATTTTCACATTTTTACAATTATGAATTAGTTGTGAGTTTTATTAACATAGTCAGATAGTTGTTTGTTTGATATGTGTTATTTGTTATGATTGTAATATAATTGGTTCCTATATTATTTTTTCATACACTGTAATAAGACACGGAACCAACAAACTGTCTAATAAATATACAAAAAATCGTTTACTTGCACGAACACCCCGAGTGCTGATTTATGGTCGCAAGTAATTGTACAGCTCTACAAAACTACAAAAAACCTGAACTCCCCTATTTATCCCTAATACAGTAACACACGGCAAAGAATGATCGTTACATTAAAAACTTACGTAATTATCATGAACAGGATTTGTTTTAACGAGTATAAAACAAAGAAAATAAAGATTTGATGAAAAAGGGAAACAGCAAAAATCTTTTCCCCGTGGATTATCAAAGCCTCTCAATCTTTTATTCTGTACATGCATATTCATGGCTGATTTCAATCGATGATAAATTAACTACATGTATATTTTTACGGACCACCAACGTTAACATTAATTCATTTAAAGATTATTGCGGCTATTTGTATGCCAATAGTACATACCAGCTATAATAGGAAAGTCTAATAAGAGAATACTGATTGCAAATAATATACGACCAATGAATAGACCATGAATGCTAGATATTAATAATATTGATCTATTACTTAGCAATAAAGTTAGATAATTGTGTTGAGTAATTGCATTAAATAATGATATAAGATATAATTTAATTTGCTCACTATCATTTATCACGACTAAACTTTATACTTTGATTAATATTTTTCTATTTTATATTTAAATAGATAGAGCAATTGTCATCATATATATATATATATATATATATATATATATATATATTCACGGTGTTCCAGAACTCAACGTCAAGTCGGAACGGTAATAATATTGAACGTAATTGTCTTGAGAGAATATTGCAAAAGTAAATATCTCACGTTGATTGAAAATTATGAGTTTTTTAGTGCTACATCGAAAAACTAGGGCTTTGGTAAAATTAAAACACCAGTTTTCGTTTATTGTGTTTTTTATTAATTTTGTTCATTTAATCTTTGGGACAGTAACTGTGAATAGCATTTCTAGGACCACAAGTCAAAAATAATGACCCAAGTTTTCAAGAATTAAGAATTTTTGTTGAACTATGAATTTTAACCTAAAATCGGATGAATTTGTGAAAAAAATGTCCTAAAGTATGTTTTCATCAAACATTTTCGAGTAAAAAAATAAAAACCTTGAAATTGAGTTCTGGAACACCCTGTATACGAGGTGTGTTCAAAAAGTACCCGGAATTACTAATAATTAAATTTCGCGGGTCTGGAGTGTCTGATTGTCAAAATTTATTGTGTTGGTATATATGCCCCTAAAGTATGATGAAATTTTCAGCTATATTCACTGTTTACTTTGTCTGTGGTAGTCGCTAAGGTTCGACGTGTTTTTCTGAGCTCGGCGATTTTTACAATGGAAGAATTGAAAAGTCAAAGAATTTGTATTAAATTTTGCGTAAAAAATGAAATAAAGTGTTGCAAAGTGCAAAAATTCACCAGATATGGCTCCGTGTGACTTTTTCCTATTCCCAAAGTTGAAGAGACCCATGAAAGGACGGCGGTTTTCCTCGATTGAAGAAAATCGCTGAGAGTGCTCAAGGACATATCAAAAAGTGAATATCAAGGGTGCTTCGAAAATTGGAAAAAACGCTGGCATAAGTGTATTATATCTGGGGGGGACTACTTTGAAGGGGACCACATTAATGTAGACGAATAAATAAATATTTTTTTGAAAAAACGAAAATTCCGGGTACTTTTTGAACAGACCTCGTATGTATATGTTTTATTATGAATATATTCGTATATTCATAAGTATCAATTATAGTATAGTAAAGTATCAATTATAAAATCTTATTGTTATTATTATACTAGATGCATTTGTCCATGATCAAAATTAAATTTTATTACCATTATTTTTCAGATTCAGCAGGGTTAGTTGAGAATCGCTGCCTCTAATACTTTTTTGTCGACGTTTTCCCCACTGCTGAGCTCAGTGAAGAAGGTCGCATCATTACGGCTTAATCTGTGAGAGATCGTACGAAGATCTGTGACGCGAGAACTCGACCGGAGATCAACACGAGATTAGATGATACCAGAGTTAGGCTGATGTCAAACTTGGAAGAATAGAAGGAATCGACCGAAGGAAAAATATCGCAAAACCATAAGTTTCGTTAAAAATATCGTTTGTTGAAGCTCGACGAGTGGTTGAGGGTGGATTTCGGAACAAATGATTTTATCAATTATTGCAGGCATTTTACCTGTGAGATTTTGGGTGGCAGTGATTGGTGCAATCTATTCATTATTTTCTGGTTCGACGATAGCCTACAACATCGGGGGATGACAAGACACGAAGGCATCCCGCGAAACAGGCGCGGTGTCCCGTCACCCGCCAGACTACCGGGGGGCGCAAATACGAGCCGTTAGCGTCGCAAGGAATTTGTTTCCTCAGAACGCCATTTTTGATCTCGCTTCGTGACTGAGCATAAATTAAGTCAGTCCCAACTAAAGGGATTAACGGATTAATATGGCAGCGACTGAATACTGGATTATACGCTCGCACTTATATACAAACAGATGACTAAGCGTGCTACATGGGGCGGTAGCGCTTAGCATCCGAACTGGAATTGAATGCTGTTACTAATTTGATAAATGGAAAAAGAAAATCCAATACGGTGACTTCTATTTGAGCTACCGGGTCTATCACTATACTTCAAAACCTAACCATAGTAAATTCATATCAAACAAATATCATTGTTCCAGTTCGATGTCAAACGAAAATAGTTTAAATAAACCATACATTGATATATATATATATATATATATATATATATATATATATATTGACATTTATAAACTTGCTTCTAGCATAGAATGCTTATTCCATATTAAAATGAGGAGGTAATTCAATCAACTAAGGTTTATTATGTCAAACTAGATTATAGATAAAACATTTTTCTCTCAAAGTTATATGTATACTATTAACAAATTTAGATGTTTAAGATTATACGAGATAAAATCCAACACATTAAAATAATATTAGAATAAATTTCACATAATAAAATAACATTATATAATCAATTAAGAAAAGCATTATATGTTGTTCATGTTTGAATAATTAGTTCATAAATAACGTTAATAGATTATAACTCTTATTTAACATATTAAATTATGCAGATATAAACAGTTAAAAATACAGTTCCCTGATTAAATAAATTTTGGCAATATATTTTGAAGCTGATTCTTATCAAATATAACAAGTATGTTGTTTTAGAAATACGAGGGTAATTAATTACCAAATAATTAATCGAGCTAATGAGCCCAGCAAATAAATTTATAAGAATGTATAGAGAATATCTATAGATAATGAGAAGAAAAGTAAATAAGAAGTTGATTGCCATCAAATAATATTTTTGGTAAAATTGAATAGGGCAGGACTTAAAGCTTCGCGAGTAACAAGGTTCACCACCTCAAAAACGAGTAATTAAAGTCAAGATTTTTTTAACAACGATTATTGAAAGTAGAGGGAAAAAATGTTTAATCAGCTATCTTCTTGAATCAAGCAACGTAGCTATCAGGAGATAATCGCCTATGTTTGAAAATCTATAACAAAAGTATTTTCTTTCGTTGTTAGTTTTTTTGGTAGTTAGCCCTATTGTTTTGTTTACGACACACAGGAAAAAAATTATATTTCTACAATGATGAATCAGCTGGGAGGTTTACTGTACATAGTTAGATGATGAAATGTGTTATTTTTTGGGACATAATTGGTTTGGTTTCCACAATATAATTGATCAGAGTCAAATTGGACAAAAAAAAACAAATGTAAAATTTAGAAAAAAATACCAATTCAAGAACTGCACATTAAACTGTAGTTTTTCATTCATTATCATTATTTAACAAATAAAATTTTTGTTAATAAAAATGATACCCTACATAAAATCTTTAATACAATTATTTGTCCGTAACTCTTTATTCGTCTCTAAACAGCCGTCTTCTACTCTTTAGTAGTACTTATTTCATGACTAAATTAAAATGGTCTGCGGCCTCTGATACCGCAAACATCATTTGCTCGCCAGCTCTATAGGCCCGGGTTAAAACGCTCGAGTTTTGGATGAGGTTGACATTCCGGGATGCGAAATGTGCCTTCGTGTGTATGTATGTGAATGTTGATTTGAGTATCAACGAAGGGATCGAGGACACATGCGAATAACGTTAAAGTAACCACATTGCGAAAATGAACGCTCTCAGTAAATGCGTGCGATATCATCAACCTTTTTGGCACATGTATAGATATACGTTGAGATACGATACTTATTGTTAGAACATATAGGTTCACTTACTTAAATATATTGAAGTTTGCAAGAGCTATTATAGTATAGTATAACATACAAGTATGAAAATATCGAAATATAATTCCACACTAATTTTGCCTTCGACTTGAAAATAGTATCTACTTTGCTTGTGAGATATTGGTAGTCGGCCTTTTTACGTCGCCGCTCTAATCTATAATACTATTGGAATAATGATGATAATGAATGTGCCTAAATTTGTATTTTCTTCTAAACTTGATTATTTCATTAGTTTTACGTATCCGACTTTTGCAAATAAAATGAAGAATAAAGATAAGTATTTTCCAACGATACAAAATAATTAATGAAAACATGAGTATCATTCTCAGGCATGCATATACCCCCTATAAAAATTGAAAAAAATCAAATAAAAGTTAGCTCTTTAGCCAAAACGTGTAGTCTTAACAGTAAACAAATAATATCATTTATTAGCTTTATTGTAGGGTAAGTCATCGTGAATCATCTTTATCGTAGGGTCAGTAATCGTGAAAAAATCGAAAATGACAATGTTTATATATTTTTAGGTTATCTTAGAAAAAATGAATGTATGTGTGCGGATATAAATTTTCGTCCACGATTTTGGGAACACAAATCAACCGATTTGAATAATTTAAAAACATTCGATTCGTATTAATGTGGAGACATGCTGATTAGTTTTTGGCAAAGGCAGGTCTGGCCATTTCAAAGATGCGGGGCAAAAAGCGCAAAAATGGACGATTCAGCTTTTCAGAGCACGGAGCGTCCGATTTGGATCATTTGACAAACATTTTATTTTTATTGATGAAACTGAGAACTGATAAAATTTTTGCGCAGGCAGTTTTAGTCGATCATTAGACATATGCATATGAAATTATTAGATATTTCATAGAGATTTTAATAATAAGTACAAATTTAGTTCTTATTTCTATAGTTTCCGTACCAATGTTTATGCGTCAGACTGCGACGCGGCGCTTTTTGAAAAATAAATAACTAAAGAAAGTGAAATAAATTCAAATGTTTCAAAAATTAAATAAATCTATTTCTTTAAGATTTCTAAAAATTTTAAAGCTTTTTTAAAAATGTTAATTTTTAGTACGGAAAATTGCAGCTATTTGCCTCAAGGCACGTTTTCATGCACCACTAATGAAACGCCCGATTTATAGTTCATGCATATATATCACCAGTAAGTTCAAGATATATATATATATATATATATATATATATATATATACACGCATTTATGTGTATGTATGAATGTGAGGAGAAAAACGAGAATGAGGCAGCTTAAGTAAAAAACTTTTTTCATCAGTGAGATATCTTGAAGTTACAGCTCGCAGCGCTGCCATGCAGATCGTAACACCGGAGCTCTGCCCGTCTCATCGTACACCCAGCCGCACAAGTTTGCGTCGCATTTGAGCTCGACTACACATTCTCTCCTAGCCTTCTCTCATGTAATTTACACATGAACGAACGGACAACTCATGCAAAATCTATCAGAAGATATAGTATGTATACGGCAGCTACCGCTTTTTTTTATTCATGCGTTACTTGTATCCATATATCATCCCAAAGCAGCAAAAATAGGGCACCAGGAATAAAAGATATGAGAAATATGAAATTTTTCATATACTTGAGATATTCCTCAAGAATAATAATTTTACTTAAACCAAAAATATTTCAGTCAAGTATAAAGTTCGTAATTTGTTATGGGGTGGAGCGGGGTTTAAATGTCGCGGGTAAAAAAGTCCACAACCGATATCTCCAAAGAAGTTAAGAATCTCCTTGATTCTTACGACTTTGCTGTTTGATGTTTGAAAATCCATATCAAAAGTTTCTTTCATTGTTAGTTTTTTTTTTATTATGAGCACTGTTGTTTGGTTGTTGCTTAGTTTAAGAGACCTTAATATAATTTTTAAGTATACGTTATTTAATTGTTTTATAATTTAAGTTAGAATCTACAGTTTTTTTCATATAACCTCTAAAAAAACTTACACGTGGTTGGGGTAAAAAGGACCAATAAATCCTTACCCTAGCAAAGGTGTAATAAAAAAATAATATAAAATTAAATTCAAATTAAGGTAGAAAGACCAATTTTAGTTATTCTAACTGTGCTAATGAATATTTCTGACAAAAAAGCAGTTCAAGGTTATCTCTGTATAAAATGTACCCATAAAATTTATATTTTCAATTGGTTGTATAATGTAGCTATTATTACGTAATATCCCTTTAAAATTAAAAATAAGACATTGACTCTGTGTGCTCCCTGGCCGTCCCATTTCACCCCGTTTATGAGTTGAAAAAGACCAGGTGACAAATTCTGCAAAACCGCACAACCGCAAAATTCTAAACAAAAAACCAATTTCTGCAATGATCAATTAATTAAATTAGCTGGAAGTTTTACTGAACATACTCAGATAGTTTTCTGTTTGATATGTGTTATTTGCTTGTGATGTAATTGGTTTGGTTTTCATAACGTAATGGCTCAAAGTCAAATCGGACCTTTGTGCCCCACCCTACCCTATGTGATAACATAAAATTTTAGTTTTCACTTGTTTTGCCTTGAATTTTTCCGCGGAGCACTGAGTAATAAAATGATCTATGATATTGAAAAGATTGAGTTATATGCTAAAATTGTTCAGACCGTGGAATGGAAAGTACAGAGAAATTTCGTCGAAAAAAAGCTGTTTCGTTTGTTCCGGACTTCGGGTCGAGACCGTAATTCAGGAAGTAAAATACCCCGCTGAATTTTTATTATACATAAGTACACACGCATCATATATTCTCGCTATGGTAATTTTATCGTTGTTGACTTACTTGTAAGAGCTTTAGAATCGACGATTAAAAGCTCTTGAATTGAATTTTACGACTGAGAAAAAAAATGTTTTGTTCGGTATAAGTTTGTTGCGAATTTAGATCGCGATCGCACAAGTCGTTCATGTGTCGGCTTTAAATGCAATTATAACAGAGCGATGTATGATGACGCCACACGCGAATGTTGGAATACATACAACCAGCACAATGATACTCTGCGTCCTTGCTCCACGTATTACCAGTGTTATTGAGATATATTACAGAGGTTGCGATACACTTATACATATAAGTAAATTTACATGGCATAAAACATTTATTTTGTATTCCCAGTCATATGCCACGAGTTTCGAGGCACGACGTCGTACACATATAAGTGCTTACTATATATTCCTCACGGCGCGCTTCTTATGCAAGCTCGCAAAACCCGTGTTCCTTTTCCAAATACGTAAACTTCATTTAAATTCAGCTCGCGATAGCTATAAGGGGTTGAATCGTATGTTCGTTTTTTTTTCTTTTCGCTTCGCCCTAGTCGGATATACGCTGTATATACGCTACTTATACGCGTTTGCGCTGTTCCAAGAGAACTCTCATACCGCGATCGCATTGCAAGAAGCCATTCCGCTCAGCGGCGCGCCGCGCTCTATACTCGCTTAACATGCCACGGGCTGCCTAACTCAAACTCCATCTGATCCCCCTAAAGACGCCAAGTCTTGAACTGACTCAATGCTATTGCCAACTTTTCCACTAAAAATCCTACTTTTGGGAAGTATTAGACATATATACCACAGACGTACCGAATAGCACGCTCTGAAGCCGCAAAATGTTCCTGCAAAATGGTAAACCCGGATACTCTTTAAATTCACTTATCTAATCAAAATGTGGGGTGAATTTTAAAATATGAAATCTCAACATAGATCATTTTAAATATATTTCAAATTTTATATGAATATAGAGTTTTTATATAAAATAGTTTACGAAAAGAGTATTTATATAGGGTAGAATGGAGCTTAAAGGCTTGCGGGTAAAAAGGTCCACCATCATTATCTCAAAAGCAAGCAAAGTATATAGTTTTACATTGATACTATTTTAAAGTGAAAAGAAAAAGTATGTACAACCAGCAATCACCCTAATTCTTACGACGTCGCGATCAGAAGATGAACGAAAATGTATCAATATTCATAACAAAAGTTTTTTTTTTCGTTAGTGGTTTTTGGGAATGAATATTATTTTTAGATATTCAATTGTAATGTAATTCAATTGTATTGTAAGAAGTATTGTTATTTTTAAATTCAATCATTTTTTATATAACATCTAGAATACCATACATGTGGTTGAAGTAAAAAGATCCAACTCAATCAAATGAAAAAATTTTGCGCTATATATTGAAACAGGCGTAAACAATAAGAAATAGTAAATAAAAAAGTAAATTAACAAAGCAATTTCACAAGAATAAATTAAATTAATAGTTTTTTGACCTTTGCTGATGAATATTTCTTTCAAAATACAATAAAATATTTGTACAAAAATATTTCTATAACATTTTTGCAGCAAGATTATGAATATACATGTCCACACGTGTCTCTTATAGCATAAATTTATGCAAATCTTAAAAAAAATATATCTACCGTGACGAAGATTCGAAAAAGACATTAAATTTCTATTTCTATTAAAACTCTTGACATTTGAGGAAAAATCACGTAAATTGGAAAGGAAACCATTTTGAAAGATCCACCACGCCCGGTCACGTATATCTGCATATGCTTCGAATAATTTATTACTGTAAATATTTATAAAGGAAGACAAATACACAAATCCTTCTACGTTTCCTGCACGCAGACAAGCATGGCGCCCTAACTTTTACTCCTCGTTGTCTACGTATACCCTTTGCGTAGGCGCTACATGTGCAACTTTTACATGTTACATGATATATGAACTAATACAAGATAAATATAGAAACATATAGGATGACATATGGAATGCACAACCAGCATCAAAATGTATAAAAAAATCAAATTACTTGTTCTGATTGATTTGCTAAAGATTTATTTCACTTCTAATAAAAATGTATATGAAAGAATTCAATATAATAAAATATTTAGATAGCATAAATAAAATGTTTTTTTATAAATTATACTAATACGTGAAATATAGTGTTTTAATAAAATATACATGTAAAATTTTTATATTTTACTCTTTGGTAGAATAAAATAAATCATACTAAAATGTGTCATTTAAAACGTAATGTATTCTACATTTATATTGCTTTTGAAAGATTATAAATTTCCACCCTATATATTCATTTTGATTATATTTCATTCACCTCTACCTCAAGGCTGTATGTTCGAACACACTCATCTCCCATAAGCATTTCGGTTTTCTTTCACTGATTAGTTCCTTGCCTATCTATCGCAGGTATAAACAACATTTTCTTATTCAAAAATAATAATAATATGCAATGATAATGTTACACGATTCAATTAGATAATTGGGATTGACGATTATACTCGTCATGAAATTTTTGTGCATTGACGTGTGTATTCGTTAAACGTATAGAACAGTGACCCTTTGCTATTTAAATTAAAATTAAAAATAAAAACAAAATATATTCCGAAATATAAAGTTGTTTAAATTGTTTTGAGGCATGACTGTATAAAATTTAGTTGTAAGTCACATTCCACCCTAAGGCAAGTTGTATAAAATGTGGAAATAATATACTTAATATCAATAAGAATTAAGATATTAATCTATTATTTAGTTTGAAAATAGTTTTTGCTTTTCACCAAAGACTATTCTTACTTTCTTACATTTACATGTATAATATTCCATTTCCGCTTTTAGTTTGATACGTATGCAATATATGGTGATGTTACATAGAAAGTAAAACGTGGAAATAACATTCTTAAATTTTGTAAAATAAACCCAACTTTTTAATCCAAAATTTTACCAGCGCAACGTACCCTAGAATTGACGAATATACTCGTCATGAGCTAGATTCATATGATACAAAACTGTGCGCACAGTTCGATGTGAGCGCCACTGTTAACTGGTTAATATAAATGATAAGCTAGATTTACAAATATTAAATCTTAAGTCTTATTATTACTCAATGATAAATATTTCATTTACCCAGAAATAAAGCAATTATCTATATAAAAAAAATTTCGTCCGCCGGCTTTCAGTTTCCCCCACATGTCATTCAATTGGGTTCATGCCACAGCACTTCGTCTTCGTCTAAATATGTTTTCAATATAATCTGTTAGACGAATTATGCTCCAGATTATTTATTTCCTTGCTGTGACACGTCAGTGTTTCGTTAGTATATTTTTTATGACGCCAATAGATGTTGAGGTTCTAGCAAGCTTAGCTGTTGCAACGAGGAGCAAAGCGTGCACACGGCGCTCCATAAGTGTCGTACATTTTCTTTCACTTGCCCCTAGTTGAACTTTTAGATATTGTGTTTTTTTTCCATAACATACACCATAGAGAGATAACGATAGTGACGGTTTGTTCTCTTAAAAACAAAATGCTTGCCTATGAACAAGACAAACAAGTTTTATCAAATGAAGCATGTGAAGTTAAGCATTTCTTATTTTGTACAGTAATCTGAAAAAAATATTTACAAGAATTTTTTGTATTGTAAATATCAATTTCGATATGCACACTTTGTACGATTTAAACATTGTTCAATATAGAGATTACAAATATATCACAAATTAAAAGAAAAAAAAACTAAGCTAGTAAGGGAAATACGGGCAAAATGGTATATATGGACAAAATGACACAATGACCTTATATAAAAATTGGCTGGCTTTATTATATATATATATATATATATATATATATATATATATGTATGTATGTGTGTGTGTGTGTTTGATGTAAATCAGAATGGAAATTTCAAATTTCGATTCAAAGCTTTGGCACTAGATCAAAGCTCAATATTACGACAACAGTGTTTGTTTACAAAAATCATAAACGTAATTTTATAGAAACAATAACTTGGTTTATGGCAAGCCAATCTGTTACAACCGAAAGAGTAGTCTGTAAATATCAACCGATATTTGACAAACATAATTTATTGTTTACAAACAAACGACAAAACGAATGCACTAAATCACACCTAGTTGATCGTAAGCTTAATGTGACAGAACTTGATTTATTGGATTTGTTTCTTTAACTCAGCGTTCAAAGTTTCGCCGCTTTTAGAATAAGTACTCGGCAGAAAAGATACATATATGTCACAATGGACTTTATTGTTGCTTTACTGCACACTAATCTTGATTGGGGTGAATTTTGGTTTTATTATATTCATCAAAGATTATGTTGGCATATATTTATATTTTATTTAGAAACTAAAATGATTCTACTAAAAATAAACTTATAGTATGCAGATCTGGCGGTTTCGGAGATTAAATATAAAAAATAAAGTAAATGCATTTGGTGGTCAAAAATGATTATTAGGCATATGCACATCAAATGATCAGATATTTAACAGAGATTTTAATAATAAGAATTTTGTTTGCATTTCTATGGGTTCCGTATAAAGATTTATAATGTTATTCTGCGACGCGGCTTCGATATTTTGTCTCTAAAATAGCTACGCAGCACGATCTTCAGAAAAAATTGAAGATTTTCAAAAAAATTCAAAAATAAAAAAAAAAGTACGGAAAGTTTGCATTAAGGCACTATGCAATGCATCACTAGTGGATTGTTAATTCCTTAGTTTTATGACTTGTTTATATAATGTTTTTCATATTTGATAATATAATTAATTATTCGTAAAAAATATCCATAGAATAGATTATTTTCAAGCGTTAATTTAAAATAGCCCGGAATCGTTTTTGAAGTGTTCGTATTTTGAATGCACTAGAAACAATTTCGCAGACGGAGTGGCCGATTCAAGTTTCGTTATAAATACATTACTGGCACGGTTTAGTTGTAGCACGCATAAAGCTGCTATAAAATTACCATCGATTTGCTTGCATTTGCTCGACGGGCGCGTGTAAGCCACTATTACACTCAAAAGCAGACGGCTGTGTGATCGATTACAAAACAACGCGAGTTATGTTTGACCTATACGGTTTTGAAGCGCGATTGTTTACTATAAAGCGTAATAATAAAAAGAATACGGTTAATGTCCATCATAAAATTAATCGCAGCCTAATAAAGCTACTTACTACGGATCGTAGAGGTGTTTATAGACGCATTACCCGCACACATTCTGATACATGATTGCATACACACTATTTACGAGCGGTATATCTCTGTAGATTTATAACGACAACAATAACAATAATAACGCTTTTACAATAAAGGATATGATGAATGTGTATAAGACGTGGCCGATATCTTATCAATGGACACCCTTCTTATTTGTCGGCGCAATTTATTCATTGACAACACAACTTTTATATATGTAATGTTTATTGCAGCGTAACAAATGCAATTAAAAAATGAGAAGGTACTGAAAACTGTAAATTTTATGGCACTCTATTAAAGTCTTTAGACACTGAAAATATATATCAATACAATATATGATGTATATATATCAGAATAACGCAGATGGCATTTTGATATACCCCTTTATACAATACCAAAATCTAAGTCATAAAGATGATACATAGGCACAGATTATAAAAATATTTATTTTATCGAGTTTGTGTGGTCAGAATTCAGGTAAAATTCCACTTACAACTAGTTATTTTATACCGGCATAGCCTCAAAATATCCAAAATATCTTGAAATTTGAGATTTTTTTAATTGCAATCGAATTAGCCAATGGTCTAAGTTTTATACGAATGACGAGTATACAAAATTCTGCCATGACGAGTATATACGTCAGTCACAGTTAATTGGTTAAATGTTATTATGAGCATATTAAAAAAATTTACTGGAAAATTGGTATTTTTAATATTTTTTAAATAGCAATGAAGATAAAGTGTGAACTTATAACCTATTGTAAAATAACCAAAGAATGTGGGGAAAAAGTCTTTGGTTTTATGAGGAATAATAAAAAA
This sequence comes from Ctenocephalides felis, assembly GCF_003426905.1. Classification (NCBI taxonomy): domain Eukaryota; kingdom Metazoa; phylum Arthropoda; class Insecta; order Siphonaptera; family Pulicidae; genus Ctenocephalides; species Ctenocephalides felis. The sequence continues at coordinate 155,990,841 of NW_020538040.1, forward strand.
ATAAATATTAAAGATTATATATGTATTTGTTACTTATTTAAGAGAATGGAAGCTAGGCCAGAATCTGTGCTACCGCCATCTAAGGGGTTGCAACAGCAGAAGGTCATTGCCATGAAGATGAAGATGAAGACATTTGTGACAAACATAGTATGACCAAATTACGTCCAGACAAAATAAAAAATAATGTAACAAAAAATGGTGAATGTATGAATCAAATAAGCATTTTTCAATATCTATAGATTTGTATGCAAAAATAAATACAATAGGAGTGTACAGACTATAAGTTGCACTCTTTGCAAAATATAATTTGCTAGAGCATTAAGAACGCAAAATACGTTGATTTTGAACTAGTTTGTTCACGATCTGCGGCAATCTTACAAAACCGCGCTTGTAGTTGCGGCGCGTCGTAGAGATTTCAACGACCTGAGTGCGCGGCAAAAGTTACCAAACTGGTCGCGATGAAATGGACGCTGTTGCGTTGATTATTAATTTGGTACAGGATAACACAAGAGACGACGTAATCGTTTAATGAGAAACTTGTACGTGAACACTCAAGTCCTTTACACACAGCGGAGGGTTCACATTCCGGTTGGATTATGTTTTTGATTAAGATGAGTTCTTGATGAGAAATTAAGGTACACAATACATAACAAATTGAAACCGCATATACACATACACACACACACACACATATATATATATATATATATATATATATATATATGGGGCAGATTGAATTTTATAGACTCTTAAATAAACTTTGTTCTTTATTTCAAAGTATTTGTAAATTTTTATAGTTGCGCCGTAGTAATATATTTAAATGTCATGAGCAAATTTGGAAGAAGTATGTGTGTGTGTATGTTAGCCGATTTTTCAATCATTCGTCTACGTTTTCTCGTAAACGGTAGCACCGATTCTAAAAATTTAATTAGTTGATAATTAGCGTTAATTAGTTCTTCACAACGATCAGCCAAACCGTTTTTGTGTAGTTAGTAGAAAAGTGAAAACTTTTTTTCGTCAATCCTGAATCGATATTAAAAATTCAAAAAGTGTTCGAAAGATATTGGTTGATAAATGTATCAATTAAATGTTGAAAAGAAAAAATGAATGATTTTGATAAAAATTTTCATAATTATAGAGATCATGGTATTATTAAACATACTAAAATATTACTGCCCTATGAACAGTGGTTTAATTTTAAAAGTGTATCAAATGTCAAAATTTGTGTCAAAAGTGGCTTTTGTGACGGGATGAGTCAAAATTTGAATTTTGTCGTCGTTTGATTGATTAGGTTTTAGTGAAAGCAAAAGTAATTTTCAAAGTATGCAGTTAAATATTTTATTCAAATAGATAATGTCAATTTTGGTTGATTGGGATAATTATTACATATATCGGAAAGTTCATGCAACTTGCCTTAAGGCAAAATGCCACTTACGCCTAGTTTCATTTTTGTATTTTAACAAAAACTACAAACCAATTGATTGTAGATAGGTAGGGTAGAGCGGGGCTAGTTGAGCATAGGGGCAAGTTGGGCAATCGAAATATCTCGAAAACTATTCACAGTCCGTTTTGGCATTATATGGCGGAAATATAGAGATTTGGGAGAAATAAACATCCCGCCATCGCTAGTGGCCGCTGGACAAATGAGTGAGGCTCACGGGCGTTTTGTTTATTTTGAGACCAAAAAGTAAAAAAGTAATTCATCACGAGTTTTCGTCTGGTTTAGTCAAATGTTATTCATTTTTAATCGGGTAAATGTTATTCTTCCATATAATTATAGTACTTTTAATATGCACAGAGATTCTGGGTATAATTCTCACGTTTTTTTTATAAACTCACTTTTATTTTGAAATTCCGAGTTGGGGTTAGTTGAGCATAGTTGCTAAACTTGTTCTGTCACTAAGACAATTACCATTAACTTCCAGAAATTAATTATTATTTTTAAGATTTAAGCTAAGTCTATGAGTAATAATAAAAAGAAATAATGATTTTAAACAAAAATACTGAATATAATGGTAAAATAATTTCTAAGATACGATATTGTTTTGTTGATTCTACCTTTGGTTAATTATTCAAAGAAAAATACTATAAGTTTTGTTTTCTCTGTCAATAAAGACTATAAATATATAACTGGTTATTAAAAACTTATTTTATATCATCAGTAATCGACATTGAACCTATGATTTCATTATACTTTCTTAGTGCTCAACTTGCCCCACCTATGGGGTACATTGAGCATACTTGACTTTTTACATTTAAACAGTTGTAGCTTTTAAAATTTTACTTATTACCAAAAAATAGTATTAACACTTTTGTTAAGCGATAAACAACAAATCCATTAAGCCGTATAGCAATTTATTGAGACTTTTCATTGAGGAGCTACATCCGTTTAAGTAAAAATTTGCTCAACTAGCCCCGCCCTACCCTATATAGGTATTCTGGATATAGTCAAGATGTAAATAAAACAAGTTTGATTAACATTGAATAATGTCCTACAAATAAATTTTAATTTGTCACATTATTCATAACAAAATGTACAAGCAAAAAAATAATGATAATAAAAATAACATTTTTTTAAAATAATTATAAAAATTTAAAATAGAATAATTATTTAGTATTATTAAGTTAAATAGAATAATATGCATTAATTATTTTTTTAAAATAAAGTATCTTTACAACGACCCAAACTCAGGATAGGAATATGGTCGAAGACAGGAGCATGCGGTGCGTCGCGTGTTTTACAATTGGCCGCGCTGCAGCAGCCAATAGCCGGGTACGTCGTCTAATGGTTGCGTGGACCGGGTGAATGCCATCGCGCTACCGAACGAAGATCTATATGCAACAAGGCATCTTAATCTGATAGCATTGTATTTGGGATACGGCCTGTGTTTTTTATTTGCGGCATGATTTACGCTCGCTACCTGTGTGGATTTTGTGTTATCAAAACATATCAAACATTTGTGTTGCGGTGGCTTTTGTACAAATATTCAAATTAAAATCGTAGATAGATGCGCATTCATTACATGATTTTTTAAGCATTTACAGTTGCTTATTACAATATAAGTAGGGTAGGGCGGGGCTAGTTGAGCAAATTTTTACTTAAACGGATGTAGCTCCTCAATGAAAAGTCTCAATAAATTGCTATACGGCTTAATGGATTTGTTGTTTATCGCTTAACAAAAGTATTAATACTAGTTTTTGGTAATAAGTAAAATTTAAAAGCTACAGCTGTTTAAATGCAAAAAGTCAAGTATGCTCAATGTACCCCATAGGTGGGGCAAGTTGAGCACTAAGAAAGTATAATGAAATTATAGGTTCAATGTCGATTAGTGATGAGAAAAAATAAGTTTTTAATAACCAGTTCCATATTTATAGTCTTTATGGACAGAGAAAACAAAACTTATATTAATTTGCTTTGAATAATTAACGATTAATTAACCTAGGAATTATTTTACCCATATATTCAGTATTTCTGTTTAAAATCATTATTTCTTTATATCATTACTCATAGACTTAGCTTAAATCTTAAAAATAATAATTAATTTCTGGAAGTTAATGGTAATTGTCTTAGTGACAGAACAAGTATAGCAACTATGCTCAACTAGCCCCAACTCGGAATTTCAAATAAAAGTGAGTTTATAAAAAAACCGTGAGATTTATACCCAGAATCTCTGTTATGTTAAATTTTCTATTTATTAATTTATTAATTTTTTAACTAAACGATAAATAAAATTATGCATTCAACAAGTAGTGCACGGCATCGTTCCAAGAAAATTGCTGATACTTTCCGTACCGTAATTTAAAATTTTTAAAAACTGAAGATAAGAATTTTTGAGAGTTTTCAAGTTTTAAAGAAAAATTCATTCTAGTTTACCCTGCGGCAAGTTAAAAAACAACTGCCTTATAATACTATTATTTTTGGAATATCGTGCTACTTCAATTATGTTCGTATGTTAATATTTATTCAGATATAAGTATAGTTGTTTATATTTAGATCGGAACGCATGAATGCGTGAGTAAATGCTTGTTGTGTCAGCGTTTGAATCTTTACGCTTGTGTTTCAAATATAGATTTATGGCCATCGAAAATCAACTTTTGAAGCACGGCCATCGCGTGTTGAGGCGCGCTCCAAAGAATAACGCTTTCATACCCAATGGCAAAATATTACAAAATATTGTATAGCTGCCAATTTATCGCTTGACTAAGAAAAACAATTTAACTAAAATGAACTCGTATACTGAACATTATTAATGCGACATATTAATTTTTGCATATGTAAGTACTAAATATTTAAACTATAAAAAATTGTTATATAACCCAGATAAAACGTTTCGGCCGAGCTAAATTATCACGTCGTTGTGGAATAATCAAAATATTTACTCTAATAATTAAGGTGCGTGTTGCGTATCACCACATTTAGATTTTTAATCGGCCGGAAATGATACATATTTTAAGAGAAATTAATTATAAGGAAATAGTTCATATGGTATACAGAGAAAAGAAAACGAACGAGCAATAAGCACATCGTTAATTTGAAATTTTGAAAGCATCACACTCAAAATTTATAGCCATTATTTATGTTGAATAGTGGCCATTTAGAAGTCCGTGGGATTTATATTTAAACGTATGTGCATGCAAACGCGATAATAGTCATTCGAAAACAAGTATTGCAATAAATTAAACAAAATTCAGTATATAAGTTACCGCGGTTGGAGTGCGGACACATGCACTTTGAAATGATTTCAGTGAAGTAATCTACATGCGAATGTTTTTAGCGGAATTATCTGTCGTATAAACTCGGGAAATGATTGCTTGCATCTTGTAGGATCGCGGAGGATTTTGGTAGCCAACCCATACCTACGAAAAGACACATATACACAAAGATACCTATATTTAAACATTGTGCATTTCACCGTGTAATACAGACGTAATATTTATACCCCAAAACAATCTTATGCCAATTTCTACGTAATTGTATTCATAGATTTAAAGAATTTTCTAAACAGTCCCAGTGGTCGATTTTGAATAAACACTACAAACGTGAATCTTGAATATTTGTGTCAAAAATTAACTATATAATACTACAAAATTGTACAGGGTTGACTTTGAGCAATTATATTATGAAAACAAAATCAATTATATCACAACAAACAACACATATCAAACAAACTATGTATCTGACTATCTTTAGTAAAATTATTTAGCAATTATATTGTGAAAAACATATATAATTAGGAAACTAATATCAGTACCTATTTTAAACAAATCTTTATCTATTACAAAAGCTGACAGCCATAGCGTTTTTCCATTCAATCAGCATTTATCGTTGGGTTATTTATCTTGCGTGTCGTCAAGTTGTGATAAGAGGACCGTTCCTCTAGCGAGCCGGTTCGCGGCCCGCCGGACCAGTCGCATATACAGAGCGTCAACATTTTTATGACGTTTGGCGGGCCGTAAAAATGATTCGGTTTGCGTGTGTCATACTGCACGGGATAATAATATTAAGTTATTTATATGTTTACACACATCACGCATACAATCGAACGCATACTCTCGCGGGATACCGTTAACGATGATAGATCATAAACGGGCGCGTGCTGAGTTGCCTTCATATTCGCATCTTCCTTCATCTCACGAGTTATTGGCCACTTGCGACGCAAACTTACCGATCGTGATAATTCATTGGCAAAACGATATTTACAAAAAAAAATTTAATTTATGGTAACTATTTAATTTTTATGTAGGTACAATGTTAGGTAGAGCGGGTAAAAAGGTTTACCACCGATTCTCAAAAACAAGTGAAGTTAAGAATTTTTTAACAATAGCAACTGGCAAAGGTGTAAACAATAAAAATAGTAAATAAAAAAGTAAATTAAGTTAAAAAAGCAATTTTACAAAAGGTGAGCTAAATAAATAGTTATTCCAAGTCTGCTATATACAGCGTTATATCTTTGTAAGAAATGTACCAATAAAATTTATATTTTGCATGAGTTGAAAGTAGCTATTATTTCGTAAAATCCTATTAATAATAAGACATTGAATCTCTTTAACTCCTGGACGTCCCATTTTACCCCGCCTATGAGGTAAAAAAGACTAGGTGACAAATTTTTGAAAAACAACAAAAACACATTTTTACAGTTATTTAGCTGAAACATAGTCATATAATTGTTTGTTTGATATGCGTTATTTGTTGTAAGATTATTAATTTGTTTTTCACAATATAATTGCTAAAAGTTACATTGGACCTTTGTGCCCCGCCTTACTCTACTTAAAGCGCGTAGCCAATATACGGAATTTCCTCAACTAAGCTTTTACGAATCAACTCTGAGTTATTAAAACTATACAATTATGAAATTTTAGTTTAACTTTTTTATATTATTTTTATCATTTTCTGCGTCTATTTATTACTTAGTATCGCGACAACCTTGATGTTTACACACGAGGGATTTAATAAACTTATATCAATTTATTATTCACCACATGCTATGGCGTATATAAAATATAATGTAATAGAAGGATATATCAAAGATAAACTGTTCGTTCATCATTGCTTATTCTCTATGTAAATTTCTAATAAAAACGCGAGCAGTGAAGCAAAATTGTCGGGAAAAAGACAAATGTTACAATAAATAAATATTGTGTAAACGTTGACTGATGGTAATTTGGTGTAATATTAAATTTTCAGTTTGAATAAGTATTTTTATTACTAAGACGTAAATAATATTGCATACAAAATTTTATATAAAACATGTGCAGATTTTCAAGAATTTTTGAAAACCATCTATAAATTTTATGAGACCGTTATTTATTAGAATTTTAGTAATCACTTGTAATGTTATGCACATACGTTCAAAAATATCGATTATAGTTTACATACATATAGATATCTATAACTTTCATAAAATTTTTTTTTAAAGTAATCAGCCCTAATTTTTGTGATAGGTATGCTAAAAATATTCAAGAATATTGAAGTTTATACAGTGATTTTATTTTTCTGACAAGCACTGTAAGGCAATCTTATCGTTGCTGCGTTCCTCAAGCGTGGGATCATGTGGCATTGATCGGGTACTTGAACAGGAATGTCTTGCAATAATCCTTATCCGATTTGACGAAAATCGAAAATATATTCCAAAGCCATACGAGGGTTTCGGGCCGGTTTCTCATAAATAAAGGCACGCTTTCACTTCGGCAAGCGCACCATCGCCGCATCGAGCACGGTCTAGCACAAAAGTACTTTTTTTTGCATATACTCATCAACTGAATATTTGATTTTTTTACTTAGTGTTTGACTGAACCCCCGAGCAACTTTCTAAAGTGACCTAGATTCCGTTGTCGTAAGGATGCCAAAGGGTCGGTTTGAATAACAAAAAGCAACAACAACGTTCATATACAACGGTATATAATATATGTCGTGCATGCTGTATTATTCATGTCGAATCCACTAGACGGAAGATGTTTCAAACTGGGTGCGTATGACTACTATTTGAACAAAATATGATCAAAATAATATACATTATTCATTCGCTATCAATTCTTGAGATGCCTACACGTTCTTCGAGAAAAATATTTGTACAAATAACAAAAATAAAATGCTAGAAAAGGAATCATCACTGAATAAGTAAAATGTCTGAATAATATATGAATTCATATATTATCGCATTATAATAAGCAATGCTATTGAGGCCAAAAATAGAAACATTTTCCTATATTGTTATTGATCAACAAATTTACTTGAGATTAACCCTCAGACTTTTAAATTTCTTTAATTTTCAAAAAAAATGTCATTTTGTCCGTATTTCTTATATATTGTTTTATATATCTTTGAAAATCTCATTTAATTGTTGTTGATAATTATAACTTGTCGTATGACAATGACTTTTTCTTGTCTTTGAAGTAACAGCTATTTTCAATATTTGATACTAAATATGCGATTTGCACAATGAATATCAAAATAAATCAAATGCAATTGTTGATAATTTCTCAAAAGTATCATCAATTGATTTATTACAATCGTATAACATTTTCTAATCAATTACCAAACCCTAAATGACAATATAATCACGGACGCCGTGATTCCAATCATGGGGTTGCGACTTTTAAGTGGGAGAAATATCGCATCGCGTTCAACGCCCGCGGAGTGAATGGTTCGATGTACATATTCACAGGGGATGCATTAAAACCGAGCCCACTGAGCAGAGTGCAAAAATATGTAGTTTGCAAAACGATCACAGCGAGAACCGTGTACGCCATTTCGGAACTGAGATATTTATCTGCCGTGATCGACACTTCATTTCTAATGCACGAAGTTGTGCAGTATAAAAATACACATGCACAACAATATAACGCCAATGTGTGATTTATTTATACATTAGCGGATTTTTGAAAACGAGAGACTGAGTTACTACCTGTCAAAAATTGAAAATGAAGTCCAAGTTCTAAATCAAGAATTTCGTTTTCTTGAATAGATAAGTCCATGACCCGAAAGATAATTGTTGTTACCACGGATCTGGTATATACCTAAATGGTATATACCTTCATCTTCGACTTCTCTGTGTCCAAAAATACGTGTGCATTATAATACGCACGCTTGTAACAGGATCAATGTAAATACGAATAGCAAAATTAGAGAGGCAATAAATTAAAACTAAATAACCTAAGTGTTGATTGTATAAATCAATCAATCATACGAATAAATATTTGTCGAATCATACTTTATATAACTTGTATACATACAGGCCCGCGGATAAAAAAGCCCACCATCGATATATCAAGAATTATATTAAAAATCAATATTATTTATTATCTCTATTAACAATATTTAAAAGTAGAGGGCCTAAGATGTATAACTAGCCATAACATTGATTCTTACGACAACCCTTGACGAAGATAAATAGCATAAAAGGCCATAACAAAAGTATTTTCTTTTGGTGTTAGTTTTTTTTATTGTGAGCACTGTTGTTTAGATTACGTGATCTCAATATAATTTTTAAGTATACGTTATTTAATTGTTTTATAACATGTTAATTTTGTTAAGTTTAATTTACAATTAGGCACAACAGTAATAAGGATCGAGTAAACCTTTACCCTGGCAAAGGTGTAAACAATAAATAGTAAATAATTTTTTTTCACCATAAATAAGTTAAAAAAATAGTTATTCTACCTGTTCTAATGAGTATTTCTGACAAAATACCAGATCGAAGTTATATAGAGTGTTATCTCTATAAAAAATGTACCTAATAAATAAAAATTTATATTTGATATTGATTGAATAATGTAGCTATTATTTCGTAAAATCTCTTTAAAATTATAAATAAAGCATTGGATTTATTTGCGCCTTGGTCGTCCCATTTTACCCGATATAAGGTAAAAAGAAACTGATGACAAATTTAAAAAAAAACAGCAAAAAAAATCATTTCTACAATGAGGAATTAGCTAGTTTACTGAAGATAGTCAGATAGTTGTTATTTTATATGTGTTATTTTTTGTGACATAATTGGTATGGTTTTCACAATATAATTGCTCAAAGTCAAATTGAATCTTTACGCCCAGCCTTGCCCTAAATATTTGGACTCTTCCACTTAAATTACAATCCCATAATTCAAAAGTTTTGTAGTACAACGTATGTTATGTTTAGGCAAATGTTATATATCATACTTTCTGTTAGTAATTCTAAAATGAAGTCATAATTATATGAGCAATATGTCTAAATTAACACCAATGTATATAGGTGTTTATATGAAATACCCAGTGATCAAATTTATCATTTTACGCAGTCAAATACTGAGAAATTCAACTATTCCTATCATTTTTCCGCAAGCGTCAATGCTATGTTTCAAGCTTATTTTAAAAGAAGTATGAAGTAAAGTATCTGAAAAAGGACCAGATGACAAATTTTTGAAAAACAGCAAAAAATTCATTTCCACAATGAGGAATTAGCTAGGTTTTACTGAAGATAGTCAGATAGTTGTTTTTTTATATGTGTTATTTGTTGTGGCATAATTGGTATGGTTTTCACAATATAATTGCTCAAAGTCAAGTTGAATCTTTACGCCCAGCCTTACCCTAAATATCTGGACCCTACCATTTAAATTACAATCCTATAATTCAAATGTTTTGTAGTACAAAGTATGTTATGTTTAGGAAAATGTTATATATCAAACTTTCTGTAAGTAATTCTAAAATAAAGTCATAATTATATGAGCAATACGTCAAATTTAACACCAATGTATATAGGTGTTTATATGAAATTCCCAGTGATTAAATTTATAATTTTACGCAGTCAAATACTGAGAAATTCAACTATTCCTGTTATTTTTCAGCAAGCGTCAATGCTATGTTTCAATTTTTTTTTAAAGAAGTATGAAGTAAAGTATCTGAGGCACGCCTGTACAAGGGCAGGTCAGTCAGGCGATCAGTCTCAGAGGACGGCCGGCGCGGACACCGCCGTACTGGGAACTTCACCCAGCCGGTAGCAGCTAGCACGAGAGCGCCATCGTAAATAATAATGAATCGCGTGCGGCTCATTCGCGATAATGCGCGGTGCAGCTGTTTGCCGTGCTGAGCATAAATTAGTGTTCTATATAATTATGATCTACCTGATTGCAAAATGACCAGACCGTAATCACACTAGAAACGATGGCCGGTTTAGAATGATTAGCGCTTAACCAAGCCTCGCATGCTTGATAATTAGAAATAGTTATTTTTAAAACTAGCTATAATCATTATGTATAAAATTCAGTTCGTTATTTCATATGATAGGTTACTAATTATTTAGGTAAACGATGAACTACTGTTTGAATAATGAATATTAAACACCAGGCGGTAATAATGTTTACTTAAGTGTGTTAAAAGTATTCATCCATGTTTTTGCATTAAAGTTCGAAAGCTATCATAGTTCCAAGAATCCATGTTATTTTTCTCAGAGTATATTATTTTTTTATGTTTAGGTTTTTATTTTTCAATAGAATTTCAGACGATATTAAAATATTTTTTGTCTTCATATAAACCGCCCTGCATAATATAGTTAAAGCTGCTGTCCCGCAGGCCGACGCAGTAAACAGAAGTGTGCAGATCCGCCATTTTTGACAGGTAATATAAAATTGATCTATCATAAAATTTCGGTTTATTATTGTCGACAAATTTTAAATATTATATATCTTATTTTATTTCAAATTTATCAATAACTGATAATGAATTGTATAAATAGTTATCATGAATAATGTAAAAAATGTACACCTGGGGTTAGTTGAAACAAAACCATAGGGCTAGTTGGATGGAATGTATAAATCGTAAGATGTGAGCACATATAAATTGTGTTACAGGTGGCACTATGTCTTTAATTTGTATTATGATAATAATTGTAGTTTACGTTAATTTATGATAAAACTTTATATTACACATATTTACATTATATATTTTATTTATGTTTGTTATAGTTTGCGTTAATTTATGAAATGAATTACATAGAAACAAGTCAATATTCATAAAAATAAGTAAAGAATAAATTCGAGGTATTACTGCTCGGTAGATATTACAACTGGCCCCAAACACGGGATAAGTTGTAACACTTTTTCTAGAAAATAATAAACAATAGTTATGGAGTACAAGTACAAGTGGAATACAATTTTACTAATCTATTAGATGTTTATTAGTAAATGTTAATGCAATTATTAGAGTAGAAAACCAAAATGTGACGGTATATTAATCTAGTCTAGCAAACTCCGCGTAGTTAATGACCATGTTCGCCTTCTGTTGCACGAGCTTTAGCATGAGAACCGCGGCATGATTGTTTATGCAACCGGCATGCATGAAGTTGTACCTACTGCGACTTGTCGGCATGTTTTTTTCGCTAATTACGCTATTATTAATATTGCACGTACAAAAGATTCGCTCTACGTATCGCGACTCTGAAAGCTTTACCTTTTTTAATAAGATCTCCGAGCGACCGTTGTTATCAACCTTGGACGGACTTGTTTCGTATTCTGCTACTGTTGAATAAAAAAAATCCACGTATCGAAACCTTGAGCCGCCAGTGTGTGGGTATTCGCATTTGTACCTCGCATCGACGTTTTCCTTCGTCGTAATGAACACTAGCATGTTCCTACCGGTTTTAATAGAAATATGATACTTAAAGATCTATTCCTTTAAAACGCCGAGGTCATTATTCATTCAGAAAAGCAATGAACGACGACGATTTTTTTATTTTCTTTCGTTTTAATTAAGAACACACGCGTCACGGGACCATTCGGAAAAATACTTTTCACGATTTTTTTATGCTAAATATTATTCATTTAGAAGAAAGTGTCGAGTCAGCGAAGAAGGGCGTTTTGGATTTATGATATTCGACTGTATAATTTACAACGATACGGCATTAATGTTAGACTTGGAGACGGAAGTAGGATTTTAAGGTATTTAAATTTATAGCCAAATACGGTATTGAGTTGTTTTTTAAGCTCAATGTGTACATCTTAATCATCACTTGTGTATTCGATGCGAGATACCAGACAAAAATAAGTAATGAATGGAAGAATATTAATTAATTCACATTAAAAGTGTGTGAGTAGAATATTTAGTTATTCAATTTGGCAGCTGATTCTAATTAGTTTCATCTTCTGTTTGAACCACGGTCAAAAAATGTGATCTCCAAACTGAAGGCCACGAGCAAAATCCAGCCCGATGATGGCATCTATTCTGCCCTTAATTATTGTTAATCTATGATATAGTGGAGCTAGGAGCATATTGTAACAGTTTTTTTAAATAGATATATCTTGGGATCCATGGATTCATTTTCTACGAAATCAAGATGGATGCAGCAATTGTAACAATTTCCATATCAAATGAAGTAAAAATAATGGAGTACAATTTCCACGAATTTCTAGAAAAAGTACCGTATTGTTCCAATCAACCTCAGGTGTGATTTTTTTACATTGTTCAATTGTAACACATTATTAAAGATTGATAAATTTGGAACGAAATAAGATGTATAAAATTTTAAATCAGTCAATATGATGAAGAACAACGAGATCAAACAGTTTAGCCAGTAAATGGATTTTTCTAAAATAAATTATATTGCATTATACCATTATCAAATACTTATTTATCTATATATTTATATATTTATTTATATATTTTTTTAAGAAATTTCAATATCTCTCTATTTTTTAATAATATTGCCAATACTAATCGATTGCTCACCTAGGTTTGTGAATAATGGCAATATTATTAAAATGATTAGGCTATACATACTTCAGAAATGATAAAAATTGAACCAAAATGGTAGAATTGTCACTGAATGTATTTGGCCAACAAATTACGAAAAAGTTCGGTCAATTAAATTGCACGTTCCTGTGCACATCCCATACGACAGTCATCGTGTACTTGAAATCGTAATGGTTATTTATCGGAAATAAGCATTGAAATTTATTATTAAAGCAATTAAACGATTCTCACTTAATTGAGCTATGAATATTTTAAATGCAATTGCGGCTTAAGAAAACGTATAAAGACATCGTAGTTAAATTTTATATTATAGCATGATTGTAGATAAATAATCAATTTTATAACGCAGGTGCTTATATGGCGGGTAAATTTGACTAGAAGTTAAAATATTTGTTTTAACATTAATTTATTTTAAATTATTATGTTGCTGTATCATGATATAATATTTATTTATATAATATTCTGAACCTAAAGAATCATAATACTAAAACTTGGATACTTTTGAATATATATAAAAAAAGATTGTCAGCTCTGAGGATCTCAAGTTTATGAATTCAGAGCTTTCAAGTCACAGCGTTTGGTTTGCAATGTAAGTTTACAATTTACACTCATAAGTTTAGTATTTTTTGCTTCAATACTTATAATACCATATTGAAGTTTAAATTTAGAAAAGATTCTTATATTATTAAAGAAATTAAGCGTCAGCAAATCAGCACACCTCTAAACATATTGCGCAAGATTTTTAGAAAAATAAATAAATTCTATCCAATAATTGAAAAAGTTATGGCAAATATAAATCTCGAATATGATGCAGTATTATATAAGAATTATGTAATACTATTTCTTAGTATACTTAATTAATGAAACACTTACTATGCGAGTTCTTTAATTACGATGACATTGTAGCAAACCTATATAGCAAGTATTAGCCAATAATTCATTGCTATCAATCAATAACATGATATATAACACATAAATTTACATAGTTTATTAATGTTAATTCTGTATACGTAATAAAGACATAAATAATAAAAACTTTTCTGCCAAGATTTATATTAATAACTGACATGGGACAGGTTGAAATATTTAGCTTGTTTATTATTAGCTCGTGACAAATTACGAGATACATGCATACCTATGTACAGGGTAGCCTAGAACTCAAAATTTCACAATTATGATGAAACTTGTCCACATATTTTAGTTCATTTTTTCTAAAGACACGCTTTTCAAAGTTGACCAATTTTGGAAATTTTAAATTCATAAATGAACAAAAAGTTTTCATTCTTGAAAACTTAAGAAAATTCTATCATTACTGTGTGTCTTCACTGTGATTTTGTAAAATGCTGTTTACAGTTGCGATTCCAAAATTTAAATGAATAAAAGTAATAATTATTAATCACAATAACCGAAAAATGGTCACAATTTTACCGAAGACCTGGTTGCCCGTTTTGGCTTGGGGTTGAGATCTTGGACCCCCTGTATATCCATACATACATACATACATATATACATATACATATATATGATATATATATATATATATATATATATATATATATATATATATAAATGAGCGTTGCATGAGACTAATAATATTAATTTGATTTATTATCTGGATTTTATTTTTTACCTAGAATTGTTATTTTTAATTATATAAATAAAAGTAATTTAGTCAAATAGTCAAGTATCATCGACTATATCAGTTAAAAAAAGTTGATATCTACTAAAATATCCCAAATATGATAATAAAGGATTAATCGATTTTTTATAACAAGAAATTGTTAAGCTTGATGTAATATACAATTCACAGAAAACTATTTTGTAAAATAATATTACAACAAAAACATGCCTGTACTTTAGTAAAACAATGTATTTATGATCAGTAATCAGTAAGTTAATTAGCACATTACTGATTTTATTATTCTAAGTTTCATGAATCAGACCACATTTCTGAATCTAAATATATGAAAGAAAATCGATTCTAATAAAAGTAATTAAACATTTTAATGGTTTGATTGATGTTTCAACGGTTTCAACAGCTTTAATGAAAAATAATCTAATAAGAATATTAATCTCACCACGTTGTACTATTAATATACTATAAAAATTCGCAGACCGTCAGCTCCCTCAATTTATAAAGTGAATTACTCAATACCGAAACTTATTACATATTCATATCTTCTTATTATATTGCGGGTGATTGAAGTCAAGACTTATAAATATTTCGTCGGTGTGCGTTTCAATCTCGTGTACGTGTGTTAAAGTACGTGAGTTTCGCTTAAAGTGTATACATAAGTATATACATCCCCAAATTTCAATGAAATTAAACTTTCCGACTGGAAGACCGCATTGCAAATAGGGGAAGACTTAGCGGATTTCTGCAAGGGTGTACTCGCCCCCGTGGAGAGATGGCGGATCGCCGTCCACCCACTCAATATTAGGGCAACCCATCGAAGTAGGAGGAACTGGGGCTGAAGTTATATAATACATTGCATAAAAACCATCATCCGGACGGAAGCAGGGGTGGTATGACATCTCGTTACGTTATTCCAAACAATTTGGTATGCCTATTGGATTTGTTTGTTTATTCAAAGTGAACCGTGGACAAGATATTGATGAATCCAGTGTTAACACAGATAACAAAGCGTATATACAAACTAGTAACTTTTTTATTATACTTAAAAATTATTTCGTATAAGTTCGAATAAAATTATTTACATTACAACAGTAGTTCAATTATTAAGAAAACTAGATGATAATTTATTATTTTGATAACATACCATTCAGAGAGCACATTCAAATATACTTTGAAACATCGTAAACTGATGTTTAAAATTTAGCGCAGATTTAAATATCAAATCTGCAAAGTTATAAAGAAAAAAAGTTCAAAATATAAAGAAATTATTACCATTAGAAGACTGGGAAGGAAGTGACCGCAAAAGTTCACCAAATAAAATGCCATACGATACCTTTTCAAATAAATTTCTCAATAGAAGAATTTCTAATGGGCATGTATTTGATAGCAGAAATCACATCGAACTGAAGGTTCAGATGGATTATGATAAATAACTGACATAAAATACATTTTGAAAGGGTATTAAAAATCATTGCCGTTAATACAGAATTATTAAAAACACCAAACAAGTCATATATATTCATAATATCCGAATATCCGAATATCTGAATATCTGAATATCTGAATATCTGAATATCTGAATATCTGAATATCTGAATATCTGAATATCTGAATATCTGAATATCTGAATATCTGAACATCTGAATATCTGAATATCTGAATATCGGAATATCGGAATGTCGGAATATCGGAATGTCGGAATATCGGAATATCTGAATATCTGAATATCTGAATATCGGAATATCTGAATATCCGAATATCCGAATATCCGAATATCTGAATATCTGAATATCCGAATATCTGAATATCTGAATATCTGAATGACATTATATAAATATAATATCTAAATGTTATAACTGAAAATTTATAATTTGGGTCGAAAATTAATATATATATATATATATATATATATATATATATATATATATATATTTGTACATCCCTGCAAAATCGACTTATTGTTATAGCCATTCCCGAAAGGACTTATTCTAATGAAATTGCTGAAACGCTGGCACAACTCTTTCGGAATATTGGCCGATGATATGTCAGCATGCAAACACACGCTTATTGTGTGTGTGTGTATTAACCACAAATATTTTGCGTATTAATCGATCTTACAGCATGTCCTTAATGCAAAATATTATATATTGACAAGTACAAATTTTAATTGACGAACATAATGCAACCGTAACGTAACGAAAGTAATAACTTGAACTTAAATAATAATTTTCATATAAAATTAGAAAAAACATGTGATATATAAAAATCGCGTATTTTAATTAAATATATATTTAAGATACATATATATTTAATAGACAAAAAATACATCGCATGCAGAGATCCCAGTACCGTACTTGTCATAAAGTTTCTGGCAGTTTAAATTCCAAGCTATTTAGATATTTGAGTCGAGGGAAAATCGATCCTACATTTAACCCTTTTTGTTCGTATTTTATTACAAAATATTTTGCGGATGGACTAACGAGCAGTTTGTAGTCCTTAATCTGTCTCTAAAGTTTTAATCAAATTTGTAATAATTAACCTCTTTCATTGTAATTGACGACAACTAATATTTTTAATATTCAAAATAATTGCACATATTAAAGATTGTTGGTTTTTAGCATATAAATTGAGAATGAGAAATGCAGCCAAATGTACCAAATTGATGAAAATCGTGTTAAAAATCGATAGCCGTCCTTCGTTTGAGTATTATAAAAATATTAACATCGATACATGTAAAAACAATTCATACACAACGAATAATTATTTGTATTAAGTTATTTGATCCTGGTAAAATTTTTGTTTTACTAAATTGAATATAAAAATTATTATTAATAAAGTGATTAATTTCAGTCAGAAACTGATAAATCACTCAAAAGATTCTGTTAAAATTTTTTGTTTGAATTATTATTGCAAATAGTTTTTTATCAAAATTCTAATAATAATAATAATATAAGTATAACCCTAAACCGGTTAAAACCGTTTTTGTTTGAAAAAGTACTATTCAAAAACCGGTTTTCTAAAATGTTGGTTTTTGTATAAACCCTAGTATATATATGTTAAATATGTGTGTCTAATTATTATATTTTAATAAATAGCTAAAATGTACCGAAATCCACACGATCAATATTAGTTTTTATATATTTTATTCAATTCTGTCACATAATAAACCTCGGATTGTGTGACAAATGCAACATTAATCGATAAAAGCCAACAAAGTAAACAATTTGCATATTTCTCATCTCTAGTCCTTTTGTTGGAATTTCTTTTATAAGAATTATCTTTTATTATACACATATAGTTAACAGATTGCTTTCAAAATCGTAGCCTTTGACAAAATAAAAAAAAGAAACATGCAACAATACTAAAATAATATACATTCTTCGGGTCTTTCTTATAAAACATTAGATACATATCTCATAATGGAGTAAAATCTAATTTTTTTTTCTATGTCAACTTACAATTTTTGTATGTGCCCATATAACAATAGTTTATAGGATATTGTTGTATCATGATTTTTATTTAAAAAAAAAATAAAAAAAATTTCTCATATAATATACAATATAATATACAGAATGTTTTCAGACTGTAATGACAATTGTGAGTTTACAAATTAAAATATATAATATTGTAAAACTCATTTTTTGATTTCCTTAAAATAGCAATCATATAATTTATATGTATATATTATATGTAAATATATGAATATAACATCATGCTATATACAATACTATCCCCGGTTGCGTGGTATGGCGTCCATTGCAAACAAGTTTGTCCAGTTCGAAGATATTTCGATGAAAGCTTTTGAATGCACGTGTGTATGCACCTTCGTCTCTATATGAGTGCGTGTATTGCACCATCGGAACTTGAATTATATATGTATGCGACGCATGAGAAGCCGCCTGACATTTTTTTGTATTTTTTTTTTGAATTACAAACCGAAGATCACAATCGTCGCGTATTATAACGTCAGAAGTTTTGTCCCACCCAAATCACCGACATGAATACAGATACCGTAAGAATGGACCTATATGATATATATATATATATATATATATATATATATATGTTGTGTATAAATATTACAACTTGATCTAAAGTCTAACAATGAGTTAAATTTCCTACTACCCTTTGTCAGTTCGTATTGGTAGCTTCTGTCTCAATTAACCAGTTGACTGTGATTGACAAATATACTCGTCATAAAGAAATGACAAAATTTTGTGCATTGACAAGTATATTCATCATGCGTATAAAATAGTGACTATTTACTACTAATAAAAATTGATAAATTTCATGATAAATATAACACTGTATATCCCCTTGATCTAATATTTTGTTAAAAATAATCATCAGCTAAGTTGGAATAACTTTTTCATTAATTTATCTCTTGTAAAATTACTGTTTTTAACTAAATTTACTTTTTTATTTAATATTTTTTTATTGTTTGCGCATTTGCCAGGTTAGTTGATCCTTGCATTGATCCTTGAAAATTATATTGCGGTCTCGAAAACTAAACAACAGTGCTTACAACCAAAAAAATAACAATAAAAAAAATACTTTTGTTATGAATTTTCAAAATTGCCGTTTATCTCCTGACAGCGACGTTGTAAGAATCAAGGTGAAAGCTTGTTCTTTTTCAATATCAAATATTGTTGTCAAAAAATTAACTAACTTTACTTGTTTTTGAAATATCTGATAAAGAATTTTACCCACAGACCTTTAAGCCCTTATATTTTTCATCCGATTTCAGCGCAACTTACTCTATGATTGACGAATATACTCGTCATAAGCTCGAATCAAACGACACAAAACTGTGGGCACCGTTTGCATAATAGTCGCAATAACAGCTATTTTTGGTAGAAGTACTTTTGTTATAAACTCTACATTTTTAAACAAATAATGCCATGATATAAACATATAAACACGCCACAAACAAATTTGTACTTCAAAAGTTATTCCATTAACATATTCGTTTTCGCATTCGTTAGCGCAATGGAATTTATTTTTGTGTGATGAGAAAATTCCTGAATTTCAATTACGTTTCGAAGCGATCGACATGTCCGATCGAATTCGTCGAATTGGGTTGTCAAAGCAGACACGCTTTCCACAGATATTTGTGATAAAATCTAAAAAATAAATCAACATTTTTTAGATGTCTAAATTTCTGGTGAGATTTTTCTATCTATGAAAATATTTTGGTTACAAGTTAAGATTTCGCATGTAATTTATTATTGTTATACAAAAGAAAGTTTGTGTCAACTTGTACCTGCGGTTCTCAAGAATAGCGAAGAAAACTTTTTATAACTTTTCAAAATCATTTTTTTCTGAACGAGCCTAAATCACGCGCTCTGAAGGGGCGATTCGGACGCTTTAGCGAATGCGCAGCGAGATGGAATGCCGTGTCAGTAACAGATTTTGTTACTTTTGTTGTATCGAACTAATTTTCCTAATGTATTAATAAGAATAATATAAGTATTTGTCACGCATCGATGAACAGAAAATAATCAAATTGTGAAAAAGTTCAATCAAAATGTTTTCAAAATATCTTTACATTTGATACAAGGAAGCCGAAAAGTACAATACACAATAAAATGATATATATTAAGAAGATTCTTGCATTTATTTATTCTCTAGATAACATTCAATTGTATCGAATTATAATACTTTACGTTTTAGTACCTTTTGACTATTTCGGCATATACTACCAAATCGTAAAGGTGCAAGCTTGGAAATATCATTCACTATTATTAGCACCATTCAATCTTATTATTAGAAGCAGTTTAAATAGTTTTACTTATTCGAAATTTACCGTTTTCTTCTATTAGAAGAAATAAAAATACAGATTGTATATTTTCAGGATGTCCCAGAACTCAACGCCAAGCCGACACAGAATGACAGTATGTTGTCAACTATCATTTAAAAAAATTATGAGCTCTTAAGTGCCTACGGCCTACTGTGATAATTTTTAGATCGAACACCTTAAAATATTATAAACCTATGAAAAGTGGTTTAATTATAAACATTAAGTAAAGTTTTGAAAAATAGACCGCGCACAATACGTACGCCTACAGTGTTCCATCAATATGTTTTGATAGCTCTATCAGTTTATGCGCTTGCTCATACTTTTTGCGTTCGGATTCATAGATAAGAGAGTTAAAAATGATCGGGTTAAAAGTCTGTCAGAATAAGTAAAAACCGATCTCATCACTGCCGTTATCACTGTCGTTCTAACCGCTTACCTACGACCAAGCCCCAAATGTGAAATTTCAAATTTATTTTTGACTTCGAATTACCCTAATCATAAGCCAGAAACCCAAACTGTAAATTGTCACTCGAAATCCAACTCATAATTTTTATTCAGTCCCTTACCTCCTCTACGACCGCAAGTTCATTATAATAAATATGTCATCTCGCATCAGGAGAGGATCATCTCGTGATCTAAACAAAGATGAAATAAATTCATCTACTGACTTAAGCATCCAATTACGAATGTAATGTAAAAATATATTATCTACCTTTTTTATATTACCGGCATATACGTGTACACGAAGACTTTAGATTACGGTACGGAATACACTTCGTTGCCTGTTAGCTTCTTAATCAAGAATTCAATTCTAAAACTAATTTACGAGCAAAGTTTGCCCGTACTACAAGCCGAACACATTTCCATGTACGACGGACTGTGGCATAACACGAGACGTCGAAAGAAATTGTTCAAAGTTCTAAGGAACGCCTGAACCGTCATAAGCTGGGAAACAGAACTCCAGCTTAACGCGATCGATGATAATGGTTTCTCAGAATGAGAAATATTTTTCATAGATATTTTTCAATTCATGACTGTTTATATCAACCGGTAGAAGACAGAGTAATTATTAACACATATTCAAAACATACTATATTTCACATTTTTATTATGGCAGAAAGTCCAATTTGACTTTCAATAATTATACTGTCTAAACCAAATAAACTATATTACAACACATAACTCTTGTCAAACAACCAACTCTTAAACTATGTTCAGTAAAATTACCACTTAATTCCTAATTATAAAAATACGTTTTTTTAATATTTTTCTAAAATTAGTTATATATTCCTTTTCATCCCATAGACGGGGTAAAATAGGATTGTCAAGCGCCAAACAGATGCAATGTTTTATTTTTAATTTAAAGGGATTTTACGAAATAATAGCTACATTACCAATACCATACCATAGGCACATTTTTTTTACAAAGATTATGAAAATTGTTGCTTTAAAATATACGTCTGTGCACTGAATGATGCTTTTCTTTCAAATTGTACAAAGTTTCCAATAAATAGCCAATAGGTTTCATGTAAATAGCTAAGTTTCTAAACCAGAGAAGCCAATAAAAAAACAATAGGGGTCAAATGGTTTTCTGTTAAGCAATAATATAATTGGACTTTTAGTCTCAAGAAGAACTTTCGGTGACGCATAAAAATATTTAGTATTTGACATAAAATTGTGTCAAAGTGTCTTCCGAAACTGTGGAATTATGGTAAAAAGAATGAGTTAACTTTTCATTTCTTTGTTGGCATGTTTTATTAAAGAAATTCTTCTTCTGTTTCCCAAAGACATTTATGACTCAGCCAGTATAAAGAATTATATTTAGGTATTACGAATTTAACTTAATCTTACAATACACAAATAAATAAATGAGTAAATACTGTTCTGGCGTGTCTTGAGTAATTACGCGCCTTGCATTACGTTCGTGAATATTGTTGACTGAATTTACGGGAAATCGTATTTCATTCTGGTACAAGCAAACTCTCCCGATTTAGATCGATGCGCGCGCAATTACAACATAGCAACTAATTTGAATTTCAATGATTTTCGCATGAAAACATTGGCGAATAAATTGTTTTCGAATTGATTGAAGTCTATAGTGATTGAAGGATTGATGTTTACTGCTTTAAGCAACGGTGATGAGAACATATTCTCAACAGATAAACTAGACATTTTTTTCATTATTATTTTTACAAGGTTGGAAACATAGTAATGATGGGCGATTAAACCGTTCCAATAACGAAACAATTATATATAAATAATAAATATATAGGGTAGGGCAAAGTACAAAGGTCCAATTTGACTTTGAAAACCAAACCAATTATACCACACAAATAACACATATCAAACAAACAACTATCTGACTATGTTCTTAAAACATCCAGCTATTTTATCATTGTATAAATTTGTTATTTTGTTGTGTTACAAAAAATTGTCACCTAGTCCTTTTTACCCCATAGATGAGTTAAAATGGGACAGCCAGGAGGCAATAACTTATTTTTAATTTTAAAGGGATTTTATGAAATAATAGCTAAATTATTCAGCCCATGCAAAATATAAATTTCATGGGCAATGCAGAGATAACACTTGATTTATAATTTGTCAGAATTATTCATCAGCAGAGTTGGAATAATTATTTATTCAACTTATCATTTGTAAAATTGCGTTTTTAACTTATTTTACTATTTTATTTACTATTTCTTATTGTTTGCATCATCCAAATCTTTGCTAGGGTAAAGATTCAGTTGGTCCCTTTTGCCGCACCTACATGCAAGATTTTATAGAAGTTATATAAAAAAATTGTTGAATCTAACTTACAAATAACAATACATCTTATAAAACAAATAAGTAACGTTTGTCATGGATTTTCAAACATTGCCGTTTATATCCCGATAGCAACGTCGTTAGAATCAAGTTTATGGCTCGTTATACATCTTTTTCCCTTTACTTTCAAATATTGTTGTTAAAAAAATTCTTAACTTTACTTGTTTTTGATATATCAATGATGGACTTTTTTACCCGCAATTTCGGATGATCATTTAAAAGATTTTTGCTGCAAAATTTGCAATACTTGCAGTATTTGTTAATAAGATTAATATAAATTAAAAACAAGTGTTCATTCAACCGCGATTCATTTTTGTAAAATGTTCTTACAACTTTTGACTAAATACAACTTTTACAAACTACTTAATTAACAATAAATAATTTTACAATGTTATTTTTAGTATTTGCTAAATAATACATTTTTTAATTTATTGATAATTTTGTTCTTCGTATACATATTTCAAAGATCAATAAACATTTAATCAATAAAAGAGCCCATAAAAATACTATTGACCATTTAAAAATTATCATTGAATATTAATAAGAATAGATATTAATTTATTAATAATTATCGTCTCTAAAGCGCTAGTATTTATGTATATAAATAAATAAGATTTCTATGAAACAACTCAATTACATAACATTTTAAAGAGATGTTGTGGTTTCCGACATTATCTGAACGTTTACGACGCGATAAACTGATACTACGATTTTTTATGTCACGAAATCAATATGATTTATGTTCAGTTGTGGTATTTACAATTTGAAGTTGATTCAGTGGATTTTAAAATATGTAATTAAAAGTTTAAAATAGCCAACGTGAATTATTTTGAGGTAGAGCATGGTAAACATTAAAATTTTAATATCGGACCTGCATGGTATAAAAGATAGTAATGACTAATTCTATACGGGTCAGTATAATTAAAGCAATCATTTTGAAATTGTATAATATAGATTGGAGGCTCTCTACATGTGTTCCTCAAATGGTTATCTAGAATAATCCATACGTATATAATTTGTTTAAATAAAAAAATACCCTCGTGTTATTTTCATGCAAAGAATTTTGCAGTGTATATATAAGTGTGTTAAGTAGAATTTGTAAAATTAAATTTTGAATATAAAGAACAGGAAAAACCATTGTATACTGCAATTTTATTGAATACATGTAACCATTGTATTACACAAAATCCTTTTTAAAATATACTACATTTGTTTAACAATACGAATTTTATCACAACACTTTGAATACAACGATTTTGAACGATATAAATTTTCGAACATAAGAAAACAATATTCTACAAAGCTAAAAACGCACTACTTTAAAAATAGTTTTTTACAGATTATTTATAAAAAAGTAATTCTAACTAAAACACCTTAAAATTATTAACATGCACACTTAATTAGCATCAATTGAATCAAGATTTCTATAAAGTATTTGAAAAATCTCGTGCTAAAAAAATTTACGACGTTATAAAAATTTTATGTGCCACTTGAAGATTTATGAGAATACTACCGACATTATTATCTTGATATGTATCTATTTATCAATAAACATCTGGTGTAATTGTCAAGTTATGTATATCTAATGTGAAAGCATGATTATAATAATTGCATGGCAAATTAATTAAGTTTTGTTTGTTTTTGGTGAAAAATTGGCCTTGAAAGCTTTTATGTATATAGGAAAGAAAAGATTCTGCACGAAAGCAATGGGGTAAAGTGGAGCTTGAACGTCCGCGGGTAAAAAGGACCACCGCCGGTATCTCAAAAACAAGTGAAGTTCGGAATTTTTTAATAACAATATTTGAAAGTAGAGGGAAAAACTGTATAACCAGCCACCGCCTAGATTCTTACAACGTCGCTATCAGGAGAAAAACGTCAATGTTTGAAAATCCACAATAAAGGTATTTCACTGAACAAAGTCAGATAGTTGTTTATTTAATATGTGTTATTTGTTGTGAAATAATTGGTTTCGTTTTCACAATATAATTGCTCAAAAACAAATTGGATCTTTGTATCCCCCTTCCTTACATGATATTTTAAAAATATGAATTTTCTGTTATGTCCAACAAAACTTTGTTGTCGTTATGTGTTTTAATCATACATACTTTAATGTAATAAAATATGCGATTTAAACAATAAACATCAATGAGCTCAGAGATGGTCGGATTATGAATGGAATCTTGAACCGTAGCAAAAGACATATCGCAAAATTTTCCTGTTTATTTTTTATTTATCCACGATGTGATTTTATAGCACGCTTATAATTGGATGAAATGTGTCGCGGTTTTGTTCGACGATTGCAACATTGTTGCATGTCAAAGTTTTACGAATGTCGAAGAAATCGCAATTTGTTTCAATTATTTTCAATTGCCGCTAAGAAGACAACATCGTTAATTGCCGTCCGAGATTCATAAGATGTGCATATAAATCTCACAATTCTTCAAACACATTAATTCAATGTGATTTACAACATGAACGCATCAAACGCGCACAATAGTTTCTACGCGTTCATCGGGAAGGCGAATAAAATTATTTATTATCTTGTAGCGGTTGTTATTACTATATATGATTTGTAATGAATTATTTCTATTATTTGATCGTAAAAATCGAGTGAAAGAATCATTAGAAAATACATGATAAATCTAAGGTTTATTCAAATGCTTTACTTTTATTAAATTTTTATAGAAATGTGGAATGACCGAATAAATAAAAAATGCTCTACTAATGTATAAATAATCGGCCTTTGGATAATAAAGCAATAAATTATTTTTAATAAACTTAAAACAGGTTTTTTTCAAGTACCATAAAACTGACTATGGCAAAACTATAAAAAGGGGTATAATTATATTTTATGCAACCTTATATAATTTGATTATAACCTACAATAATATTTAAAAAAAATAAACAGCCATAGTAAGAGCGCTGTGCTATATCTTTGCTAAAAAATAATACTAAAAACTAAAAATATGCATTGTTTGCCTATAGATATAAATCTCTATAAATGAAATTTCTTCGATACATCCAATAAGAATCAGAATTTCTAATGAGATTCCTATTCGTATACAATATACCAAACAAGTCTGGATAGTATTTAATATATTAGTTAAAATATAAAATTATTAGAGCGGTATTACTTTTGCAACAAAAAAAATAATTTTATCAAAAACTTTCGATTTTAACTACAAAAGCTTTTAGCATTGTGGTTTCTTCATAGATCACAGTGATATTTGTTATAATAATGAATACAATATTGTGATTATATATGATTTTCTCTAAAACATAAAGATAAAATATGAAATAATTACAGCGGCATTACTTTTTAAGCAACTAAAAATATAATTCGATCCAAAACTTTCGATTTTAACGACAAAAGCTTTCAGCTGTACCATTATTTCATAGATAGCAGTGATATTGGTAAAATATTGTTATCATAATGAATAGAATTTTGTGATTATCTATGAGTTTTTCTAAAACATATATATAAAGATAAAATAATTAAAGCAGCATTACTTTTCACGCAAAAGATATAAGTCGATCTAAAACTTTCGATTTTAACGACAAAAGCTTTCAGCTGTACCATTCTTTCATAGATAGCAGTGATATTGGTAAAATATTGTTATAATAGTGAATACAATTTTGAAATGATTTATAATTCTCTCTAATATATATATAGAGCAGCATTACTTTTTAAGCAAAAAATGTAAGCCGATCCAAAACTTTAGATTTTACCGACAACAGCTTTCAGCAGTGCCGTTTCTTCATAGATAGTAATTACACATCTAAAATCTTGTTACAATAATCAGTAAAATTTCTATAATTATAAACTAATGAGTAAACTATCTATGATTTTTTGCGAAACATTGGGAATTAAAACAACCAAATAATTAAATAAAATTATTGAAAACTAAGAAACACTTAATAATTAAATAAAATTATTGAAAACTAAGAAACACTTAATAATTATATCAACATTTCAATAATCAGAAAACAAATTGAAATATTAATTGGAAGAACTTAGGTATGCTACTAATATACTAAACAGAAGGTAGATAATATTTAATATATTGTATGAAAATATAAAATTTGTTAGCAATAAAAAATAAAATTGTATCTAAAACTTTCAATTGACAAGCTTTTAACGGTGCCGTTCCTTCATGGATAACTGTGATATTTGTAAAATCTTGTTATATTAATGAACACAACTTTGTAATTATCGGTAATTTTCTCTGAATCATAAAATCTACGAAGAAAATTATTCTAAACTTCTGTAATAACACTTTTTCCCACACGAGAATTTTTGATAACTTGCCCAATATATAACACCAAATAATCATATAAACATTACAAAAATAAATAAAAATCGAATCAAAAATAATAATTGACGGTATATTAGGTGTGCCAACTTCTAACTCTTCGACTAGAATTTAAATGCCATTTTAAGTAATTTATGTTACACGTGAATATTAAGAAGAGACTTTGTTGCATTTGAACATTTACCGGGATGCGAAACGCTCACCTACCCGATCATCTTGTGCCAGATACAATAAAAGTCACAATCAATTTATAGAACATACCTTAAGCGGCATGCTTAACAAACTGGATAAATATTAAAATCGGTTTGTTGTAGGACGAGCTAGGAAATCCGAATAAGAAAGGACATGTTACCTTCGTGTAAAAAGTATATAAACAACACGACGTTTGGCGCTATTCTATAAATTCGATAAATGGTATGGTAAATGTCACACTTTACTTTTTGTGCAGGTTGTATTGATTATAAATTATCTTTATTTTATATAAATTAAATTAAAGAGGTTTTTTTATTTCCTTGATAGTAATCAAGATACAATGCGCCTTATAAGCTATAGTTTAGATTTCACGGATTTCACCCTATAGAAGAAAGTCCATATTTTATTTGACGCCAGGATCTTTTCAGTCGTTTTAGAGAAGAAGAGTTGTTCTAAAATGATAAAATTGAAGAAGTAAAGTATTTAATTTAAATATTTCTTGATAAACTTCTTGTAGGTTAAACCCAAAAAAATATCTTGAGCAAGATATTTTCCCCATTTCTAAGTGTTTACAATTTTTACATTCTGAACCATTTTTTTTCTATGTCATGGCGGAAGTCTGTATAATGTCTCAATGGGCGCCCTTGACGACCCTTTTCTGCATTTTCTAGTAAAGAGACGTCGTAGGTGGTCACACATGCTCCATTTTCTATATGTTAATTTTTTTATACAAAAATAATATGTATATATTATATCTACCTCTGTAAGGCATCGAATAAAATAAAATTGATCGACTTGCTAATACATGTAACGCTTCTACAAAACAACTATTCAGAAGTAGTAATAAGATTAAAGTAATTCATGCAGCATCTTGTTCTTGTTCGACCGATTACATCTAATTTGAATATATATAGACTTTTATTCTTCACTGATTAACCATGGTTGAAAGAATATAGTCGTGTATGAAGTAATAATAACTATAATCGCCAATCGCAAATGATATCATATACAATCGGATTACGAAGAATCCGATATCACAAATGCCGATATCATGAAAGAAATTTATAGGCAGAATTCGCGAAAACGATACCAAACTCGTTTATAGAATTTGTCCGCGTTAGCGACATTATAAGTGTCCACCATTTTAAAAGCCGCTCATTAAATATTTGTTCATTAGAACCTGTTCAAATAAAACTATGTTAATGAAGAAAGCGTTTTTGGAATATTGAGGGATCAGATAATCGCATGGATGGCTTTGCGCTTGATTATGGACTCCCGATCTTGATACCGGTCGCGCGTTATCGAGCGCGGTCTTTTTGAATTTGCTCTTTCATTCGGAAATGCTTTTTAGTCGAATTATCAAATTTTAGCAACAACAAGTTATGTTTATCATTAGCTGATAATATTTTTTTAGTTTTGGTTCGATTGCAATTTCCACTTAAATCGAATGTTATTTTGCTAATTTGTATTTTTTATAATAACTTTGTTCAACTTCAACTTTTGTAAGCAAAATCTGATCCGAAAAATATTGAAAAAAATTACTATTGATCAATTTAAATCTATATAATCAATTCAAAATGAATTAATTTTTATTTATTATTATTTTAATTAATGTAATTTTTAACCTTAATTCATTTATTTTACCTTGCTCTTTCATTCTAAAATGCTTTGTGAAAGAGTTAGCTTTATAAAATTTTAGCAAAAACATTTTTTTTTCGGTGGTAGTTTCTTGGTATTAAACTCTGTTATTTAGTTTATGATATATAAATATAATGTTTAAATATACGTGTTGAATTGTTTTATAAGATGTGTATTATTTTTCAGTTAGATTCAACAGTTTTTTACATAACCTCTATAAAAACTTACATGTGAGTGAGGTAAAAAAGACCAACTAACTTTTTACATTTGCAAATGAGTAAACAATAACAAAATAGTTGATGAAAATCATGTTAATTTATAAAACAACTTTACAAAAAAAATAACTGAATAGTTATTCCAACTCTGCTGATGAATATTTCTGACGAAATATCAGATCAAGGTTATATACCGTATTATAAAAAAATAATTTAATGAATAGTTATTCTAACTCTGCTGATGAATATTTCAGACAAAATACCAGATCATACTCTGTTTGACCCATGAAATATATAATAATAATAAATTTGCATTAGTTGAATATTGTAGCTATTATTTTGTAAAATCCGTTTAATAATATATTGCACCTGTTTGCCCCCTGACTGTAGCATTTTACTCCGCGTATGGACTTAAAAATATCAACTGCCAACTTTTAGAAAAACAGCAAAAAAATAATTTATACAATGATGAATTAGCTGAGAGTTTTCTGAACGTAGTAAGATACTTGTTTGTTTGATATATGTTACTTGTGATATACATAATTGGTTTAGTCTTTACAATAAAATTGATCAAAATCAAGTTGGATCTATGTGCCCCACCCTACGCTAATGTGCATATGTAAATAATTATCAGTTTTAACATCATAAATGTAAGTATTTAAAGATTTAATCCTCGATCGTTACAAGCAGATTCTATTACTCTTGTATTCATTTCAGCGAGCTGATGTACCGTGCAGCATGTTGCATTGATACACGACACAGACGGATAAGATAGTTGACATCGGCATCGCGCTCGTAAAATATTAATTTTACGGCGTGTCTTATGGTAAAAAGACGATGTTTTTTCTTTTTCTTTTTGAGTAATGTTCCAGTAACGGTGCGTCTTACTGAGAACGATTGACGTGAATTGACGTCGAGGTCAATGTCACGGCAATATCTATATCCGAAAGGGTGAGCAAGGTGCACAGTCATCAAAATGCATTTCTGTTTAATGATCTTTGAAATGGTCATTAATTACAGTCATTTAACTATGATAGACATATCATCATTTTTATGGCTAGTTGTGATCAGAAAGATACGTAAGAATTTATATACTAAAGACTTTTAGGATTGCTTGTTATAATATTAGTGAATAATTAATTGTACATATCATAACGTAACTGTTGTGATCAGAATACTACAAATATTAATCATATATATTTAAAATAAACAATTTGACTTGAGCAAATATATTGTGGAAACCAAATCAATTATACCACAACAATTAATAAACATCAAACAAACAACTACCTGACTATGTTCAGTAAAATTCCAGCTAATTCATCATTGTAGAAATATGTTTTTGTGTTGTTTTTCAAAAAAATGCAATACATCTTATGAAACATTTATGCAACGTATACTTTAAATTATATTAGGGTCTCGCAAACTAAACAACAGTGCTCACAACCTAAAAAACTAACAAGAAAGAAAATACTTTTGTTATGGATTTTCAAACATTGCTATTTATCTCCTATTACCAACGTCGTAATAATCAAGGCGATGAACTAGTTACACATCTTTTTCCTTCTACTTTCAAATACTGTTATACAATTCTTAACATTCGATTCGATTTTTAATTTTAGAATTATGATCTACAAATTAAAATTTATTTCTATTTGCATAGAACACACGATTCCATAGCAACTCAATATTAAAAATAATAAAATTTTCTCAAGACATTCTCTCAAAAAATACTTATTACTTATCATTATATAAATGTATTATACGTTTGTAAACCCAATAACCTATTTATACAACAAAACAGTTGATTCCTATCATATCATAAATTGCTTCCTATCCAATAAGTTCCCTCCGAGTCCATCCAATTAGATACGGATATAAATCTTATTAGAAACATCTGTGTCAATTCTAATACAGAATATTGTAAAAAGTGGCATGAAAAAGTAAAAATAAAATATGGAAAAATTAATTAGAACATTCTATAACACAAAAACAGATATTTCAATTACAAAAATTGATTATCGTATTAGAAATCGTGAAGACGATTATGTTTTTTCAAAAATCAATTTATAAAGCTTAGGTACCTGCTACATACTATCTACAAATAAAATGATATTTTTGCCATATTTGTAAATTATTATTAATATATAATTTCGTTTAAAAATTCAAATAAATTATTTAAAAATAGTAGGTTTAGATCTCTAATAATTTTGACACCCAGTGGCATCTTGGAGCGTGAGGCAGAACCGTCAAGTAAATATTACCATTCGTCTAACTTATTTGGTTTGTTGCTCATATAGAAGTGGTATTGAATACAAATATTGTATATTTTAATGTATTATTTACTTTAATTAAGATAGAAAATTATTTCTGTCAATGTAATAACTATTTTAAAATATATTTGCAAAAAAATTATAAAAAACGCTCATATAAACAATCTTTTAAATTTATAAGAAAAGTCGATAAAATAGAGCTTTGACTTAAGAACATGATTGGATCAAATCTATGGAAAAAATTAAAAATAATTTCAAAGAAAAAATATTTTGTAATAAATGTTAATTAGTTGTTATGTATTCCATGAAGTGATAATGAATTGTTACTATATAATACAACACTACACTATAAATAATAAAGTATTTGGTTTGCTACTTATATAAAAGTAGTATTGAATAGAAATATAGTAAATTTAAATATATTGTAATATATACTTCATTTAATATGAAAATATATTTCTGTCAATGTGATAAGTAATTTAAAATAAATTTGCAAACAAAATAATATAAAACCAATTATATAAGAAATTGTGAAAGATAGTATATCTTTTAAATTTATCAGAAAGTCGATAAAGTAGGGCTTCGATTTAAAGATATAAATGGGTCAAATCTAAGGAAAAAATAAAAATAAATTTTAAACAAATATATATATATATAAAATAGATGAATTGAATGATGGTTAATTGTTACTAAATGAATAGTTATTGAAATAATATTGAAGTAATGCATATCAAAATAATATGAATTAATGATATTTTGTGATTGATGTTTTATACTTTATTTTAAAATTATTTATGTAGAAACATCTACATATATAAATTTTATATAATAATAAATAATAACTATAATGATGATATATAAAAATATGTAATAATTAAATAAAATAGTAATCTGGTTTTACACATGAAGATGTGTGGTTTTAAAACTGGAAATCATTTATTGTTTTAAGGTAAGTGGAGCAATAATAATGAGCTTTATATTAAAAATTTCAATGTGCATGTAAAATACAAGTGCAAATCAACCTATACCATTTCTATTTCTCAAAAAGCGAGATCATAATCAATAAAAATCACACCAATAAATGGTAGCGGCATCTGTACTTAATACGAATCATCTGTCTGTTGATTGAGTATCGTTTTATGGCTTCAGAATAAAGGCTGTGGTTGCACTAAGTCGGGCGGAGTGCTCATTTAAGCACTAAATGACAACTTACGAGACGCGCATTGGACTTGCGATTAGATCGTCCGTAACCTAGGGAAGACAATAGCCGGGGGTTGCGCGCAATAATGATTCGCAAACCTACCGAAGACGCCGAAACATGGGTATACCTGAGCGGGTTTATTACAATGAAACTTACTACCCCCGATGCGGCGAAAGTAATTTCAGGGGATATAAAGCAGGGATTATACTACCCAAATCGAAAATACTAGGAATAATAATTATGATTTGTTTGTAAAACCCACTATGAATTAAATTAAAAATAAATAATAAATAGATGCATTATATATATATATATATATATATATATATATATAATATAGCGGGACTTAAAGATCTGCGGGTATAAAAGTCCACAACCGATACCCCAAAAACATGTTAAGAATTTTTTAAAAACAATATTTGAATACAGAGCGAAGAATATGTATAACCAGCCATTGATATGACATTGCTATCGGGAAATAAACAGCAATGTTTGAAAATCCATAACAAAAGTATTTTCTTTTGTTGTTAATTTTTTTGGTTGTAAGCACTATTGTTTAGCTTACGTGACCCTAATATAATTTTTAAGTATATAGTATTTAATTATTTCATAATAAGTATTGTTAACATTATGTTAGATTCAATAGTTTTTTTTTATATAATCTTTATAAAAGCTAACACCTAGATAGGGTGAAAATGACCAACTAAATCTGTACCCTGGCAAAGGTGTGAAAAATAAAAAAGAAAGAAAGCAAAAAAGGAAAAAAAAGCAATTTTACAAGAGATAAATTAAATAAATAGTTATCTCAACTTTGATGATGAATATTAATGACAAATTCTCAGATCAATGTTATATATAGTGTTACCGTTATAAAAAATGTGCCAATAAAATTTATATTTTGTTTGGTTGTGTATTGAAGCTTTAAAATTTAAAATTAGCCATTTGATCTGTTTGCCACCTGGCTGTTCCATTTTAACACTCCTATGAGGTAAAAAGGACCAGGTAACTAATTTTTGAGAAAATAAAAAAACATATTTCTACAATGATGAATTATGAGATAACAAGAACCAGGTAACAAAATTTTGAGAAAATAAAAAAAAAACATATTTCTACAATGATGAATTAACTGGGAGTTTTACTCAACATTGTGAGATAGTTGTTTATTTGATATTTGGTAATGTAATTGGTTTGGTTTTCACAATCTAATTATTGAAAGTCAAATTGTAATTAAATAATAATTTTAATAAATGTAATTATAAAACTGCAATATTACAAGGTGACAATTATTTTACATAAGTGAGACAAATAGGCAATGGGTACTCTAGAAACGTTTGTAGAGTATGTGCATATATTGTACATACATATACTATATATATATATATATATATATATATATATGTATATATATGTATATATATATATATATATATATATATATATATATGTATATATAAATAAATATGTATAATAGGTGAATAATATAAATTAAAAAGGGTAATTGCTCATATGAATTTCTCATCCCAGTAAGTTAAAATAATAAATTGAATAAAATTCATTTAAAATCGGGATATAAATCAAGAACAAATAACTAAAAAAATATAGAATAAATATTATATATATATATATATATATATATATATAAATTTATTTATTTATACACATAGCCGAAGGAACCCCAAGGACTACCGAACATGAATATTTAATATAGCTACTATTTGTAATATGATAATGGATGTGAGTTAATGCTAATGAAGTATGAAAGTTAATTTATACAGTTATATTTTTGTTAATAGTTAATATTATAGCAAATGATTAAAAGCGACCAAATCTCGTGATACAACATGCGCAAACGATACATAGAAAATGAAATATTTTACGTTTCATTCTGTCATAAATGCTACTTTCGTGATTAGTAATTAATACAATATAGATTTTGCGCATAATACTTTACTCAAGCCAAATGTTATAAATTTTATTATTTATAATTCGTGAGCAAAATGTTAGACTTACATGAGATGAGCTTTCATAGTTTTCATTGAAGATCATAAGGCACTCGTATTTAAGTCGTTATTTTCGACTGCCCGTTAATGCAACTGCAAGTGGAATTTTAGCACGATTACTATATGTATTTTGTAAGCTTTTTAATTAATTTTAAAAATACAAATTAGAAATACTATATAATTATAGAATTATAAGGGATTATATTCAAAAAAGACATTATTAAATTTTAAGTATAATCAGTTTGAATCGACTACAGACGTATTATTCATATAATTTTAGTTCTGATCAAAGTAAGAATTTTGTTCTATGCATAGATATTATATCAATATTAATTTGAATGGTAAAACAAAATTTATAATATTTAGCACTAATGTATTGAGAAATGGTCTTGAATATATGTAACTATATTTTAAATTTGAAGAAGACATATGTGTCATGCATGTTTTGCAGTCCCCAAAACACGATAGCTATGTTATTAGTTTAACAACATATTAGTATCAAAGCTTCTAATTATCTAATCTATCTAACTAAAAATATTTTTGAAATATGTAGCTAAACACTCGTGACAATTCCGATTGAGTTGTACTAATCAATAATATTAGTATAAATGGCTTGAATATAAGAATAAGTAAAAATACTGTAAAACCTAATGATTAACAAATTTAAAATACGATAGTAAATAACCAAATCGTTGTCTCTGTAACTTATAATAATTATAATTTCCGTTTTCAGACTAAATAAAATTATATTTGTAAAATTCGTTCAGATTTTTTTATATCCTATATAGTTATAGGGATTATTTATTTATTTATTTTTATTTTCATAATAATTATTTTAGTGGTAGGCATTTCATTAAAATTAGTAGAAATGATGGCGAAACGTTGCACATACATATTTATGTATAAATATAAATATGTTATAAACTAAAAAAAAATAAGTATTTTTTACCTTGGACCAACCTTAAGCAGATACAAACTCACACACACATATATATATATATATATATATATATATATATATACTAATTAAAAAAAATCAATTGTGACGAGTAGGATTTATAGAATTCTAGATCCTCCCCCTATAATGTAACGCCCAATGGCGGTTTTCGTGGCGACAAGTAGTCGGTATTAGGTCCAACATACCCAGACAAAAGATTTAGTCTAACATGCGTAAACGCTTTTCCTTCGCTACACGAAAAAAACACTCATAAATATATTTTTTATTTATTATTTTTTAATTTATATTTTTTAATTTGTGTAAAACTTTTTTAACCGCAAATATCGAAAAGTACACATATAAATAATACAACAAACGATAAATTAATTGAAAAAAAAAATACGTACCACAATCATCCTGTAGTTTTAATAACTTCTTGTGAAATCCGATTTAATGAATAACAAATATCAATTAATATTAGTTACGAATCAAACGAAGGTAAATCTATGACCATTTTAATGATCGTGAACATAGTTTTATTATTTCATAACCGACTGTTGTGGTATTTCTTACATCACATAAAATTCATACTAAAATCAAAAATGCAAATTGCTCGAATGATTTTATTTCATTGGAAGTGATATTACATACATGCGCATGCATAGGGTTCATTGTCAAGCAAATTAATCAAGCTTAATAGAACATCGAATTACCGTTGTTAAATGAATTGCGATTCTAGTGAAGAAAATCGATTAGTAATGATTACAGAAATACATACAGTGGTTGTGTATAAGTGTTAATTAGCAGTTGATTAGGTAACTTTGAGTTACCTGGCATTAGAATAGTTTAGTGATACATTTGTCTATAATACTGACTAAGATGAAATATTAAATAAGTATTGAAATCAAAAGTCATTGTGAGTCCTAACTTACAATAATAACTTATATATAACTAATAGACCATGTTCGAGTGTAGAATTACAAATTGATTTTCAATGTCTCCATATATTTATAAATTATTTATTTTGAACAAATATTTATGATTGTTATTCTTGTTTGCTGAGATTATGAATTGACATCGTAAAACTTTTAAGAGAACTCACTTCGAAAAAAGTGAAACAAATTCATTTATAATATTCATTGTTAGAATAGCAAGAAATATTATAGAAAATAATACTATATATTATTCTAGTAAAAAATATTATATTACTATATTAAAAAACTTACAAGATAAAAATTTTCTTGAAAAATTATGGGTTTGTATACAATTATATACTTAAGTTAACTTACTTATTAGTATAATTTAATAATTTTAACATATTATTTGAATATGAATTATATTTTGAATAAAATTATATAACCATAGATTTGAATAAGTCTATGTGTAATGTGTCAATGTGTTAATTTATTTAACTTTTGTATGCCTTACAATTACATTTTTTATTTCAATTTGTCACTAAATCAAAAAGTTTAAAAATAGAAAAGCTCTTTTTTATTTCGCCAAAATTTTGATAAACATACAAACCAAGTGCTTTTTTCGACATCCAGTCGAATCATGCAAATTATTAATTAATTACTATGGCCGAAAGAGCTTTTCGTTAAATGTTATGTAGTTCTAGTAAAAGATGTATCACAAATGTATTTAAAATTCAAAAATGAAAAAAATGTGTTTTACCTTACCAAAATTTTGATAAACATGCAAACCAAGTGCTTTTTTCGAAATCCAGTCAAAAATTATAAATTAACTACTATAGCAGAATGACCTTTTTATATATATTTATTATATATTTTAAATTTAAAAATAATAAATATATATTTTAAACACAAAACCGAAATTTCATTTCAAGATCTTGTTTGGCTACAAAATGGCATATTTTGCGAAAAGTATTAGAAAAGTGTATGACAAGCGTCTACTGTATGGTCTTTACGCAAATTTAATCTAGCAACTTATTTACATAATTTCTTAGTGTATTAACAACGGAACTAAAATCTTAATTCGGTTATAAAAAAAACATAATAATTTATTGCTCTTGTTAACTGAGCAAATTACATCATAAATGAATAAATACATAACACGTGAATATTAATAATAATGAACTCTGTATTCACGATAGCAGCAGACTTTATTAAAAAGGGCAAAGTTCTAATGTAATTTTTAATGAATAGACTCAAAGCACAATAAGTATTCTTGAATAAAGCGGCGCACGTGATGATAAAGGCTACGGATGATATTAGCGCTAATATTAAAAGAGCATTCTGCGGTTCGACATAAGCCGACAACGCCATGGGGATACCGCCATAGATTTAGGCCTACGAAATCCTGTAAGGAGCCCTGTAATTCCGCCCTAAGAAGGGCGGTATTTTGGTGGGTCAGACTCCAACTTACAGAGAGATATTACATAAATATAAGAAATATGTATATATACATATGTAGGGTAGAGCGAGGCTTAAAGGTTTGGGGGTAAAAAGATTCACCACCGATATCTCAGAAACAAGTAAAGTTGAAAAAAATTAACAATAATAATTGAAAGTAGAGAGAAAAAGAAATATGATCAGGCATTACCTTAATTTTTGAATACGAAAGTATTTTTCCGATGTTAGTTTTTCGATTGTGTGCACTGTTATTTAGTTTACGAGACTCTAATATGATTTTTAAGTATACTTTATTCAGTTGTTTTATAATATATATAGTTAGTTTTGAGTTAGATTCAACAGTTTTTTACATAAACCTCTTTAAAAGCTTACACGTAAAAAGACCATTTAAACCTTTAACCTGGCAAAGGTGTAAACAATAAAAAATCGTAAACAAAAAAGTGAATTAAGTTAAAAAATACTATTTTACAAGAAATAGGTTAAATAAATAGTTATTTCAAATTTGCTGATAA
The DNA here is from genome assembly GCF_003426905.1 of Ctenocephalides felis. Lineage (NCBI taxonomy): Eukaryota > Metazoa > Arthropoda > Insecta > Siphonaptera > Pulicidae > Ctenocephalides > Ctenocephalides felis. The sequence continues at coordinate 156,029,971 of NW_020538040.1, forward strand.
ATATTTCTGACAAAACACCAGATCATGGTTATATATAGAGCTCTCTGTAAAAAATGTAATCATGAAATTTATATTTTGCATTAGCTGAATAATGTGGCTATTATTTCGTTTTTTTTTTAAATAAAAATAAGACTCTGGCTCTGTTCGCATGCTGGCTATACCATTTTACCCCGTTTATGGAGTAAAAAGAACAAGGTGACAAATTTTTGAAAAATAGCAAAAAGAAACTTATTTCTACAATGATGATTTAGCTGAGAGTTTTACTAAACATAGTCATATAGGTGTTTATTTGACATATGTTATTTGTTGCGATATAATTGGATTTCACAATATAATTGCTCAAAATCATATTGGACATTTGTGCCCCGCCCTACCCTAAATTTATATATAAACTCATTATAGATAATTATTTGTCAAGATTACAAATTAATAAATTTAAAAAAAAACTTAATAATAATTACACTATTATTATTATCAATATGCATCAACACGATTTAGAGATGGATTACAAGTTGGAAACATGGTTAATAAACTTATTAGAAATACATCGACATTTATTAATTATTAGATTTTTAATAGATATATAGATATTTATATACTTATAAATTAGTTTATTTTAAAAAATAAATTTCAACATTGGTCCTAAATTATTTTCTCACAACTATTATTTTCAGAAAATATTTATCACGACTCATATTGACTTATATTGACATTCGTGAAAACTCATCTCTAGAATATTTATTGAAGCAAATTGTGTTTTGAATTCCCTAGATACATGAAATGTTATCGCATTCCTTAACAATCTGACTGACTGACTTCTATACTGACAGAAAAGCCACATCAGCCATCATTTTTGTCTCTCACAATCAGCCCCAGAAACGCCTTGTACCAACTGTGCCACATTTACAAGCGATTTCGAGGGCTGGACCCTAAACTGAATTTGTTCCTTATTGAAATTCCTTCGTTTATTGGAATGTTGTTTGAACAGAATGATGGTTCATTATTATTGTCAACGTGTAACATTACAAGAGAAACTTGAGGCAAATGTTTATAGTAGATTATGTATAAAACTAGATTGGAATTTTCGTAATTCACAGTACTCAACGTACTAAATTATCTTAATGTTGCATATATAAACATACACATACACTTTTTTTAATTATTAATTCAAGTTCATATGCTTCGTAAATCATATTTGTTAAATTTGGCATTTTACAATATCGACGTGAATATTTACAAGGGAAACTAAAAAAAGAATATTTATAGTAATTTTCTGTAATTGACACACATAACGCATTAAATTATCATAATACAAATATAAATATATACATATTTTTTTAAATTATTAGTTTTTGTTCAGATGCTTTGTAAATAATAATTGATCTTTGACTTCATCTTCTACTATATGAATGACATACTACTATAACAATGAATTCTCAGAAGGAAAACTGTAGAAAAATATTTATTGTAAAACATGTATAAAAGTACATAAGAAATCGTACATCATCATTTCGTAAATCACAGGCACTACATATAAAATTACACTTATGCAGCATATATAAATATATACATTTTTCATTGTTTTTTTCAGTTATTAATTTATGTTCAAATCCTTCTGTAAATCATATTTGCGAGACTCGTTTATGTTTGCCTAACATATTAAATGTTAAAAATAGAAAATTAAACGCCAATCTCTTCATAAATTCAATAAATTCATATTTAATTAAACGCTCTTATAAATTATTAAGGAAATAAACAGCGCTCACTACCAAAAAAAAAAAACTAACAACGATAGAAAATACTTTTGTTATAGGTTTTTAAACATAGCCTTTTGTCTCCTTTAAAAGATTTTATAAGTATTATCCTTTTCTCAATATATACTTCTTAATATTCTTCCTATATTTTTTAATTTAATTGTATGCCAATTTTGCATAATAATTTTCCATGTAAAAATTACGTTATAAAATATTATTGTTACGTTATAACTAAAAAAGACGCGACTCAAACTATCGTTATTTTGACTGTGGTTTTTCGAAATATAGAAATTCAAAATATAGAGCAATGTAAATAGTATATATGAACATAACATATATTTTGTTTAACTATAACCTTCATTTCCATAAATATAATTCAAAGTTACTACGTTAGTGCCTATAAAAGCAAAAAAATTGGTCTGCATTTTTGTAAAGATTTTAAATTCTGTTTAACAATTCAGTTCTTGACCAGTGCTATATATTTCAACTTTACAAAATATCCTTCACGTTTTTTTCTCATGGTTTAACGCAATAAATTTCAATATCTGATTCTCAACCGTTTCCCATGTTTACCCCAAGCTTTCAAACCAACATATATTTAGTTCACTTTCAGTTTTTATATTTCACCAAAAAAATGGCAATTTAAATCTCAAAGGGTTCGTTGTCCTTCAATTCGTAAATGGCTTATAAAAAATTGTAAGGGTTCTACGGGGTAATGGAACTAATTGTGATATATAAATGCAGGTTGTTTTTTTTTTTTGAAAATGTGTCATTTGCATGTACCATGTGAAAGGTATATGGCGCAGAAAAAAAATTAAAGATATATCCTCGACCTTCAAAATAAGTCTGCACAAGTTTATTTATTGCTACAAAATGAGGCTAAATAGAATGTATTAAAATGAGAGAAAAAATATGTAAAACGCTTTTTTGTCGACTTGATAATTCAAAAATTATGTAGGGTATGGATAATAAACGAAAAAACTATATATTTTTTTAACGATACTATTTTAAAGTAGAAGGAAAAAGATGTGTAACCAGCGATGACGTCGCTATCAGGAGGTCAATATCAAAATATTTATAACAAACGTATTTTTTTCGTTGGTAGTTTTTTCGGTTTTAGCTATTTTATTTAGTTTATGAAGTAATGTTATTTAGTTTATGAATAAAAGAATATAATTTTTAAGTATTCTTTATTTAATTGTTTTATAAGATGCATAATTAATTTTAAGTTAAGATATGACAGTATATTATATAATATCTATTAAAGCTTGCATGTGGTTATAGTAAATAAAACAAAGTGGAAGGGTGTAAACTATAAGAAAATAGAAAATAAAAACGTAAATTAAGTTAAAGAAGTTAATTTTACTAAAGCAATTATTTAAATTTATAGTTATTCCGACTTTATTGATTTCTGAAGAAATACAAGATCAAGGTTATAGAAAGTGTGATCGTTGCAAAAAATGTGAAATTTTTATTTTATATTGATTAAATAATGTAGCTATTACTTCGTGAAATTCCTTGAGAATTAGAAAATAAAACATTAAATCTGTTTGGCTCCTGGCTGTCTCTTACTACCCCACCTATGAGCGGATTTATTCTATAAGCATTAACATACTAATAACTATAAATAAATAATTTAATAATTTTGATCATGAAATAGAGGTAAATTAGTTAATAAAAATAAAATTTGCTATAGGTACATACATAAAAAATACAGGGGGTACAAAAAACATATTAATTTTGACATTATTTAATAATTCTTTATATTTTTAATCTATATTTGTAAACGTATATGTTAATATATCTAAAATTATTCAAACTGTGTTATACCCAATGTAATTTAAAAAGTATGATATTTATTGAAAAGAATTTTTTTCATTGTTTATCAAACAAATTACCATAAGCATCAGAAATAAAGATATGAGAGATATTTATGAGACATTAAGTCAGAATGAAAGATATGAGATGTGATCAAATTTTTTATATTAATTGTCCATGTCTATAACTATATAATTTATTGCAAAGTTTTCGGTATTAAAAGAAACAATAAAGCGTACAAAAACCTTATTACTTCTAGCATTACCGATAACTCATTACATTTCAAACGTTGTGTTTGGACATTGTGTCAGATGCAAAACAAATACCATTTACCAGAAAATCAGAAATGGGTTTACCATCGGCCATAAATTATTTGACAATTTATTTGCAGAGGACAATTAAAGACAGTAGCCAGAGGAAACAACAGCAACTGGTTTTTAGATCGACATATCAATGACCGTTCTTGTGTTTTGCTATTGGCTCTCTCTCTTTTTAGCAATAAACGTCAAGATGCGACTTTTTATTTCCGTTTTATGATGAACTTAAATGAAAACCCATGCTACGCGTTGATAGATAAGACTATATGTACTATCAGATTGATTTATATTTCAAAGTTATTTCAGTATTACGATAATATCGCACACATCATACAATCTGTTCACGATATCTAATGTCGGCAGCACATTCTTACTGACGGAAAATAATGCTTGCGTTTAAGTGCCTCGGAAGCATTTGGAATATTTTTCACTTGTTATTGTACAAATTCTTAGAAAAGTGGGTGAAGAAAAAACTACTGAGCCCGGTCCTGAAAAGGAAAGAAAACTGGATCGGACCCATTCTGCAAAAAGAGTGCTTTTTACACGACGTCGTGGAAGGTAAAATAAAATGAGTGATAAGTCTGGGAGGAAGAAAAATGCAGGCGATTGATGACTTACGCAAAAAGAAAAAATACTGAGAACAGAAGCAAAAGTTTACAAAGAAAAATGTATAAAAATGTATCAAACAGTATTTAATGGTAATGAAAGTGATAGACAATGAATAGAAAGGTAATCTTCAATTGCGGTAGCTCTCACACATGGACCTGCCTTCGGACAGATTACCATTTATAATTATTTTTGTCCAAACTGGAATTTCTCACTTTGAATCAAAAAAATAACTCTGCTTTGACTTTCAATTAACGGATTTATTTATTACTTAATTTGCCTGAGTATTTCACCATTATCAACGTAGGAATAAAACGTATTAGGTAACGGTCGACGCAAATTACGACGATCATTTCAGTGTTGAGATAAAGGAATTTCATTCTATAATATGTTATTTCTATGCAATGGTACTGTTGTATTACAAAGAGATAACAATAGTAATACTATGACGTGATTCTTCAAGATTACATTACTGATGTACGTGGGTATCAATGTACTTTCACAAAGTCGATTCCATAACTTAAATGTGTTATGTGTTATTGAATTCTACGGTACACGGTTAATTAATTATTTTAGAATCTATAATCGAGAATCCAAATTTTCTTGTCTAAACGTTATCAAAAAAATGTATCAGACAAGCAAAAATGTCATAACACTCATTACCTTAAATCTTAATGCAAAATAATATTATTGCAAAGTACCTATGTGCTTAGCTTATATTAAAGCACAACTAGCAAATAGAAGTGAAGTAAATTGTCTAATATCAAATTAAAAAAAAATAATAGCTAATAATTGAATCTAACAATTGATATACAAGTAATTTTAAAAACAAATTAAAAAAGTAATTACTGTTTTTGGTCGTTTGGCGCAGTTGTAAAAAACTATAGTTATAAAGTAAAAACAATGCTTACCTTCAAAATTGCCTATGTACAATTTTGATAACTCTTCAGGTGGCTTCGTCGTTCTTCCTACTCCATCGTAAATTATTTGAGTAATCTGAAAAATAAACATTTTAATAATAATCATAATTAATATTCAAAGCATTATAAACAAGACTATATGAATTTGTTAAGAAATAAAACAAATCGAACAAAAACGAATTATTAATCCTGGTAAACGTTAGACTCAGCATAAAATCACAAATAACAAAATATTTAATATAGCCCAGTGTTTATGAAATTGCAGAAGTTCTGATTCAATTCTACAGATATTTATTCCAAACAACAAAATAAAAGTTGTAGGTTAAATGTGATAGTTATGATTTATGAAAATTAGTCGTGCCTACATATACTATTTCAATAATGATCAATCAAAACGGAAACCTGGTTAATAATGTAAGAAAAATTCGTTATTTATTAGTAAGAAGAAATGCTCTATGTTTATGCTTATTGATTTTACACGTATTTTATTCTAAATACACATATAATATAATTCTAATAAAAATTTATTACGTAATTCTATACGTAAGCCTAATTCTAAGCCAATTAATCATAAAACTTGAGCTTAATTTATTGAATTTATTCGAATATTTAGATTCAGACATAGATTTATTTTAAAATGATACTATACTATTGAATCTTCATAATATTGAAGTATAATGTAAAATAAAAGTGGAAATCAAATTGAAAGTAGAATATAAAAAAAATTCAAATTAAAGCTTTTTTAGTAAGAAGAAGTCTCTATAATTAAGTTTAATAGATTGAACTTAGACAAATATTTTAGTTTAAGTATACAGATCCATAATTGATAGTGTACTAATAAATACTCAGTACTATTGATTAATACTATTGACTCTATACAATAAAAATGGATCGCAGGTTAAAAGTTGCACAAGAAAAATTCAAACTGAAGCTTTTCTAGTAAGATTAAATGCTTTATATATTTTTTTTATTTCCATAGATTTATTGTTGATCAAAATAATATACATTTTTAAGACCAAATGCTGGGTGTAAATGCATTTAAGAGATTATCTCCTATGAGATATTTATTTTTTTATTTTTTGACATTTTATTTAAGATCGTATTGCCATGTTTTTAAATCTTCGAGTAGGAGATTCCTCGCCTAATTTTTTTAAATGTTTGTTTGGATGATCTGGTAATTTTTCGTGGTATTTTTTGCCCCTTTCTTTTATCATTTCATTAATAGTTTTAATGTTTAAGTCTTTATGTAGAGTGTCGTTTGTAATATACCACGGTGCGATGCTTTATATGTTAGCTTAATTTTAGACCTATTAAACGTAAAACTTGGGTATAATGTCTATATCAATTTCCTACCTATATGAGTCCCGGTATCTTTTACCGGCATTCGATAATTCGATTCGTGTGCGTGCACGCACACGCACGCGTCACGGACGAATTCAAGAGCTGGTGTCCGAACAGTTTATGGCCGTTTAATGAACCCTTCTCTCATTAATTCCGTTTTACCAGTCATATAACTTTGTATGCTAATAGTCGTTATTGCGACGGTAATCAGTTCTGTTGGGGCATCAGCGCGAGCTTTTGGGGTTTACCGAGAGCAATAGAGTATGAAATCACATCCAAACTCAAATGACTAACAGTGATACCGAAATGAAAGCCGAGACTGTTCTCAAAGACAATAATTGATATTGTGCTATTACACATGCTTTATAAGAATAATGCATTATGATTGATAGATATGATTTTTGAAGAAGGTGTAGGTCAGAGCGGGGTTTAAAGATCCGCCGGTAAAAAGGTCCACCACCGGTATCTCAAAAACAAGTAAAGTTAAGAATTGTTTAACAACATTATTTAAAAGTAGAGGAAAAAAGATGCATAACCAGCCATCACCTTGATTCTTATGACGTAGCTATCGTGGGAAATAAATGGGAATGTTTGAAAATCCATAACAAAAGTATTTTCTTACGTTGCTAGTTTTCTGCTCGTGAGCACTGTTGTTTAGTTTACGAGACCTCAATATAATTATCAAGTCTACCTTATTTCAATTTTTATAAAAAGTATTGTTATTTTTAAGATGGATTCAAGAGTTTTTTAATAGAACCTCTGTAAGAGCTTACATGTGAAAAGTGTAAGTCAAAGATGTAAATAATAAAAATAGTAAATAAAAAAGTAAATTCAGTTGAAAAAAACAATAAGTTGAATTAATAGTTATTCCAATAATTATTTCTAATAAAATACCAGATCAAGGTTATATACAGTGTTATCATTGCAAAAAAGTTGCCAATGAAATTTATATAAATTGCATTGGTTCCATACTGTAGCTATTATTTCAAAATATCTAATTAACAATAAAAATAAGACTTTGGACCTGTTTTCCCTTGGCTGTCCCATTTTATCTCTTTTATGAGGTAAAAAGAACCAGATGACATATTTTTGAAAAATATCAAAAGAAATACATTCCTACCTAATAATGATGAATTAGCTGGGAGTTTAATACACGTTTAACAACTTTTAGTAAAGTTGTTTGTTTGATATGTGTTACTTGTTGTGATATAATTAGTTTGGTTTTCACAATAGAATTATTCAAAGTCAAATTGGACCTTTGTGCCCTACCCTACCCTATCACAAAAGACGTTATTTTTAAAAATAAATATGATAAGATAAATCTGAAGTATTTCTTTGTAATATGATCTATAATATGAATATGAATTAATTAATTATGTGCGCAAAGATTGAAGAATCGAAATTAATGTAGTCTATTGTCAAAAACATTTATTCATTGCAATGAGTTCCTATTGAATATGTAATGTTAACTACAGCATATTGTGTTGATTGAGAATATTTTTACGTAGGCGTCCCTCAGTTGATACAGTGTCCTATTGTCTAAATTTAATTATATTTAGCGACCAATTTATTATGTTCATGTTGAAATAAAATACCAAATGCTAACAATAAGGACAAAATAATAAAACTAATCTGCGATGCCTTGAGTTAAAATTTAAACAAATGGTATAAATGCATATAAAGTTCAAGGAGTTAATGTCACGATATGCCAAGAAGTAACTGCAATTAATTATTAACAGATCACTCCAGCATCCAACTAATTCTATCCAGAGCTATATTTCTATGAACTAAAGTGTGCCGAGTTGGCTTCTAAAAACATTGAAGCTTTTTGTCTTGCACGCTTTAAAGTTCAATGTCCGAGACGACTGGTATGCCTTGATCTAAATTCCATCTCCTGCCAAGAATAATTACAGCACGAAATTAGAAAAGCAAATTTGATGTAAACAGGAATTTCACAATTCGTCAGGTTTAGCGTTATTTCTGCAAACTCATTAAAGACGACTGTCAAATAAAATGTTCTAGCCAATTCGTAAAGCGTAATATTCGAAAGTCATTGAGAAATAGAGGTAGCGAAATCTAAGCATTTTACAGTTATATTTTTTGCGAACAATTTATTTATATAAACGTATAATTTCAATTGAACTGAAATATAATTCTCCAAGCGTGCTCTGTGATGATTTTTTAAACGTGAGTACCTAAATTAAAAGTTAATAGCAATATAAAATAAAATTAGTTGGAAGGTAAAAACAAAGTAACAATTTAGAATTGCTCATGAAATTGAAGTTATACTTAGATTGAAATATTTTTGATATTCTACAACTGTATTAGCAGTTCGATACTTATTACTTCAAAAATGTTGATTTTCAACTTCTGTATGTTTCTTATACGGCTACTTTTGATGTTGGTAGACAAAATATTAGTTGGTAGACAACTAAGCATAGAAAGAATAATTTTTTCGCAATTTTAAATAAAATATTTTTGAATAGATAAATAGTCAAATAAAGTATCAAAAAGATAAAATAACCAAAGACAACACCATAAATTTGATTTCTTCCATAAAACCTCCTAATTCACCTCTGCTAAGCACCTATAATATCTACATAAGCGTATATATCTCGTTCACGTATATGCTGAAGCTGTCACACCTCCACATTATGTTTATGACCATTTTATGGACGAGAATATTTATGACAACTATTTGAGAGTGGTCTAGTTGTTATCGTATATTATGTATTATATAACAATTATGGGTGATTTTTTCATGTTGTTTTTACGAAGTCGAAATTTTTCAAATTTTCCAGTAAATGACTTATTATCAGTGCAGTAAGACAAAAGTATAATTTGTCCCGATAACGTAGCACGTCTGTAAAATATTATCTATTACAAAAATATGTATAGAATTTAAAAATATATTTTGTGTAATTATTAAGTACTTTTCGTGATTGGACGTACGTTTTTCATTTGTTATTTGACTCAAAAAAATTTTTTAAACACTTTTCGTAATTGGTTTGTATTATCAAGATGTTGACATTGCAACAATATTGCTTTATTTTGCACATGGTATCGCTGGTTCAATAAATCAGAGTATGTTTCACTTTTATTCTATATTATTAATTTTTTGATAACAAAGGTGTTATTTAATGTGTTAATTTTGTTCAACAAATAAGACAATCATATTTTATTACAGATAATTAAAGTAAATAGAAAAATATGTTTTTTTTATTTTAGGCTGAACTGACGTTAGCTTCTGTTATTTACACAATAATATTTTATTACATTAATTTAAATATTAGTTCAAAAAATATGTAAACGTATGTAAAAGACCTCTCATAAAAATACCTGCTTTGATGTCTCCGATTGTTAGATTATAAAATTTGACTGTGGACTGTATGAAACACTGATTCGTTGGTAAAAATGTAATTGGAATTTTTTATTAAAATACTTATTTGTTATGAAGTGTTACTTGTTTGAATATTGTACATAGATATTACTTATTGATTAATCATGTTATCACGCGGACTTTAGTTATGGAAGTGGAAACTAAGTCCGATCCAACTCTCTGCTACCCCATCTCCAGGGTAGCAACTTTCCGATACAAAAGCTCAGTGTCATGAAGATCGCTGTCTTCATGTCCAACACAATAATATAAAAATACGTCCGATCAAAATATTTAAATTTATAATTGTTATTATTATTCACATATATTAGTTACCAGCAAATATGAACAAATTTTACACGTCACAATGAAACAATATTTTCCTTTCAATATCACGTAGAAATCGAATATTTCGAAATGCTAGTATATGTTTGATTTTACATTTGCTAGAGACCATGCTTCACTTCTCTTTATAACTCGAACGGGATCAATAAATATCAAAGCTTCGAATGCCGATGCTTGCATCAAAGCATGGCATACATGCAGAGCAAATTTAAATGAAATAGCGCGCTATTTGCATTTTGCCGAGTATTTCAATATGCGCATAATATAAGTGGAAATTGTATGCAGGGTGTACTGATGAACAGGGAAAATTATTTCATAATATTTGGTTTTAATACGAAAATTGTCTTTCCACAGTTATTCAATTAGCATTATTTATAAAATACTTGTATTTTTGTTGACCAGTGAACTCTCCAGAAAATCATGGCTAGAAAGTGCTGGAAAATCCTTCGTCAATAATAAAAAAACTCATTCACGTTAGGTAAGTATCAAATTTTTTAATAACGAGAATGGTCATATTTTTGTATTACATTATATTACATGAATTACAACATAGTTTTAAGCCCAATGGACTATCAACCAAATTTAATTATGCCGAAAAGATTTAAACTGCTATCTTTTTTTACAGATGTTGAATTTATGTTTTAATGACTAATATACGTCTTTGTTATAAATGGTATTTCATTTTAGATTTGATTCATATTGCATTCGTACTAATCGAAAATATGTAATTGTGTGGTGTTTTGAAATGCTTTTGTTTAGGAAAGAGATCAACAAAGTTATTGGTTAACTATTTTTGCACAACTGCAAAATTGCAATGCATTTTTGCATTTTGCGTACAAAATATTTCATCTTTTATATGAAAATTGAGCCAGAAGTGGCAAAATCGCTAAGGGCGTGGGCTAGAATAAACTAGTCCAGGGTTCGATCCCAACCTCGGCCAAGATTGACCTCTTTTTCTACTTATAATATCACAATTAGTAAGGCAACCGAGTGGTTGCATTCTAATAGCGTTCAGAAACTAATAAAAACTATATCTCAGTTAGTTAGGCAGTCGATGGATTGCCATCTAATAGCCTAATTTGAATTAAGCAGCGTTCAAAACAGCTCATATAACACCTGTTAGTATTTAGCAGTAGTTCTGATCAGTATTAAATAGATAAATAAATTTGCAAATATTCCCATTAAATAAATAAAATGTGCAAATATTCCCATATATTGAAAATTTGAAAAATATTTGAACATATATTTAAATTATTTAATATAATATTATACAGAATTGCATTACAGATTTGTTTACCTAAGCATAAGCTATTTTTTAGATACTTTTAACCCTTTGCACTTGTATTCCGCAGGAGTGGAAAAGGCTTAATCGAATATATCTTGAAATGAGTTATTTCAAAGATTTTTTTAGATGTAAAAACATGTATTTTATTGAATACGCTAAATTACTGTATATAGGTGAGTTATTTCAAAATTATAAAAGACTGGACTAATAGTTACAAAGTGTTCATATGCAGTCATATATTATACCTGTAATTTTAATGATATAATTTTACGCAATAATTCGAATCTAGTCATTAAACTTGACTCGAGGGTGTTAGTAAAATCGAGGTACTATCAATCTATTACTGATCCCCTGAACATCTTAGTTGCAAAATCATTCGTCATTTACAACGTGATCTGATTTACATCAGCCTGCCCTACATTTGTGCTTCGTGCGAATATCAACGCTCAGCTCCACGAATAATTGTACAAAGTTAAATGCGATGCGTTTAGTTTTAGTGAAATGCGTGGTGCCGGCCGAGAATTTAATTAAATTGCATATATGCGCTCAAAGTGCCCCTCTAAACCCCCGTAGATAATTGCAGCGGAATACGGAACACCATTGGCCAGAATGCATCGCTTGACCCGCGCCCGTTCATTAGTCGCGCGAATTCGAATGCAACCATAATATCCCGGCCGCGACAATCAAACGGATAATGGAATATTTTATTTATTTTAATATTGATATATAAATGATAGACTGTCTATTAAATTTTTATTATAATATTCAATATTGCATTTACGTACTGACGTTTAAACATGTTCATCCATGATTTAAACCGCATTAAAAATCTCTTTTTCTATAATCTTTATTTAATCTTTATTAATTAATTATAATTACAATATAAATTTATTATAGAGAGACTTAAAAGTCCGCGGGTAAAAAGATTCACCACCATTATTTCAGAAACAAGTAAAGTTGGGAATTGTTCAACAACAATATTTGAAAGTAGTGGGCAAAGATGTGTAACGAGCCATCGCCTTAAATAGGGCAACTTTGCTCGGACGAGATAAACAACCACGCTGTTAATTTTGTAAAAAAAAGTATATACTTCTTTCGTTGTTAGTCATTTTGTTTTTGAGCACGGTTGTTTAGTTTATGATATCTGAATATAATTTTTGAGTATACGTTATTTAATTGATATCCAGGATGAATTCTTATTATTAAGTTAGACTTAATAGTTTTTGATATAACCTCAAGAATATCTTGAGTTATCTTGAATATGTTGTTGGGGAAAAAGGACCCCCTGAACGTTCATACAGGCAAGTTGTAAACAATAAGAAACTAGTAGATAAAAATGTAAAATAAGTTAAAAAATCAATTTTGCGAAAATAATAAAATTATTAGTTGTTCTAGCGTTGATGATGAATTCTTTTGACAAAGTTCCATATGAAGGTTGTAACATATAAAAGTGAAAACAATATGACTCCAAAAAAAATTGTATTAGAAACTATTTGTAATAATTGTATTTCAATATACAATACGTCTGAATATGATATATGAAACTGAAATAGCTATCAAAAGAAGATTTATGATAATAGTAAGTGATAAGAGTTATATTTTTTTTGTTTATTTAATGTAAAAATACATATTTAGATAATGATTTTGAATTTTGTTATTCAACCTTATAATTGAAATGTATCGCATTGATTAAATTCATTAAAGCCATTATTTCATAAAAGCTTTTTAAAATTAAAAATAAAAGGGTGGATCTTTTTCTACCCTGGGTGTACCTTTTAACTCCGCATAGAGTAACAAAAATCAGGTGACAAATTTTTGAATATTAAACCACAATTAATGAAAAGAATAATTAAACATTGTTCAAATGGTCAACAAACAAAAGATTTATAATTTCAACCTAAATATAATTAGAAAATAAAATTTATAAATATGTGCAAAATATCTATTTCGTAATTGGCATGAATGTAAAACCTTTTAAAATATTCAAATGTTAAATCAAAAGAATTATATATGCATAATGATAAATTTATCTTCAGATATAACGTAGCAAGGCATTGGGGCACTGTCCTAGTCTACTAGTTCAGTCATTAACCGGTCATGACAATGACACCATTTCGAGCTGAGATATAAAAACGTTTTACAAAAATAAACCAAATCTTCATTTATGCGATAGTCTGAAACAAAACATTAAATTTGAACAAATCACTAAATTATATTTTGTATATCGCGTGTACGAACCTTATTTCGCTGTATTAGCTGCGCATCTATTGAGACAAGTCGTTAATGGTACAATTAAATTCGATCGCTTGATTTACGATCCAGATAAATAAAATGCATACAACAATGTGTAAAATAAATTGATTTGTTTGAATCTATTACCTGAGGTTGAGGATTTATTACAATTACAGAAATTACATGAATGTCATTGGTATAAAAATAAATAAAAAATTATATTATTTAGTTCGTGGTTCAACAACCGTCTGATATCAATTTCAGAAGCTACTACTTTTATATTAGTAACAAAAACGAACGGCTACCGCAATTTATACATATTAATTTTATATTGAAATTTGAATGCTAAGGCATTCACGTCATTCTGCATCACAATGAAAAGGAATGCTCGCAATGGAAAGGAATCTACAAACGTGTTAAATCAACTCGATTGAGTTTTAATGTACACTATTTATTTCCTTTTTCCAAAAGTGTATATATCAATTATTAAAAAATTACCTTTTCTTCAATTTCATGCGAGGACAGCGGCTGCGAGAGCCTTGTACTGAGCTCCGAACGTCCTTCAACTTCTGAAGACATCCCACAATAGAGGAACACTATATTTTATCGTGCAATGTCACACAAATAAACAATCATTTTAATTACACAATTTTTCAGTTAGGAATTAAGCACGGCGATAACGTGTAAACCAACATGACAACACTCACGTTACAAACAAAAAAAAACTATAACAAAAATTTTCTATGGTATGATTTAGTTCGGTTATTTTCATTTCGAAAACGCGTGTTTTTAATTTTCTCGTTCACAGCGTGCACCCCACACATTCAACGTACACATACACACACACGTGTGCATAGACACGGGGGTGGTTTTTCGGCGAAGGTACATGAACTTGTTTTATAGGTGTATATGTAAGTATATGATTACTGCAAGCGTGTACTATACACATCTATAAGGACTATAGATATTTTGGCTAGGCGCACGGACACGATCGTGGCGAGTATGTTGCGCGCGCGTTTCTTGTGTCGCGTCGATCCGTAAGACATGACGGACGAAGTGTATCGTGCTGTACAGTCCACGCAGCGTCGGTACACACGCAGCACCGCGGGGCACACCGCCGGGACCAATCACGGTCGGTAAAACCGGGCGGCCATGTTGCCAACTCGGATCAATACCAGGGATACCCATTCAAACAAACAGATATCATCGCGCACACATGCACACACTCACACATGCATATACTCGGCTTCGTCGGCTGGCAAACCAATACCACTAAACGAACTAGTTGCCGCATTCTATGAATACACTACTGGCACTCGTGTGTCCTTGTGTGTGTGTACCACGTCCGTTTCGAAGCACGCGCTATTGCTATTGTAGTGGTAGAATAGTCATCGGCTACACCGCTCTCTTTGCGTGTAATATGGACTCGTGTAAGTCCGTCCGTCTCAATGTTCTTCTCTTGGATATTTTACGGTGTTATGATTGTAAATTAGCGCTTGTTTATGTAAAAAATCATAAAGGAGCCGTATTTCAGTTTAAATATATCATAAAATTATTTTGCAACAAGCAAACCGTTCATTCAACGACAATCGAAATAAAGACGGCCGATAATAAAAACTGCCGAACAGTTAGCTTGTAATTGACATCAAAACATTTCAGTTAACGATTTAATAAAAGAATTACTGCGATGTTCAACATATTTTAAAGATTTATTTATTTTGACTAATTAAAAATAATATATAGAGTAAGGCGGTAATTATGCGGTCTAAACGAAATGAACTACGTCACAACACAGAACACTTATCAAACATACAACTATCGAGCTATGTTCTAATATGTTTTTTTACTATTTTTCTTAAATTTGTCATCTGTCCCCTTTAAGCCCATAGGCAGAGTAAAATGAAACAGCCAAGGGTTAAACTGATCCAATGGTTTAATTTTATTTTTAAAGAATTTTATTTAACAAAATTATAGCTACATCATTTTGCCAATGCAAAATACAAATTCCATAAGCACATTTTTGACAAACCCTGTTTATAAACATGATCTGGTGTTTCGTCAGAAATATTTATGAGAAGAGTTCGAATAACTATTAATATAATCCATCACTTTTGCTGCTTTATTTAATTTAGTTTACTTTTTTATTTACTATTTACTTATTTTTTAACCTCTGACTGTGTGAAGGTTTAGTTGGAACTATTTACCCCACCCACATATAGGGTAATTTTTTACAATGGTTATATAAAAAACTGTTTAATTTAACTTGAAAATAATAATACATCTTATAAAACAAAAATATTACATATGATTAAAAATTATATCAGCTATCATAAACTAAATAAAAGAGCTCAGAGCCTAAAAATGCTTTTGCTATGAATATTGATACATGGCCGTTTATCTCCTGATAGCGATATCGTAAGAATTAAGGTGTTGGCTCACTACACATATTTTGCCTTTTACTTTAAAATAGTAGATCCTTATAAATTTCTATACTTTACATGTTTTTGAGATAATGGTGGCAAACCTTTTTCTAGATGACCTTTAGGCCCTGTTCTACCCTAAAATCATTTACCGATTCAAAATAATAACTCAATATACAGGCATAATATAAGTCGTTTAATAGAAAACAAACTAAAAAATTGCTAGTTTAATCAGAAATTGATTGAAATAGAATATAGGTGTTCAGGATTTCTCTTGACATTTACCATACACAACGTTAATAGAACTTACATTCATTGAACCGTCGCGCGTGCCCATATACACAGTCGTAGGCACCTCAGCGTCCAGATATATTATGTATATGTTATCTGAGACAATAGAATTCTAACAATTGGATAAAAGCACAAAGTTTATGCATGAATGTACTGTTTGCATGAATGCATGGCCGCAACTGACAGCTTTATCACAAATCAACCGAATACAACACAAATTCCTTCTAAACTCAATGATATATTTATAATATAGCAAGAATCATATATCTTATTACTAAAAATAAAAATTTAGAATTATCTAGCTATAGAAAACACAAAGTTCACAAAAACAATATTAATTTCTGTATATAAAACATGATTTTGTAGAAGTGTGTTAAGACTCATATGAAATTTCTTTAGTATAATAGAGAAAAGTGTTTGTATGAAACCATTCTCGGTTAACTTGCGGTTGATCATGAAAAGCTTCTGTGTGTTACGATCGACTGAATGATACACTATATATGAAATGACTCATTGTGAGATCAAAGACGGATTATCTTATTAATAGCTAAAACTAATTATTTATTAATTTCATCATTTAACACAAAAGCTTATAAGCACTATGCTTAAAAATGAAAATACACATATAATATAATATAATATAATATATATATATATATATATATATTATATACATATATATACTACGTCAATTAATGCTTTTTCATCCCAATTACTCATCAAATTTCATTTTGAATGTCATTTACACATGATGCCAGTATAAAAAACTATTCTAAACACATAACCAGTGATTGAATATTTTCTTCCTTTGATACATTTACGATGCGGTCTTTACCGTTTATAACGATCATAAAATAAAACTTAAATTATGATGTTAACCTATCATTCGTATATTAACACGCTTATAATTGCTTACATTGTATTTGTTATGTGCACATAAATTTATTACGTAAATGATTACGTTTGCGGTGAGTTTAAAAATGTATTTACAAAGCGATGATTTGATCTGTGCAACTATAGTTTTTTATTTATTTTATTTTATGGCCTTTAGCCGGCAGGTCAGTTGTATATTTAAACCTCTATGAGCCGAATTTTTGTTTTACATCTAAAAAAATTGGGAGAACAAAAAATCAGTACTTATAACTCATATATGGAAATGGAAAACGAAAAAATATTTTCTCAAACAATTTTTTTGGTTTAATGAATTATGTGACTTTCAAGTCACAGCGGCCTATAATGTTCACATTTCTGTGTATGAAAATGTTATTTCAAGTTGAAAAGCCTAGTAAAGGTCATACATCTTGACAACGTTACAGAATTAAGATTTAATTAAACATTATTTGGTAATCTAAACATTTGGAATGTGACTTGAAACTTACACGGGCCCATAGGTCAAGATATAGTTAAAAAGTTATTTTATCTATGTCAGTGTGACTATTTTAATATTGCGATTTTTTTAATTTAACAAAAAACGCATAAATCAAATTTGCATTCGTAATGAAGCTCGTGATCTGACAATGAGACGCAAATAAATATCCGTTTATGCTGCAAGATTTATTGTTTTGCAATTAGTCCTGGCGATATTACAAACAAAACATTCGAGTGCAAGCGTCCGCGTGCAATAGACGGCTGGCTGTGCAAAGCCGTGTGCGACAACTATTTTATTTTTAAGGCCATTTAAAAAGTAATAGCGCCGTAAATATATACAAATAAAATAAAATGAAACAATCAATGTTATGTTTGTTTTGACAATGTCTATATACGCACGTTTGTTTACGAGAGCACGCGATACACAAGAGTATAATGATGTTACAAGCTCACCGCGTAATTCTGTTGTGCATTTATGAATTTTGCGAACATGTATCTGTATGGTTTCATTATTCCTTGTACGGAATAAATTTTTTATCTTATTCTTAACGAGCAAATCTGCTCGAACTATAATTGGGATTTGTGATACGTAAGTAATATTTATAACTGTTAAAACGAATCTTTGATAGCAGAGTGACATCTGATTAGCTATTTTTCACTTTGCCAGAGAAAAGTAGAAGTATGTTTAACGACGTCATCATACTTCAACTGGCGTCGTACCTATATGGCGCCAAACCATGTACGCCAGTACATGTACCGCGAGTTGCTAATTATTAAAACATAGTATAAACGTAAATTTGTAAGTCCGTAAATCCACACATGTTAAAAATTATAGCAGTATATCGCAATATATAAAAAATATATCAATGAGCAACTTTAAGATGATGATTCGAATTAGAAAACTGGATCCAAAATAGCAAAGTATGTGGACTATAGAACGAAGTAATGAAACAACTTTCAAATCGATTTGACAAAAATGACCAATGGCAAAGAATCAAAGAAATAATGATAAGAAAAATTTATCGATATTCTTCAACTGTCACATTGAAAATATGACGAGATACCATTGAAAGATCATTCTGAGATTCTGTGTGTAAGTCAATGAAGGTAATACCTCGGTCGAGCAATGCGATATTTCAATATTATAAAATGTTCGAGATTGAGCATAACCAATTGTAGAGTATTTGATTTTTGGAAAGTATTTTATAGGGGAGCTAGGAGCTATCTATAACGCGGGTAACAATTAACATACGTTTTTCAATAGGATCATTAACGATACTAAAATATTTTTTGTCCAATTGCATAATAATGTCACAGCTACTATCCTGCAATAAACAGAACTGTGCAGGTCCAATCATTTTTAGCAGGTAATATAAAATTGATCTATCACAAAATTTTGGTTTGCGTTATTATTATCGACTAATTTTAAATTTTATATATTTTATTTCGTTACAAACTTATCAATCTTTGATAATGTGTAACTAATTGCGTGATTGCTGTATAAACAGTTATCTAGATTAATATAAAAAATCACACCTGAAATTAGTTGAAACAACAGTTTTGATTAAACCAGCAGTACTAAACAATCACCGGATTACCACTAAGTAACCTGTTTTTATCACTTTTTTCTATATGTGTCCCTCAAAATTTCTGAATGTAATAAGATATTGTAATATAAACAAGCAAATAAAAGAGCGAGCAGTATATATACAAATATCCAACAGGATAGTAAATAGTAAGTAAATTATAGTTATTGGGTAAAAGAAACTATAAAAGTAGAGAAATGATAATTTTATTTTTTGTTGTTGTGACTTGAGATTATGTTTGAGATCTGTAACCTCAAGTGTAAATTTGACATCTTGCTTCCTGATGTCGAGTTTGGTCGAGGTTGGGTTCTTGTTTAAGCTATTACGTCCTTACTGGTTTTGCCACCACTGGCTCACTATGAATTCTAACAGATAAAATATTTTTTTTGCAACTCGTATATATCGCCGCAAAGCTGAGACAGGTAAGTCAGTAAGATAGGTAAGTATATAAGATATGTGTACACCAGATAAATATATTATTAATATATGTTTAAGGTACGTTTACCGCCTCGAGGCTGAACAGATATTGATTCGCTGAATAAATATAAATATGAATGCAAGCAAGCGAAGTCAGACTTCGGATTTTATGCAGTCCGACGTAAAACCGCAGCACTTTACATCGAGTTTTATTATCATCGGCTGGAGACCGCTGCAAGATGCCACTGCGGCCGACAGGCATCAAGCGCAGACGTTGCCGCGCGCTTCTGTATGTAAAGCTGACTTGCAATTCTCGGCATTGATAGCATACGATGTATTTCGGATCGTGATTGCAAGCTCCGATAAATCTTTCATCTATAAAAATGCATCTGAGAGCATTAAATTTCTTGAATTAGTAAAGACGTTTTCTGATTTTATTTCCTTGCAGAATTTTCTATTGCCGATAACGACTCACCGTATTATTCTTGACGGACAAACGAATGATATAATGGTAATGTCTAAATATGGAATAAGTTTTTTCCAGTTTCCATATATAAATTACAATAGTAACTGCTTTATTTATTTATCAAATGGCTAGTAGGATGCATTCCAAACGTTGTCATTTTCAGTTGAGATATATTTTATGATACTTAATTGGACTTAACTAATTTTTTGCAGCATTACTCGATAGGGCCACATCACTTAAAAACATATTTGGATCTATATATCTAAGTAGAATTCATCACTTCTCATGTCAAGTCTTTTGAATCGTGGTTTTGAACCTAGAACCTTGAGACCCCAGGTTCATGTCTACCACTTTTGCCACAAACTCCCAAAACATGAAATAGTATCCTTAATCAGATGGCAGAGATCCTCAGATCGATTCTTAGGATCGAATAGAACTTGTATTGTTGATTTGAAATTGCATATAAATAGAATTGAAAAATAGTTAATTTGAAGTTAAATAGAACTTCAATCATAAGTTAGATTTGAATAAAATTAGAATAAAAAACCAAATTGTAATAAAAGTGATTTCTTATTCTTTTGATAATTGAGGCCTTATACTGATTTATATTTGTCATGTTTTTTTTTAAATATTATGTGAGATAAATATTATGGTACATAATGAAATTAATACAATACAAATATAAAGCAATCTAAATAGCTAAATCAAAAAGTAATGGACCAATTCTCGGATAGAATAGAAATGTGATAATACGGGTCGTATGAGTTAGTTGTGATAAACTGAATAAAAAGTACTATCGAGCGTTTCAGACATAAAACCTAACCTCCAGTTGGCTCAAAAGTTAAAATTTTAACTTTTGTTAAACATCACGTATGTGTTATCAAAGTGACATCAGAAAGCTGCACTTATGAGAACATTGATATTTACATTACATACATTTGTGCCTTTCCCAGGTTATTTTATATGTGTAACGCTGGATTGAATTGAGACTAGTTATATAAATATTTTGAAATAATTTGTAGTTCAATAAGATGTATAGGTTACAGCGGGGCTTAAAGATATGGGTGTTAAAAAGGTCCATCATCAATATCTCTAAAACCAGTAAAGTTAAGAATTTTTTAACAACAGTATTTGAAGTGGAGAGAAAAAGATGTATAACCAGCCATCACCTTGATTCTTACGATATCGCTTTCGGGAGATAATCAGCAATGTTTGAAAACCACAACAAAAGTATTTACTGTCGTTGGTTTTTTTGGTTGTGAGAAGTTTTAAGTATACGTTATTTAATTGTTTTATAAGATGTATTGTTATTTTTATTAAAACATAATTTTTCGTTGGCATTTTCAGTAATTGAATTTAAATCTACTTCAGTATCATTAGCAAACAAACCAATTTATCCGAAATAGGTAGTTTTCGTCTGATGATTTATCAATGAAATCATCCGGGGTCGCCATCATCGATGTGTTACGCGGCACACTATCACGCCCGGCAGGCCTCGCAAAGGAAAACTGTATGATTTACTGCTCAGACAATTGATGTAAAAGTGTGAAATGGCCGCCATAAAACGATTAACATTATATGGGGCTGTTAGGTTAAGTATTATTGCTCTGGCGCTCTCGACTGCTACCATTTTCTTCGCGCGTTCGCCCCCGTCTCGGTCTTTGTGTGAAGCACGCGCGACTCGTTCTTTCATGTATAGCGCTTAATTCATTCATTTCAACCACAACCATTCATAATACGCATTTGTTTGTTTACACATTATATAGTTAATAAAACCGATATAACAATATGTTCTTATATATTTTATATATACTCCTCAACAGGCCCATATAAATGATTTATTGCTGATGTTATCAACAAGTCGTTTTTGTGTAAGTTTCACAAAAGAATAATTATGAATAATAATCTTTTGTTTTTAATAATAGAATAACCATCCAAATTACGGTAAGTCCAGTTTGATTTCAAGTAATTATACTTTCTAAACCAAATAAACTACATCACAACATATAACACAAACAATTATCGTACTATGTTCAGTAAAATTTCCAGTTTAATCCAAATTATAGAAATATACTTTTTTACTATTTTTCTAAAAAAATTATCTGTTCCTTTGTACCTTATACGCGGTATAAAATGGAACTGCCAGAGGGCAAACAGATCCAATGTCTTATTTTTAATTTTGAAGGGATTTTACAAAATAATAGCTACAATATTCATATCTATCAATATTAAATCTAAACTTTATGGGCGACACTGTATATAACCTTGATCAGGTATTTCTTCGGAAATATTCATCAGCTGAGTTGGAATAAATTTATTTCCCGTAAAACTGATTTTTTGACTGAATTTACAATTTTATTCACTATTTTTCATTCTTTACACCTTTGCCAGGGTAATGATTTAGTTTAGTCCACCCACAGATAAGCTATTATACAAGTTATATGAATAACATACTCTTAGAAATTATATTAACTAAGAACACTAAAACACTCTGCTTTCAAATATTTTTGTTAAAAATTACTAACATTATTTGGTTTTGAAATATAGGTGGTGAATTTTTTTACCCACGGACTTTTAAGCCCCGCTTTACCCTACTATAATATATCAAATTTGCAGCAATTAGCATAATTGATATCACGATAAAACCATGTAAACATTAACTTTAATTTGCAATATGAGTTATTTATCGCGGCAAGCTGTGTTTTGCGTTCACGTCAATAATCGTACCTGCAGGTTCTGCTTCGCTATTGAGTAATATAACTTCAATATGAGCATTTATTACAGCATTCCTCTTTGTGATATGGAAGGTCGGGTACATGCATTAGAGACTGCTGAGAAGAAAACAGTCGCGCAAACACGGAGAATTTGCCCACATGCACAGACAAGACATGAAAACACGTTCGCGCAATGTAACTGGAAATATTTATGATAATTTGCATATCGAACACAAATGCCATTTCGCTATTGCACATAAAAGACTAAAAAGAAACATGACGCGCCCGAAACACATCGAATTATATACGCTGCAACGATATCGTTGCTATAAATATTACATCCGTCTTTTACAACAAAGTTGTGTCGATATTTGTTTCTTTGTCTCTTTAAATACTTTTCAGGCGAATATAAATATTCTGATGATATTGGATTGCAGCGGCGGCTTTATCCAGGTATCGCTGAAGCGAGTTGTGCGAAGGACGCAAAATGGTGTGACGTCTTGTCAAGGAACTTACAATTATATGAATTTTCTAGATGTTGAATTTGATATTTGCATTCACCTCCAAAGAAAAGTAGCACTTTACGGGTATTGTTGAATATATCAATTCTGATGATAAAATAGAGTAAGGCAAGGCACAGAGGTCCAATTGAAATTTGAGCAACCATATTGTAAAAACCAAACCGATTATATCACAACAAATAACACATATCAGACGAACAACTATTCGACTATGTTCAGTAAAACTTCCAGTTAATTCAACATTGCAAAAATGTGCTTTTTTGTCGTTCTTCAAAAATTTGTCATCTGGTACGGCCAGGGAGCAAACAGGTCCAATGTCTTAATTTTAATTTTAAAAGAAATAATAGCTAAATTATTCGACTAATGGTAAATATAAATTTCATGGGTACATTTTTCACAGAGATAATACTGTATATAACCTTGATCAGGTATTTCGTCAGAAATATTCATCAGAAGAGTTGAAATAACTATTAATTTAATTTATCTTTTACCTTTTATTTATTACTTTTTATTTACTATTTTTTATTGATTACACTTTTGCCAAGGAACCTTTGAACCTTTAGTTCAGCTGCTCCTTTTAACACCACCCACGTGTAAGCTTTTATAAAGGCTATATAAAAAATGTTGAACCTATCTTAAAATTAATATTTTGCCTTATAAAACAAATAAATAACGTATACTAAGAAAATATATTAAGATCTTGTAAACTAAACAACAGTGCTCACAACAAAGAACTCAAGAAAATACTTTAGTTATGAATTTTCAAACATCGCCGTTTATCTTCCGATAGCAACGTTGTAAGAATCTAGGCGATGGCTGGTTAGACATTTTTTCCCTCTACTTCCAAATATTGTTATTAAATTTTTTTTAACTCTGCTTATGTTTGAGAAATTGGTTGTGGACCTCTTTACTCGCGGACCTTTAAGCCCCGCTGTATCCTAATAAATTATGCATGGATCAATCACTGGGTTTCCGTTTAAAAATACGACGTAAAAAGAAGTTTCAGCCCAACAGCTTATAAGACGTAAGGTGTTAAAATATAATAATAAAAAATATTTACCTTCAGTTCTAACAAATGATGATATGATCTTGCGTTCCATACATGTCAACTTTTCCTTGTGATTTTAATCAGGATAAGAAAGTTGAAGAGAAAGTCTTACGCAGGTGTGACTACAAATTGCTATTAGATTCAAATTTGCAATAAAAAAGAAAACTAATAGCAAATTTTTTCTCTTGAATGCACGGTCGATATTAATAACACTTTCTATCTAGCATATAATACGCTGTCACGTAGTTGGCGATTGCTCGGAGCAAATTGACTCGTATTCCTCTTATTGCACGGAAATATTCACATATCCAGTTCAGTGAAATTCATTTCGAATTTGATTAATATAAATCGATGTGTGGAAAAACTTTATCAAATAAACAAATTTCTATCGACTCATAAAGCATTTAAATAAATCATTAAAATATTTTGACACATGATTCTAATATATTTTATAGACGAATTCGAATGAATTGAACATACTTAACAGTAATGAGCGCAATAAATTCCGTCTATGCATTAGTGCAATTAATTTCAAACTTATGTTTATCGTAAATCATGAATCCGTAAACACGCACTTAATTTATTGGCTGCGAAGATTATAAAATCACATCGATTGCAGTGTTTTTAAACACTATGCTTTTGTGAGCAATTTAATCGCTGGTAATTTGTTTGTTGTTATATGAATTCTCAGTATGTACGCAGCAAACCTTACAAGAAATTATAATATGACTCATTTATAAAAACAAATATGCTCAACACATCCGCGTAATTATGTACTTGTAATTATAATATGAACGCATTCCAATGACAGTGTTATAAATATTGATCTGGCATGGAAATAAATCACGATTTATTTTCGAAACAACGTATGAACGATAAAGATTCATTTTTTTACATTAATTTATGATAAAGCAATCAAATGCTATTGTGGTAATGAGCAACGATATAAATTAATGCATCTTTGAAATGAGCAATAAAACCAATTGTACCATATTCAATTTGACAATGACATTTTCAAAATGCAAAGCAGTAAAAATCTCAATTTAATCAAGATACATGCTTATCTTATCAGATAATGGTCAAATAATAAAAATAATCGATTGACCTTTTAAATGCTTACCAGTTTATAAAAGAACTTTTATCGAGTTAATCATAAAGTTCATTAAAGTTTAAGTCCATTAACAATCAAAACACATAATTAAATTATTTTATTATTATTGCAATTGCTATTTTATAACATAGTTGCAGATCAAGTTTTTTGTACGGATAGTGATGCATTAAGTTTATTACTTTCATAAAAATGATCTAATGACGTATTGCATTTTAACAAAGCGTGCAATAAAAAATGGTAATAAAGTAAATCAAAATTCTAATTAACTAGATTACACAATTAGATGGTGCTTACAAAAATGTTTTCTTAGCTCACGTGTGAAATGTCACATAACTCCACTTAAATCATCAGTCAGCTTGTAACCGCTAAAGGATTTATTGCATAACTATAAAACATGGACGTTTATAGTGAAAATTTTACTCGTAAAATATTGGCAATATGTCTATTGTTGTGTCTCAATTTCGAACGTGTTTCTTGAAGGGTGTCATTTGGTATGTTTGCTAAAATAATTTTAAATAATTAGTGGGGACTACAAATTTGTTACAGTGACTACACTTTTTCATTATTTATTTTCAATACATATTCTGCTCTATTTAATTTTCCAGCTCCAAAAAAATTACAAGGGTTGGGCGGACATAAATGTCTAATTTGAGTTTTAATGATTATACTGTAATAACCAAAGCAATTAATACACATGTTTAAAAATATGTTTTTTACTGGTTTTCTAAAATTTGTCATCTAGTTCTTTTTGCCTCATAGGCTGGGAAAAGAAACAACTATCGATAGATATATTATTCAACCAATGCGAAATAAATAGTTTATGAGCACATTTGTTACAAAGATTACACCGTATATAACCTCGATTTGGAATTTCTTTTAGTTCGAATTTTAATTTAGTTTTTAATTTATAATTTTCTTATTGTTTGCACTTTTGACAGTGTAAAGGTTATTTTGGTCTCTTTTACCCCAACCACATGTAAGCTTTTATAAAGGTTACATAAAAGAAAACTGTTGAATCTTACTCAAAATTAACAATACATACTATGATGCAAATAAGAAATATATAAAGGTCTCGTAAACTAAACAACAGTGCTCACAACCAAAAAATCTTACAACAAAGGAAAATAATTTTATTATAGGTTTTCAAACATTGCCGTTTATTTCCTAATAGCGACGTTGGCTGATTTGATAAAAATTTTTATTAAAAATTCTTAACTTTACTTGTTTTTGAGATTGACCTTTTTACCCTCGGACCTTTAGGCCACGATCTAACTTACTTTTTTGTTTGAGTCGTTCTTTGGTTTATACAAAAATTCAATTTTATACTTTATTTCCATTTCGCATTTTTTAATTTTCCTATTGTCTTATTGATTCTATTGTTTTTATTTGCAATACAAATATAATTATTGGTATACAGAGCAAACAATATAAAAAGTTAATCATCTCAAACATTTTCGAAATGCAGTTTTGGCTGTATAATCTCATCGACCACACAAATTACCATTTTTATTTCCATATCATTTCAGAACTGCTGCAACAAATATTCACAAACGAACAATATTATCTCAAGAAATTTATGAACCTGCGGTTCGAGCACGAAGTTTCCAGGCGGGAAATTAAGCAACATAATTAAAATTTAAATGACGTTCTGTATTTAGTTAAAAAAGTGTTTATTTTTTAAAGTTGTTTGCAATTTTTATTCGTTGGCTCCAAATCATTGTGGCCGCCTTCCGCAAAATTAATTTACGACAGAACTGAGTCAGACAGCGGGCGATATCTTTTCAAGATGTTACATTGTTGCTAAATTCTTGTAAAAGAATATTTAAACCACTATCAAATAAAATGATCACTCTTGAAATTACATCTGTATTTAAGCACTCAAACTATTTTCAGAAAAGTAGATACTCTTAGGGTTATATCAGCTTAGAATTCAAGTGCTCAGTAAAAAGTATCCCACAATTAAAACTGTAACAATTTACAGAAGTATATATTTACGATTTAAGCATTCAGGTAACTTTATGAACAAGCATTTATAATACAATTAGAGTTTTCACCATTTTTTTTAAATGGCTGGCTTTATTTAAATATACTGTCTTTAAAGGGTAACAAAAATGTTAGATTACTTATATATAGTTTCAATAGTCTCATAGCTCCCAACACAGAAACGTAACACTATTTCAAAACAAATAATAGATTGACCGAAAGAAGAATATATTAAAAGACCATACGGTTGAATAAATATGTAATATAAACTGTATATATTATATTGATGTATTTTAACTGAAATGCTACTACAACGAATAGGCAATACAATGGTTTTACAAATAGAACAAACATATTTCACAGATACAAGAGGTGGCAAGGACAAATTATTGCATAGCAACCGTTTTGTAGAGTCGAGTGATCTATATAAGGAATGGACACAGTCTATAAATGCAAATATATTCTTTCACAAACATGATAATAGAACATGAACCTTCAGTTTATATGAGTTCTATCCACAAACGTTCAAATCAATACAATTTATATGAGTATGCAATCTATAAAGGTATTCGAATCGATTATTTTATACAAAATATAGCAAAAAAATTAAAAGGTTTAGATAAACAACGCACGAGTATCTTCATCTAAAAATACATTTAAAAATTCGCAATCGTTATTTTCCACAACACACGCTTCAACAAATCAGAGAATTTTTATGTGCAGGCGATCTGACTGCCAACTCTTTTGTAATTTTAGCTCAGAAAAACATATTTCGCGACTGAAGTTTTTAAAGAAAATCTGCTACAATGTCGCACATGAAAGTCCCAATTTATATATATATTTCACTGTAGTATTTATAGACATATATTCCTTTGAGTGGAATAAACGTTAAAATTAAAAACATTCTTAAACGTTATAAGAATATAATTTTATGTAGTTTGAAAATGTATTCGCGCGTACTAATATTTTTTAAGCCAACTTGTTTTTAAAGCTGATAAAAAATATTTTTTAAATATTAAATTATCGTATTTGAGTAAGAAATATAAAGGAGCAAATTTATAAAAACAATTAGAACTATAGATACCTATCGTCTAATGATGCATCATTAATACTTTTTTTTAAAATGGAACACTAATTTGTATTTGTATGTATTTGTATGTATTTGTATGTATGGAAGTCCACTTAAATTAAACTGAAAGCAAGTCTACTATATAGATAGTGCATATGCACGTTCAATGACTGGAATGTTGAAATGATAAAATATATAAAATAATACCCACTATTTCCAAGTATCTGAAGTCTCGCTGAGACATCGTTTTAGTGGCAGAGCAACATCATAACTTAACGAGATTATTGTCATAAGACCCGGAATTAATTTGAATCCAACGTTTTTATACATAAGAACTTGTTATAAATATTACATTTTTTGTTAATGCACACATGCGTCAAGTTCATCCTTGTATATTTTATGTATCGATAAGGGATTTTTATTTTTAAAGTCTCAACTAAGGTTTCAGCTTTTACGAATATTTAGTGAAACGAAAATTTATATTCAAGTAATAATAAAAATGACTCGAAAGCGTTTGTTAGTGCCAATTTCAATTTACAGCAATTTTTTTTACATAATATCAATCGCATATATTCCTAAACAACGTAATTATTTATACAGGGTGTCACAGAACTCAACGTCAAGCCTAAATAGGGTGATCGTAACTATCATAATAAAACTTTAAAAAAATTCATTCCCTGTTGTTTGAAAATTATAACTTTTTAAGTGCAACCTGGATATTTAGCTAAACTGTAACCATATTTCAGTTATCGTAGTAAATTTTCATTATTTTTGTTCATTCAAACTTTAGATCCGTAACTGTAAATAACATTTTTGGACCACAGTCAACTGCCGCAAGTTTACTAGAATTAAGCGAGTGCATGTGTATATGTTTGTTTGTGTGAACCTATAGATATTTCAGGCGATGTTCGAACTATTTTTTTCGATAGTAGTTGGCATTAAAAAATGACATTCTATTGTTTGAAATACAATCAAGAATTGCTTAGCAACTGTGACATTGATACAAGCCGGTGACGCAAGTCTTCGTGTTATCTAACAATAGGTAGGTACATACTGACATATGTGACACACTGTCATAAATCAAAAATGTAAATATCATAGTAATAATAAATAATATTAGTTTTAGTTTGCTTTAGCGGAAAATAATAACTTTTTGTACTTCCTATTTTTATTTACCTTTTTGTCTTCATATTTCAACACCAAACTGTGTTGATGAGTTGTAATTGTGCAAATATATTGAATATACCATAATATCATACGATTTACAATATAATCTAACAAAAATATACTCAAAAGTGTTGACATCTAATTTTATCAAAATGCTGCCTTAAACATATGCTACCAAAAAAAGAGAACAATTATGTTTAGCATTTTAAGCAAAATATACAAAATCAAGTTTTCTAAAAATATGTAAATATGTTGTAAAAGTATGTAATTTTTTTCAATTGTTTATTATTATACAACAATCATAGTTGTAATTATATTGTTTGAGTTTATTATGCTGATATGTGTACAATAAAGCTAAAGAAAATGAAAATTAATACTATCATAACATAATACTAATAGTAATGATAAATAAGTAAAACAATATAAAAGTTATAATAATATGTAGTATATGGAATATATGTGAATCAAATTAACTAGCATATTCCCATGCTTGAATAATTTTTTTAAAAAAAATCGAGCAAACCTAGCAAGTCAAATTATAGCTCGTATAGTTTGTTTCGAATTTTTTTAAATAGTCCTTGTTATAAGAAGTTAAAATTGTTATTTTAACTTCAATTTATATTTACTACACAAAGCAAAATTATTTGAACTCTAGATTAAATTGATTTGTTATTCTACCTTCTTAAGATTTTGTATCAAGTCAATGTAATATAATAATGTAATGTAATTTAATATGATCTTTAAAAAATATTAAATAAATTATGAGCAAATACCTAATACATGAAAGATGTAAATAGCAAACAATTACATAAATATAGAGTAATTTATAGAGAGTCATTATGAGCATCTTCAGATAACGTACCTAAAAAATTCAATATAATCAAATTCTTATAAAAGATGTAAATAGCAAGCAATTACTTAAATATAGAGTAATTTTTAAAATCTTCTAAATGCAAATTTCTTAGGGTAGAAATTCAAAAAAGCAAATTACTTAAGTTAGAATTTTTTTGGCTTTTGCATATTTCAACTTATAAGTTTCCCAATGATTTTCTAGGACAAAACCAGCAACAAAGTTGGTGATTAATCGAAGATATTCTTCGACATTTCGGGATTAAATTGAGTACATTGGCTTGTGTTGTATCGGCGAAGGTCCGGGATTGATGCGGATACATTTGAGTGCCATCTTCAGTATAATTTTATTGCTTTACTATATCTAATTAGAAAAGGGACGGCTGTAATGGAAGGCTTCCGCAGAACATTGAAACGATTTATAACAGAGCAACATTTCGGGCAATTCGATTAGAGTAATTGCCGCTTAACTAGAACAAACGGAGGAAATAGATACCGAACGGGCCGGAAACCTCACGAAATTAATTAATATATTCGCTGCCTACGATACTGCACTTAATGCTGCAAGATTTAGCCGACCCTAATTGGACTTGCGCTCGCGTGTCTAGGATTTGGAGGTTGGTTTATATCAAAATTTATATCAGGCTCATACATTTTAATTAAAGTTAATATAACTAGTAACAATTTGAGTAGTAAAAATATTCAATTACATTCTGGTAGCCATGATTTATATTTAACGATGATTTGTAGCGCTAACGATTCGGAAAATGCGTGGCACGTTTTATTAAAAAACAAAATTAAATAAATGTGGAGGTTTTATTAAATTTTCAGTTTTTTACTAAATGTTATTCTTCATAATTTTCAAGTAGGTAAGAGCGGGGCTTAAATTTTTGCGGGTAAAAGGTTTCGCCAACAATATCTCAAAAACGAATAAAGTTGGAATTTTTTTACCAATAAAATTTAAAAGTAGAGGAAAAAATATTTGTAATCAACCATCGCCTTAAATCAAGCAACATCGCCATCAGAAAATAAATGACAATGTTTGAAAATCTATAGTAAAAGTATTTTCTTTCGTTGTTGTTTTTTTAGTTGTGAGCACTGTTGTTTAGTTTACAAGACCTTAATATAATTTTCAGTGTACGTTATGTAATTGTTTTATAAGGTGAATTATTAATTTTAAGTTATATTTAACATATGTTTTATATCCCCTCTAATAATAGCTTACATGTGGTTGGGGTAAAAAAGATCAACTAAACCTTTACCCAGACAAAGCTGTAAACAATAAAAAATAGTAAATAAAAATGTAAAGTCAGTTGAAAAAAAAATTCAACAAAAATAAATTGAATTAATAATTATTCCAACTCTGTTGACAAAACACTAGATCAAGGTTATATACAGTGTTAACCTTGTCAAAAATGTGCTAATTAAATTCATATTTTGCATTGCTTGAGTATTGTAGCTATTCTTTCGTATAAAACCCCTTCTAAATTAAAAATAAAATATTTCATCTATTTGCAACTGGTTGTCCTTTTTACCCCGCATATGGGGTAAAAAAACAGATGACAAATTTCAGAAAAATAGCATAAAAGCATATTATTATAATTAGAAATATACTGGAAATTTCACCGACTATAGTTCGTCGTTTGATATGTGTAATGCTCTTTATTGTAGTTTATTTGGTTTTCACCCCGCTCTACCCTGTAAGAAACATCATTATGCAAAATAAAATTAATTTAGAAATTCACTTATCACAATTTCTTTAACTTTATAATATAAAGAAATTGTGATGAGTGTATTATAATAATTTTTATACATTACAAAAATTAGTGTTTGTAAAAAACTAGATTTTTTTATTTTTATTATGTTACAAATATTGTAAAACGAATGTTATACAGTGAAAGTTTATACTATAATCTTATTAGCAGATGAATAAATAAATATCAATATCAGAATAATGAAGTCTTAAATTACATATTAATAAAACTTTACATACAAAGTACACACTCAGCTCATCTATTAACAATTTGTATCAGCTCTCGCAGGCGGTCGCTATTGCCTGATTAACTTTTATAGAAGTTCGCATAAAAGTTTAATGCGTATTTAAACGTACGTATCACCACGATGCATAGACATATCAACATTAATACTCAATCAATTCACATTACATAAATAAACAAACGCAATACTTGAAATGCTTTGAAATTAACAAATAGTTGGAACAGCAATAAAATTAATTTTTAGTGCATGTTTATGGCGCGGTCATTAAAAATATACACTAACCACGGTTACTGTGTAGAAAGTGGCTTCCTATGTGTGCTGAAACCCTTAACTAGTTCTTTGAATACCATTTGATTGAAGACAAAAATGATGCGGATTGAATTAATCGAAAGTAATGTGTGCGATTATGTTATGAATCAAATTAATTAAGTTAACTAATTCAATATCTTGTGTTAATTGCAATATATCCCATAATAAAAAATAATCTCGATTATGCATTAAATCAAGTTGAATATATGACTATAAACAACATTGTTTTTTCTTCATTTTTATCGGTTTCTATTCATATGGCATAAATGCACGATTCAAATTCATATGGAAAATGAGTAATAACATTGGCTGTGTAGAAATGCGAAACATGAGGAATTCCTTATAATAGATCTGCGCGTGATATGTGTGACAGTCACAGAACCCTCTTGAGTCCTCTCTTTACGTTTATGTCTTTCCTTCGGAGTCCGTGTCAGGACGGGTCACGGCTTCCTTTACAAAGCAGATGTAGACAAACAAGTTATTGCGCCTATCGAACGCCGACTACAACATGATAAACAGAACACTTTTATCCGAGATCTCGTATTGGAAAAAGATGCTCAATGAAACTATTATTTTCTAGACCATACAAGACAAATCTCTAAAATAAATAAATAGAATAATAATAAAGTACAAAATTATAAACAATATTGCAAAGCGATTTGCAAATACGGTTATGCTATCAATACCGCATACTTCTTTAAAGTTTTATAAAATTATTTTTCTGGACATATTTTTAAATTGTTATATTGGCCCTAAAGTCAGCTATCTTCATGGCATTGAGCTTTTGTACCGGAAAGCGGCTATCCCGGGGTGAGAGTAGCACATGGTTGGATCGAGCTTATATTTCACATCTTAAACTAAAGTCCGCATGGTAAAATAATTTAATAAGTAATAAATACATATATAATTTCGAACCAAATAGTACAGATCATTATTTTAATAAGAACATTATGAACAATACACACATTATACAAACAAATCAGTGTTTTATATAGTCCATAGTTATAAAGTTTAAAATATAACTTAACAATCTGTGTTATCGAAGGAGTATCTTTTTATGAGAGACTTTGTACATGGTCTTATACAGTATACAATCTTTTGTTCAAATTTTGGTTATGTCTTTTAAGTAACATAATTTCTATTTGTAATATTTATGATAGTATCTAATTTTAACTGATTAGTAATATAATGAAAAAATAATCGCATAATAAACTAATTGAAAATTCAGGAGTAAAAAACACAGCTTTCTTTAATTAAATAATTGTACTAAAGGTATTAACAAAAACTTATAAGCATGTTTTCCAAATGTTATCATTCAAACGGTTTTTAAATTTTCGGAGTTTGTTCAAGTTCTTTTGCAAGTTGAAAACGTTGGAAGTAGTTTTTCATTTTACTGTTTTAAATTAGAAAACTATCTTCGCCAGTCATGGATGAAGAAAAACTGGACATTAGATAATGAGATAATACCATTGGATATTATCGTAATCACTACACTCATAATTGGTTTTTAATTTAGCTTATAGGAATAAAGTTTATTTTTGATTGCTAGAATAATATATATTTAACAGTAAATATTAAGAGCTAAAACTTTTAGAGAGTTTTTTTTATCAATTGGGAAGCATTTGAGCCCCAGGGAGCAATACATATACAAGGTGTTCCAGAACTCAACGTCAAGCTGAAACAAGGTATAGCATTTTTTTAAATTTTTATTTATTGGGTAATACTTTTAAGCAGTTAATTGTCATTGACAAGAATATAGTCGTCAAGAAAAAGTGACAGAATATTATGTCTATTGACGAGTATACTCGTCATGCGTATAAAACTTTGATCGTTGGCTAATTAGATTGGATTTAAAAAAAAAATCAAATTTGAAGATATTTTGAGGCTATGGCGGCACAAAATAAATAGTTGTAGTGGCACACAAAACTGTGTAAACAGTTCAATGAGAGTGACATAATGATTCATTATAGTTCGTTTCATGACACAAACTTCTTCTTCGTAAAGTTAATAACTGTACAATTAAAATCAGTACAGTGTAGCTTGTCATGATATGAAAACTTAGGAGTGTATTTTAATAGTCCATCTCTGATACGTTCGCCAACGCTCAGGCTAACATAAGCGTGTTTGTGCATTCGTGTAAAGTTCGTGCCGAGAGTGTGAGAACGCACGCACGCGGGACTCACTATAAATAACTTTGAAAGGGGCTTTGCGCCCTAGGGGATCGCGGGTACGCGAACTCGGCAGTAGGCTCTGCCTCCGATTGGACGTTAGTAAGGGTTTTTCTTCCTGTTTGTATATGGAGTTTTATATCAACATGCAACCCTACGAGGACTGTACGCTACTTAGTACTTACGTCACATACAATTTGATTCATGGCCTCAAATATCTACATGTTTATACGACTATGTTCTATAAAGTATACGCTCACATACCTACGGCATATGACGGAGAGTAGTTTATGATAAGACTTCGAAATATAAATAATGTGTTCCATATATAGAGTTTTGATTTGACGATAACTTTGGAAGACGTATGTGTACTCATTACAGTAAATATGTTTGTACCTGCAACATTATGACAATATTCTATGCTTAAATGAAAATTGTCACTGGTTTTCTTATATCATTAAAAATGATTACTGATAACCCCCGCATAACACGGTAGTCATGTTCCAAAAAAGCCGTGTTATGCGAATCCGTGATATATAAAACAATGGACTAGCACAAAAAAAGGGATTCAGACTTAACATTTCATAATAAAAAAATATATTTATTGAATGCTTTAAGAAGCAATATATAGTAAATAAATTAAATAATATTTTCTTTCATGTTCATGTTATCTTTGCCATATCATGTTCTATTCTACGAGAAGATTTTCTTTTTGGCAAGATATCTTTATTTTGTTCTTTATTTTTTTATGAAAAATCAGTTATTTGCGATTTCTTACTTTTAGTCCACATTTCTTTTGAAGAAACTTCATTTATGAAATATGACTAATTGTTTGGATAAGACTAGCGAATCCGTGTTATAAGTTCTGAGTTATGCGGGGGTACTATAAGCTCCATACAGCACAATAATATATTTATATTTTTAAATCATCATGTTTACATCAAAATAATTAAACATTTGAACCCGAAGCAAAATGCTTACTAATTATAAAACATTTAAATTACTACTAATTCTATCGCTCTCTAATATGGGATGATTTATATACAATATGTCAACTTTTTTATGTTTTAAATTTTTGTGTAAACAGCGATCAGCAATGCCGGGTAAAGGATATTTTTACTTGGAAACCTATTGCTTTATATATATTACCATCAATACGCATTTGTAAATAATTTATTAAGATCTCTATATTTGCATAATTTCAACGAAAGTTATTCTCATATGTGATGCATGGTAGTATTTCTAATAAAATCTTCTAATAAATAAATCATAGTACTATTCATCATGTAGTTTTACGTTATCGTGCAGAGGTTTATAACACCCGACATCATCTTCAAGGGTAGGTGCAAAATATTATATATTCAAACAGGTTTATGGACATCGCCGTCAACATAGTTAACAAGACGAGTATATTGTTATTTTAATGGCGCAATATTTAAAATGCATTTACTCGAGATCAGTTGCGCCTGTCGCGGGCACTATAAGCTCCATACAACAGATTCATTCTCGTGATAACAAGCATCGCTAATGCACAAGGGGTTTGAGTGACTTCAGACTCAAACTGTACATATGGTACGAGGCAGGGGAGACCAACCTTCGAAGTCAAAGTAATAATTAACTAACTTCAAGATAACCTTTGAATTACGTAACGTATTTCTCTCTTCATCTTCCAAATGATTCCTACCTCATTTTCGATATTCATCTCATTTGACTCAATTTTTCAATTAAGATAATATTTATAGAGTGAAGCGGGACTCAAAAGTCTGCAGATAAAAAGGTTCACCGCTGATATCTCAAAAACTGCACAATATTTGAAAGTAGAAAGATGTATAACCAGCCATTACCTTGATTGCTATCGGAAGATAAACGGCAATGTTTGAAAATTCATATCAAAAGTATTTACTTTCGTTCTCAGTTTTATTGGTTGTGAGCACTGTTGCTTAGTTTACGAGACCTTGATATAATTTTTAACTATGCGTAATATTAATACTTAATATAATTTTTAACTATATTTAATTGTTTTATAAGCTGTATTTTAACATACTTTGTGCGGAACGGGTTACATTCAACACATTATTATATAACCTTTATAAAAGCTTACACTTGGGTGGGGTAAAAATATTAAAAAAACAGTTATTCCAACTATGCTGATAAATATTTCTGACAAAATACCAGATTAAGGTTATATACAGTGTTATCTCTGTAAAAATTGTACCCATGGAATTTGTATTTTGCATTGGTTAAATAATGTAGATATTATTTCGTAAAATTAAAATTAAAACATTGGGCCTGGCGATTGGACAAATATTATTAATCGTAAAACAGTATTCCTTCCAGTTTATGTATCTTCTTTTACTACTATTTAAATCGTCTTCCTTGCGAGTCACTCCAATTAGCGACATGCGAAAGTTGATTTGTCTTAATTTATATACTTTAATTGGTGTAAATATATAATTTATGTTTAATACGCATTGAAAGCCGAGAATAAGATCATTTGAACTGCGAGATTACTTTATAAGGTGTACCTTTATCACTTGCACTCATTCATCGCCTTCGGGATGTCTAAGTCGATACAGGTTTGTATGGTATGTGCATTTAAGTTAATTACTGAAGGAATAGTTTTATACATTTTTAGTTGTTTGAAATGTTAAGACATAACATATATATGTAATTAGTCGCGATTAGTTGTTGAAAATTGTTTTAGCATAATTTATTTAGATGCAATTGTTCAACTAAAAAGTACTTGTTTCATATAGTTTTTATGGAAAAATAGTTTTTTTAATTAAATATTATATCATATCAAGAAAGAAATTACAACATTTAGCATATAAGTAAAATATTACAATTTGCTGCTTTATATTATTTATTATCATTCATCACAAAAAGTCATTGAATTAGATGAGTTTAACTAATTTGTCAGGATTAGATTTAGGCGTAGAGCAATATCCTTATTTCAATGTTGACCTTTATACCACAATGAACTTGGTGTTTTTTTATTACAACACAATTTAATTTGATTACTTTGTGCTCTCGTGTGTTTACTATCTTGTGCTGCATTTATGAGCTAGTCGACATAGGTATATGAGAAGTATAGGTGAAATCTAGTAAAAAGTGTGATTTTGTACATTTTGTGATTTATAATAATAAATAATAAATATATGTAATTTATCTCATGCATTTTAATGATGTTTAAAAATTTCTTAAAGATTGTCAATATAAGGGATAGATAGGCCAGAAACAGGCGTATTTCGATCTTTAACAATTTAATATCTATCGATAAAGATATCTAACGATATTGATGGTCGATGATGACGATAAATTTAAAAGAAAAATAAAGAAATGTTATAAGGAAATTGAAGACAAAGAAGACTGAAGAGTTATATAAATATATTTTAATTATAATAAATATTATATTAATGAAATAATCAAATGAAATGTATATATATAAAATATGAAAACAGTTTTCATAATCTCTCATACCAGACACCTCTGACTGTCTGAGATATGTTTTTATATAGCGAAAACGATTTAAAATATTTCTTTTGTCTTCCTTCCTGCATGATATTGCCAAAACTACTGTTCCGCAGGCTGACGCAATATACAGAACTGTGTAGGTCCGTCATTTTTGACGTGAAATATAAAATTGTACTATTATGAAATTTTGGTTTGCGCTATTATTATCGAGAAATTTTAAATTTTATATATTTTATTCTGCTTCAAATTCAATCAAACTTTATTGATAATGTGTAACAAATTTTTTGATTCCTAAGATGTTTAAATAGTTATCTTGAATGTAAAAAAAACACATCTGCGGTTAATTGGAACAAAAACTTAGGGGTAGGTGCAACATACAAGAATGATTGGGTGGAATGATAGTTTGTAAGATATGGGCACATGCAGATATTGTGTTACAGGAACACTATACATTTTATGTGTATTTTCATATTTTACGTTGTTTTATGAAAAGTTGTAATTTTTTTTAAAAAAATAAGCAAAGAATAAATGATCAGAGTTATTGTTATCGATGTTTTGTGGTTGCAACTTGACCCACGGGGTGAGTTGTAACACCACATTTTTGTCAGGAAATGATTAATTGTGAAATAATGATCAATAGTATTATTTTCACTTGGTCCGGTAGAGCAATAATCGCAGCATCTATCCATCTTTACTTTGTAGAAATATAATCAGAGGTTCTCAAGATATATTAATTTGAAAAAAAAACGGTTACAACAAGCTCCTAGCTCCTTTATTTTTTAGAAATTTGAAAACTTATTTTGAACACGGTTAAATTTGTTCGAAAACACAAAATGAAATTTGTTCATTAGTAGTAAAGCTTGACGTGTTTATGCACGCATATTTTCTGCGAGTGCAAAGTTTTGTTTTAACTGCGTATTTTTGTACGATGCGATTTCACAAACGGCCAAGAGAGTTTGCTCATTTAGTAAGTTTTAACTTTTTTTCTTTATTTTTCTTGAACATCCAACAGAGCGCAAAACTCGTTTGAAAGAGCTCGGCCGGACTCGCAGAGCGTGTGTTAAAGCAACATGGCCGTGTGCTCGATCGATGCCCGTGGAGGGGAACTCTAGCGTGGACTGCACGCACGGAGTATCTCGCGCACACCAGAGCCCCGAAAGCGACTAATACAGGTTTGCAGCTTGCTTGCAATGCACGCATACTGGTTCAAAACACATATTCGGATCGCGTTCCAGCAGAAGTTGTATGTCGTTGCATAGGAGCAAGCGAGACTGACAACTCAATACTATCGAAGTTCGGAGAACTTTAATGGCACCTCAGCCAATAGCCAGCTCGCCTATCTACGCGCACTGATCATGCATTGCATGTATTGTATGTATAAACATACATTCAAATATCTCCGTAACTTTAGTGGTGTGCTGCGTTTCATCAAACCGCTTGCACGCACACAGGTGCGGAACCGTATCTCCTACTTCGACGAGTTGGAATCATCTTGCAGCTTCAAACGATAGAAGTTTTTTGGTTTGATGATTTCAAAAGTTTCACTCTGTCTGGAAATGATACGACCGAATTATGTTTTGCAATTTCGAGCTTTGCAAACTTTTAACGATAAGAATAAACTTCATCTTGAAATTTAAGGGCTCATTCCTGATATCTTCCCAGACATGTACTTATATATATATATATATATATATATATATATATATATATAGAATAGGGCGAGGCACAAAGGTCCAACACACAACAGAACATAACAAGAATCAAACAAACAACTATAGAACTACGTTCAGTAAAGTTCTCAGATTATCCTTAATTACAGAAACATGTTTTTTTACAATTCTTCGAAATTATGTCCTTTTTTACCCCATAGGCGAGGTGAAACGAGACGGCCAAAGGGCAAATAGTTCCCTTTTTTACAAAGATAACTCTGTATATAACCTTGATCTGATATTTCGTCACATATTTATCAGCAGAGATTGAATAATTATTGATTTAATTCAATTCATGTACTGCTTTTTTCGAATTAAATTTACAAATTTAGGGTTAAGGTTCAGTTGGTCCTTTTTTCCCCATCCATGTTCAACTAATGCAAATTACATATAAATATCATGAGCCCATTTTTACAAAGATAACTCTGTATTTAACCTTTATATGGTATTTCGTCACAAATATTCATCAGCAGAGATTGAATAACTATTGATTTAATTTAATTCTTGTAAAACTGCTTTTTTGAACTATATTTACATATTAAAAGTTAAGATATAGTTGTCCATGTTCACCCCAACCACGTGTGTGCTTCTATAGAGGTTATATAAAAGAACTGTTAAATCTAACTTAAAACTTACAATACATCTTATGAAACAATTAGGTAACGTATACATAAATATTATATTAAAAAAGTAAATATTTTTGTGATAGATTTTCAAACATAGGTGTTTATTTCCTGATAGCAACATTATCAGATTTGAGGCGATGGCTGATTACACCTTGTTTCTCTCTTTCAAAATATTGTTGTTGAAAAAATTCGAACTTTACTTGTTTTTGAGATATTGGTAGTGAACCTTTTTACCCGTTGATCTTTAAGCCCCGCTTTATCTTATATATATATATATATATATATATACATATATTTCAGTGTGATTACAGGTGTATACTTAATATTCATAAATAATAATTATTATATATATTTTTTCAATTCTGGCATAAAATATGGTTTCAATATAACATTTTGAATTCCAATATAAAATTAAGTGCTTTTACTTTAATATTCAATAGCATATATATAGCTTTGTACTATAAAATCCGCTTAACATGATTGTCCTACCGTGCGTATTAGTTCTATTTATCGCAGCCTTCTTAAAGCAATTGAATGTGTTTTATTTTATCTTTTATGACATTTTAGTTCGGCACGCTGCGAGCTTGAGAATGTATGTACTACATAAAGTGGATTCTAACGTAAATCTACTTTATATAATATTCATGTCGCATGACACGAAAATCGTTTGGCAACAATAAAGGGTCCGCGGAACCAACTCTCGTGTTTTCTCATATGAAGACTTTGCAAGAGCGCGTGAAAAGCGGTCTCGGTTAACACAACAATGTCCGAAGGCGTTATAAATGTTGAACGTTTTATAAAATATGATTGTCGGAGGTGATATCTGCACGGTTCAAGAATGCCCGTGACGTATTAACGCCGATTTCACAGTCTCGAGGGGGGATGCACCGCATCGAATCGCAATCTCGAAGCGAAGAAGGAAAACTTCGCGGATCTGCCTGATCGTTCGTTAGTCCGTCCGTT
This sequence comes from Ctenocephalides felis, assembly GCF_003426905.1. NCBI lineage: Eukaryota > Metazoa > Arthropoda > Insecta > Siphonaptera > Pulicidae > Ctenocephalides > Ctenocephalides felis. Next base: position 156,072,222 of record NW_020538040.1, read on the forward strand.
TGTCCGTCCTATCAAGAGAAACGAAAGCGACGCGTTTGCGTCCGCTGACCCGCACAAAAAATTCTCGGCTTACACTCGGACTAGAGGTGCTAATAAAGTCACTAAATTTATATGTAAAATGTCATGTATACGACCGATATATTTTCATAATCAGAAAATATAGTAAATTAACAATATCTAGCCGATTCATAGCCGTATAGACATTGATCTGAAAGCAAATATGCGTAAATATAAAGCTTTTTATAAGTCTATGAAAATCTAACTTTTCTAACTATGAAATGACTAACGTCGTTTTATAATTTGAACTGTTCGGTTTTATAATTTCAACTCTCTGATTTGGACACCAAGTAAATTTGTTGGCTTATGTTACAAAAAATATTTATGTTGAACAATTATATTCTTAAAACCAAACCAAATATATCACAACAAATAATACATATCAAAGTTTTGTATGGAAGTAGCACGAAAAAGCGTCGTCTTTTCAATAAAAATGACACGAATTTTCAGTTTTAGTTCATCTGTCGCTAAGTTATACCTAAGAATTTTTAATTTTCAAATTTTTTTCCATGCTATTTCCATACGAAGTTTGATTGAATTGCGCACTATCTAAAAGTTAATATTAAGAGCTGAAACTTCCAGAGAATTGTTTTTTATCAATTTGGAACCATTTGGGACCTTGGGAGCAAGGAAATTCGATATATATATATATATATATATATATATATATATATATATATATTGATGTAAATATTAACAAGAAGTAATTATTTAATAAAACTCTGTTTTTGACAAAGTGTTGCATAATTTAATAGTTCAAACAATTATTGTACGTGCATAAAGATCAAAGTCCTGATACAATGTTGTGTATAGAAAAACACATTTATACGCACATTTGTTCAACATTTGAATCTAAAGAGCGCCTACGCAAAAATACACACCTCGATTGAATTACTATAATGTTGTGCGCTATAAAATTTGAAACAACTGAACAATTATAGTAAAAGATGCAATGTATATAGTTTTTTGTTTTATTCATAATATTGCTTTTCAATCAAAATATATTTACAACTTTTCTTCGAAAGTTATGGACACACAAAATTTGTAATAAATTCTTAATTATAATGTATCATGTTCTTAAAACAAGCAAAAAATGCCTTGAATTTATTGCCACGCAAATCTTAAAAATACATTGTTGTGTTGGCCCAAAGATAATTATGTAATACGATAAACTTAGTATGCAAGCAGACATCGAGAAATATACGAAATAAATGCGTATCATATATTTCAATCTATATGCAAAACGCATGCACTTAAAGACGATTATTTTACGGTTTATAAATCTCATTCATACAAATACAAGCAACCAGCGGAGCAGAAAGACGCGCTATCAACTATAAAAAATATAGTCTTGTAAAATAAGTTGCCATTTTTTATAATTCATAAGCGGACTCGGATATCCCACTCGAACGCAGATTTCAAATGTTTTTGGCTCTTTCACTCTTCAAAAATATACATAACATTATTTTACCCTGAAAACGCCAGTCGTATTAAAGCAATCAAAATTTTAACGAAGTCCAAGAATATAAAGTTTGAAATTAACTGAAATATCAAGAAAAAAAAACAAAGTAAATAAACAAGCACCAGACAACCTGTAGCGAATACACACACATTGAGATCTTATTAAAATGAACGTCGAAAAAATAACCGATTTAAATGTCTCTCTAAATTATATACTTAATTACCGCTCCCCATGAGGAGATATACAAAACAAAAGTGTTGAAAAATGATAAGATTTTGAACAAGCACTCTTTGCTTTATTGTTAAAATTCGAAGTAAAATCACAGAAAATTTAAGAATTTTCAATTCTAGTAGCAGTAATTCGAGAAATAAATTGTTTTATAAAATATTTGATACTCCAAGTTATAAAAAAGTACGCGAAAAAATAAAAAAAACTAAAAATTTATAAAGCAAGCAAAAATTCTTTAGAAAATTTAAGAATTTTTAGTTAAGCAGTAATTGGAAAGATGAAACCTGCTTTTTAATAGAAAGACCCTAAATACTTCAAATTATAATAAAGTAAGTCAAATGTTGAAAAAAATTGTAAAATAAAAGTAAGTAAAAGTAAATAAAGTAAGCAAGTGAAACTATCCAATTTTACATAAAATAATCAAAAAGTCAAATTAAAAAATATATTTCAAACATATACCTATGAAACAATATAAAAAAAATTATCTGTAAAATGTGCATATATTTATAAAAAAGTATTGGGAAGTCGATAAGTTTTATAAAAAAATAAATGTTTGAAATGCAAAAAAACAACAGTATAAAATTGCATTAAACGGCGGTCCAATCTTCTTTTATGCTATCGCCGTCTTTTTTATTACGCGTAATCGCATACATGAAATGTCACTGCAAGTGGCAACCTTGGACCTCGTAATATTAAGAGTAGTAAAATTCATACGCCTGTCTAGCCGTATATTGACTCTTATGATATATATATATATATATATATATATATATATATATACCTATACCTATATATATATTTTGAATAGATATATGCCATTTTTAATAGAATGCTTTTTGTTTCAAATTTGGGACGGAACTTGAAGCGCGGAGCGGGATCAGTCAATTTGAATAATTTAAATATGATTTTTTAAATTATGTTGTAATAAATGATCATTCACAACAAATACTAATAGATGATATAAAAAAATAATTTTTTTTCAAATAAATTTAATTTTTTAATCAGAATCACTCAATACAATTTTTTTCCTAAACTATACATTTCTTTTAGTAAGTCTTTTTTGGTTAAAACCATTGCGCAAAATTCTGTCATTTTTTATATTTAACTTTGGTAAGTAATATCGTTTTTAATGTATCTTTTTTAATATGCGCATTCTGTAAACAATTTTCTTTATATTTAACTTATATAGCTTGTAGTATGGTACTTTCAATTTGCACTTTCTTGAATGATTTGATTTTATGACTAATATACATCGTATTTAAGACAGAATTTCCATGTAGACAAATGTTCAAATTACATTTAATTCACTTTTCTCACAGCTAACTGATAAATTACCAATATTATCGCTGATCAAAAAAAAACATGGGACAACCGTACCCAATCTTCTCTACATTTTTTGGGATAAATTTTGTAAAAATAATTTTAGGAACGTATACAATCATTCGAAACAATTAGCAAAAAATCATAGATACGAGACAAATATTGTTTCTAGAAAAATGACAGATGGAAATCCGGCATTATCTTGGCCAATACAAAACTTCTTCTGGACTATAGATCCAGATCTATGGACTATGGACTATAGATCTCTGTTAGTAAGTTTTTTCCGGTTAAAAACACATAACTTTCTTCATATTTATATTTTGATATGCACATTTATTTCGGTTGTAAAACTTATTCTAGTTGTAATATACGTATTTATAATAAATATTAACGATAAGATTCTAGCGCAAAAATTCGGATCAATCTGCAACAAAAAACCTGAATCCAGAAGCAATATTGATTCAAAAAAAATCTGGTATGCAATATTGCTAAAAAGGTATTGGTAGCCTTATTGCTAAAAAATATGTTATTACCAGCGGCTTCGTTTTAGACTGATTATAATTAACATTTGAAATTCAACTTAGCATGAATTATGTTGAAATTATGTATGATTTATCATTGCATAGTAGATGATAGTTTTGCTTTAAGTATGTTGATTCGTACCTGAATAAATCTTAAGCCGTAAAACTTAATAAACATTTATTATTACAAACAAAATTTCGACAGTTGAATACGTGTATTAATTGAGATTTTTTATTTATAAAAAAAAAATGCTTTAAATGTGCCAAACAGTTTACTTATTCTTTATGTCTATTGAATTATGTCACAAAATAACCTGCAAATTTTATTTCTGACATAATATTTGTGATTCTTTGCTTTTATGTATGATTACACACAAATGTGTTTTTATTACAAATATATCGTCTACGGATTTTGCTTTATCCTCTTCTCTTTCGAATAATAATTTGCATTTTATTCACAACGCAATCGAAGCTGACATTCAGCCCGAGACTTTAGTGTTAGTATTAAAATTCCTTGCGAGACGTTCCGCAAAGAAAATGTCACCCCAACTCAGAGGCCGCGCGCTGGCATCGTCTGGGTGCGATGTGTTTAACATTTTACGACATTGTTTGCTTATACATGCACGTAACGTGTGCATTTTATACTCCTTGTCTAAGTTTTTTCCTCTTGCCAGAGAATATCATATCTCCTCGATCGTAGATAAAATGAGTGAAATATTGCATAAAAAACGAAAAGAACAGCTTCAATGTAATATAATCCTATCATATATAATATATTGTTTTAATATATCGTTTGCTTTTCGAAAAATCTTTCTACCTGGGAGGGAAGAAAATAGTGTGAGAACACAACTATGACAAAAGCCATTTTGTACGTTCGATTAAAATCAAGTTTCAGAATGATTATGAATTGTCACATTAATAACAAGGCTCGTGCATGATTTTGTAGACTCTTACCATATATTGCCATCGCGTGCTTTGTGGGTGTTATGATTATTTGAGGTATGTCGGTATAAAGCTAGGGACCACGTCTGACAACCACAAAAAAGTAATTTGTCGTTATAAATAATTTTGTATTCATAAAGACGGAGCGAAGGTTTGTGATCTCAGGAAATGATATTTTATATGTGATTCACAGTCTAGGTACGTCGTTTAAAGAATTGTATATGAGATATGCTTAAATAAAATCTACATAGATACACAAATAATTCATTGTTTGTCAATAACTCAAAATCTACAAATTATATACCTAATTGCCGCAATAAGAAAAAATATAAAAAAGCGTTGAATAAAATTTTTAAAATTCGAACAAGGACATTTTGCTCCCTAATGTCATTTTTATAATTCAAAATAAAATTACAGAAAATTTTAAAAATTTTACTTCTAGTAGCGTCAATTCAACAATCTAAAAATTTGTAAAGCAAGTAAAACACTTTAATAAAACAGCCCTAAAGTAACCTATCTAAATAAAAATCAAAAATATACATATTTAAAATTCAAAGTAAAATAACAGAAAATAGAAAAATTCGCACTTTTAATACTTCCAATATTAATAAAACAAGTCAAATAAAGAAAAAAATAAAATCTAAAAATTTGTGAAGTAAGTAAAACTCTCTAATTTTGCAAACAGCTCTACAGAAACTCTTTACATGTAAATAATCAAAGGTGATAAACAAATATATTCAATCAAACAAATTTAAGTAACACAACATGAAAGTTTTTTATATAAAATATCTTAAATAAAACCAACTTAGATAGACAAATAATTAATTGTTGGCCAATAACTCAAAAAATTTGTTAAAATTTGATTATCCGCGCTATTCTATAACAAACATAAAATTTTTACTAAGCATTTAAAAATATTAAAAAAATTACAAAATAAATTTAGCAAGTTATTAAATAAGTTATCACATTCTCATCGTTAAATATTTGTTTTGAGATAATACTTTTAGTATTAAACCAAATATAATTTATTGTAAATAGTCCTATAACATTGATAACTAAAGTATAGAATACATATGATTAATTTTTAGCTGGATTTATGAACACATAAAAAACGGAAACTGATGTGAAGCAAGGATGGAAACATAATAGATTTCTTCCGCTCTAATTCATCGTTATTTATATTATTTCCTCATCAGTTAGTTTAACTAAAAATTGCGAATACGAAGATAATATATAAACCCTTATTATATAAAACATGAGCTTTTTCAAGCTTCTCTAATCCTTTCTACAACTCACAAATAAAGTTTTATAAAAAGAGCATCATCATTGCGTCGCGAAGTAACCGGATAGTAAAAAAAGGCTTAAAAATGCGGATGTCAAAATCGAACTAATATTTCCGCCTCTATTATAGATTTAATATCAGGCACCACTTGTGCAAGATTATCTGTAACAGTTATTTCCAAGAACCGCGTTACGAAAAATAACTTTCAAATTCCGAATTGTAACTGTACATTGGAAATTTAATTTAAATTATCTTCGTATAAAAACATTATAATCCAGTTATTTCCAATTAGATATGAAGTGTTTCGCGTACCGGCTCAGTCGGATTATTACCAGAAAGTAAAAACATTTATACATCGCCGACTAACCGAATTTTGTTTTTGCGCTAGACTGTGTCAGTATAAGAACTTTATGAGATCTTGCACAAGGAAATTGTAAGACATTAAAATATATCGGCCTGTACCTTTCAGCAAAACCATCTACATGCAAACGGTACAATTAATACGTACAACATATGTACGTAATGATATTTACGACGCATATAAGAAATAAATTTACACACAAAATCATTTGAAAATACAGGTGAAGGTTCTGTACAATTTAAATCAGAATTTATGAGTGCAATCAAGTACAGTAATTTCTTTTAGAAAATAGGCATCAATGTTTTCACATTTTTTTATACCTACTAGAAATTACTGGGAAATAGTATCTTCCCCATCGACCATCTATTTAAAATTTGAAATAAATTCCCTTTGAAATTAAAAAACCTATGATTTAAATTTATTATTCCACTATCGTCACCCGCATTCGTTAAATCACAATGTAAAATTTCTATAAACAAGATTACGATTATTATTTTTTAATTTGTTGTTAAATGATTTACGAGTTTCAACGAGTCATTTAATCAGATTAATAAGGCACTTTTTATAGATATATAATTTATAAATAAAAAGATTTATTACCTCTGGAGCATGGTTTTATAATCTAATTTATTAGTTTAAGAATTGTGATCAAACCTGAGTTACATGGCATTGTGAATTTAATTCGAATGGAATAATATTATTTAATTGTCAATAAATTACTTATCCCCTTATACTTATTATTACCGATATCCCAGAAATAAGTAAGTTAGAAATTTTTTTAGGTAGAGAGCAAAATATGAATAACCAGCTATCACCTTGATTCTTAAGAAGTCGATATCAAGAGATAAGCGGCAATGTTTGAAAATCTAAAACAAAAGTATTTTATTTCGTTCTTAGTTTTTTTGGTTGTGAGCACTGTTGTTTAGTTTACGAGACCTTAATATAAATGTGAAGTATACGATATTTAATTATTTTATAAAATGTATTGTCATTTTTAAGTTAGATTTAACAGTTTTTTATATAAGCTCGATAAAAGCTTACATTCGGGTGGGGTAAAAAGGATCAACTGAGCCTTTACCCTGACAAAGGTGTAAAACATAAATGGTAGTAAATAAAAGTGTAAAAAAATTTTCATTTTCGATTTTTTTGCGATTACTATAGCTTACCCTACGGGAAGTTAATAAGTTGAAAAAGTAATTTTACAAGAGATAAATTAATTTAATAGTTTTTCCAACTCTGCTGATGAATATTTCTGACAAAATATCAGATCTAGGTTTTATACACTGTAAAAAAATAAACTCATGGAATATATATTTTGCATTGGTTGAATAATGTAGCTATTATTTCGCTTAGAATTAACATAAAACATTAGATCTGTTTGCCCACTGACAGTCCCATTTTACCATGAGTTAAAAGGGACAGATGACAAACTTTAGATAGATAATGAATAAACACATTTTTATAATTAGGAATTAGCTGGGAATTTTACTGAAAATAGTTTGATAGTTGTTTGTTTGATACATGTTATGTTTTGTGATGTAGTTTATTTGGTTTTTAGACAGTGTAATTATTTAAATTCAAATTGGATTTTTGTGTCCCACTCTATCCTAGTAACGCTATCTCAAAGATCATATAAGTTACATAATAAACAAGACGTGTCCTATATTTGCAAATTAATTCTTTCACTATAATTCAAAGAGTACCTACTCAATTTAGACTTTACATATATTATTGTGTATTAATATTTTATAATTTATATCAACTATTATTGTAATGTGATATCTGTTTTGTTAAAGGAGTTCAACTTTGGTCAGGATTGCGTGTAACTATAATCTATTATCATGATTTGTAGTTTGCGGGTGCTTTCGATTTTCGCAAAGCGGTTCCGTACGAAACGAAAATGATGTCGTCCTACATACATACAGCATACGGCAGTCGTATAGAAGATACACAGAGGGACCGATCGCACATATCACGGACCGAGCGCGGTCTCTCGGAGTAATTTATAGCCCCGGCATCCATCCGTTAATTAAGCGCTCAGAATGCCTGCTCGGCTCTGCTCTGCCATCAACGTATGTTATATATTGTCTTTGTCCGATGCACGCCAAAGTAACCGACCTCCGGCGCTCACATCTCACCCGTTCGTGCGTTCGCAGAATGCGCGCCATCTTGGATCATTTTAAATTTATATATAGCTATAGTATTATATATAGACCCATATATATCACACACACACATATATATAGTAGGACGAGGCACAAAGGTCCACTTTTACTTTGAGCAATTATGTGAAAACCAAACCAACTATATCACAACAAATAACACATATCAAACATGTAACTATCTAACTATATTCAGTAAAGGTACCAACAAATTCAAAATTCTAAAAATGTGTTTTTTCGCTGTTTTTAAAAAGCGAAAAAAATTGTCACCCGGTTCTTCTTACTCCGCAGGACGAGTAAAATGGGACGGTCATTGGGCATACCGTTTCAATGTCTTATTTCTGAGTTTAAAGGGAGTATGAGAAATTATAGCTATATCATTCAACCAATGCAAAATACAAATTTTGTGGGTACATTTTTTACAGAGATAACACTATAACCTTAATCTTTTATATCCTCTTCAAAATAATTCAGAAATATTCATGTACACACATAAAGGGTAGGGCAAGACACAAAGGTCGAATTTTATTTTGAGCAATCATATTATGAAAACCAAACCAATTATATCACAAAAAATAATACATATCAAACAAACAACTATCTGACTATGTTCAGTAAAACTACCAGCTTAATCATCATTGTAAAATCATCACTTAATTTTTAGAAATTTGTCATCTATTCCATTTTACCCCACATGCGGAGTAAAATGAGACCGCCAGGGGGCAAACAGATTCAATGTCCTAATTTTCATTTTAAAGGAATTTTGCAAAATAATTATTCATTACATTATTTGACTAAAATATAAATTTTGCGGGTACATTTTTACAAAGATGCAAAGATAACTTGATCTAGTATTTTTTCAGAATTATTTATCAGCAAAGTTGAAATAATTATTTAATTCATTTATCTTTTGTAATTAATATAACAAATCTTGTAGATCAAAGCGATTTGATCTTTTTATAAAATATGCGATTTTTATGTATTATTAAAAAATCGATCACAAAATATGACAAAACGATTTACAAATTGTAATAAACACAGCTTATCCAATGAAATAAAACAAATAAATTATGATGAAAAATATATTTAAAATCTTACACTTTCGGCGGAATTATATCATGTTTATTTGCATATTTTAATTCAGTCCATTTAAATATTTTCACTGAAACATTAAATTTATTTATCATTGACAAAAGCACTCGTGTGAAACAAACAATGAACGAAATATATTATTTTCTTGCGCATTAGGGCGGCTACCTATAGAATTATTTAGCTGATTATGAAGTTCAAAATGAATTTATCATGACACGTTTATAATTGCCACACATTCGTTTGCAGGCTATGTGTAAGCTTAAAAATGTTCTATTAGTTTTTCATACAAATGATAAGTAATTTAATATTATTAATTATTAAAATATCATCAATAAAATGATTTATAAAAACTCAACATAACTGTGCATTAAGAAAGCTTAAGAGTATCTGCCACGTTGAAACATTCGAGTTTTTTTAAGTTAACTTGCACATACTTGCACATATACTAAATTCACTGTTCAGAAAACACTTGCGACAAAAGCAGAGATTGCCAATTCACTTAAATCACTATATAAACTATATAAACTATTTTAAAAAATGTTTAACTAAAACTGACCGAGCTCTAGGACGGTCATACTACTGACTAAATAGGGCTGAAACCGCATATACAAAAATATTCAAATAGTTCGGCAAGTCCTAAATGTGTAAATTGATTTGTCCTTGTAGATCTGTGAGTTAACCGGGTCGAATTTTCGTATAAAAAAACAAAAGTTTTGAAATAGAATTTTGTGTAAAAACGATTTATGTAAATGTCTTTCGACTGAAATATTTGATAGTATAAGTAGTAATAAAAAATTACTTATTAAATACCACGTACTCATAGTGTATAATATTCAGCATTATGACTATCATTTTGAGAATAGAGTTTGAGCTTAGATACCCTTTTGTAATATTATGTATTAATATTTTTTTAGCAAAATTATATTAGGCTGTTTTATTTCTAAAACTATATGATTAAAATTGATTAAGTAAAATTATTCACATGCCATTTTATTATTTAAAACAATGGGCTGCGTTGAATACAAAGATTGTAGTGTAAGTATAAAAAGAGTAGATTTTTTTAACAAGCTGCTCTATCTTTTCACAATTATTACAAAGGTAGACAGAACATCTTTAACGCATCATACTCAATCCATCATAATTATTTATTATATCTTTTGTTTTATTCAATTTAAAAGTCTCTAATTGCATAAGTTTATTTATTACACACAGCATGATTATAAAATTATTATTTTTATTAACCGGTAATTACTGGTTGCATGATGATATTGCAAAAATGTGAGTTCCTGACGAACAAAACGTGATTTACTGTCTGCCGACTCATTGATAAAGTTATAAAAGATAAAACACTCATTAATTATACCGAGAGTCATTATTATAAACACTTACAGCCGACATAAAAAACGTTTTACAAGCGCTTTGTATGAAAACTTGAGAAAGTATAGTTAGCTGTTGATCGGATTGCAATTGAAAAATAATTATTAGGCCATAAAATATAATTATTATACAAACAATAACAATTGTTATACAAATATAACTACTTAAATTCATATTTGAATTAATTAATTTTATAGTTACATTTTTGTAAGTATAGTGTATTACGACTATTACGAGTGTAAATATTATTTAAATATGCAATGAGACTATACGACAATATAGAGTACCTCCTTGAAATCTTTAAGATAGATTTTTTACTCGCCTTATACTCCAAAATATTATAAACGTAAGTTGCTTATCAAACTGCATAATTCCGTATTTAAGAAACTTTAAGTTACAAAGATATATATTGTGATAAATTAAATAAAATACTCTCTTTACTAATTTCTTCGCCGAAGTTGAAACAAAATACTGCATGAACAGCAGCGAGATTTTATAGTTTGATTTTATAGGCAATATCCATTACATGGTCATTGCCGCATTAATGCCCTTGCATCATTTCATTGGCAATATAAACAAATCAGTGTTGATAATTAATTAATCTCTTTGGAAATCTTCTTCATTAAGTGCTAAGTGTAATGCAAAAACTAAAAACAAACAACAATAAAATATTTTCATTGACGTCAGTCTTTTGTATGTTTATTTACGAATGAAAATATGGGATTAAAATTTGTTGAATTGATAGATAATGTAAGAATTTTATTTAAATAATCGCTTTTGTTGCTGTAGTATTTTGACAAAATTAAAATCTATGTACAATTTTTGGCTTTCTTAAATAATAGATATGATTGATACAATTATCTGGCGCATTTGTTATGTTGGCAGAAGTCGTCGTATTGACAGTATTGATTGTGTGTGTGTGTACATGTATAACACATATTGGTAAATATTAGCCACAATGTCTTTAATAATTTTTTCAATGTTATATTAAATTTATAAGTTGTATTAAAATATATAAGCGACAAGATAGCAAAATATTAAAAATATACGTTCAAGCAATAAAATTATTATCTACGACTTATTTCTTTACTATGTGATATTCTAAATAACTATGTGAAAATCATAAAGTAATTACAAGCAAGCTACGGTCAACCACTTTTGGTAAAAGGTACATGAGTTTTTACATAGAACACAAATAAACAAGGCGACATGTTCTTCAAATGAATACACAACCCATAAATTTTGACAAAAAATTAAACGGGCGAGCAAGAGCAAAGCTCTAATTTTTGACCTTGGATAAATTACTATGTAAATCTCAGGACAATGTCACATCGTTTGAAATAAACGCAAACATGCCGAACGAGAATTGTAATTTTTTGCTCCAGTTTGAAAAGTGAAACGTGAATGCAATTCATATGAAAAAGGGTTTAAGACATTTATATCCATAGCGTTAAACCCTAATGCGGGCTGAACTTGTTTGAAATATTTCAAATATTTATATTTAGTGCAATAAAATTTGACCGAAATGTTTTTTTTTATTTAACCGGCTCGGTCGTCGGTTTCTGGAAACTCGTCAGTTCTCCTTGTCAGTTTTGAGAATTTATGTTTTGCATATATACATTATTGTAAAAGTTACTTTGTAAGGTTTATGTTTATATCCATCAGAAACTTCTATATGTTATACATATGGGCACAAGTTATATATACGTATACACACACGCACACACACACACACACACATATATATATATATATATATATATATATAATATATATATATATATATATATATATATATATATATATATATATATATGAAAAATATAAATGTAATGGGTGCATTTGTTACAGAGATAACACTGTAAATAACCCTGATCTGATATTTCGTCAAAAATGTTCATGTGCATAGTTGGAATAACTATTTAATAATTTACTACTAATAATTTGAATAACATTTTTACAAAAACATATAATTTTTGCATTTTTGTTAACAAAGCAATAAAAATTAATTGAAAAGTAAAGCTGAAAGTATTGGTTATTTTGACATGGTTATGGTTGTACCAAAATTACTCATTATTATTACATTAAGTATAAAAATTTATAGCGTTCGTATCAAGTTTATATATATATATATATATATATATATATATATATATATAATTATATATAAATACTTCTTCCTCTGTGTTGCTCTCGGTGTGTAATTTATGCGCATATACCAACGGACATTTTTTTTAACTTATTTCTATATACGTGTTCTTAATTAAAACCGAACGAAGAGAAATGTTTAGAATGGAATTTTTATTAAGAATTAGTATTATGCCGTATTTAATAAGGTATCTTTATTATAATAAATGCGAATGCATTATGTCATAAAATATATAAAAAACGTTTTAAAAATTAAGCTTTTTTATTTAGTCTTAAGATAATTAAACATGAAATTTATATTGCATTCGAAATTGAACCCGAGTAATAATTTTAATATTTAAACATGCTTTTACATACCTGATTTATATTTTGTGGTAACAGTATTGAGTCGGCATACGAAGATCCTGAAATTAAACATATATAAAGTTAAAATGAGAATTTTCATAGACATAGTATAGTTGAAGACTTAAACATATGTGTATGCAAAGTGCATAATTAACTAAATCAATTAACAATATTAATGCAAAACAAACTAAAAAAATAAAACTAAATAAAAGTATTAATAATAAGTAAGTATTGCAAGTTTTTTTTAAATCATTTTAATTTTGACATAGATATTACAATAGTAAATTAACTGTAATTTCTACGAAAACTTTCATTGATACGACTTCTCGAATTTTATAAATTATTAGATTCATCCAGTTTGCTGTACTTGAGAGATTTTTATGCGTTTTCGGGGATTTGGGCGAGACTAGTCATCCATGAGAAAAGTTTTCCTATAAAAAGTCCAACTTTAATGCGATATTTTCGTGCTATGGCTATACTGCAAGGATGATTTATTTTCACAGCAAAATATACTTTCCAAATCAGAAAAGTTTTAATGGTAACATTATGTATACCACCCTCAGCTTGCACAGTTATACTAACACACATATATTAGGGTAGAGTAGCGCTTAAAGGTCTGTGGTAAAAAGATCCACCACCGATATCTCAAAAATAAATAATGTGGAAATTTTTTACAAAAATATTTTAGAGTAGAGGGCAAAAGATATATATCTAGCTAAAATATATATCTAGCTATCAATTACAACATTATTATCAGGAGATGAATGTTTGGAGAAAAGTATTTTCTTTCGCTGTTAGTCTTTTTAGTTGTGAGCTCTGTTGTTTAGTTTACGGGACCTTAATATAATTTTTAAGTATGCGCCATTTAATTGTTTTATATGATGTATTGTTATTTATAAGTTAGATTCAACAGTTTTTTATATGACTTCTGTAAAAACTGTCTAAACCGTGGATGGGGTAAAAAAGAACAGTTGAAACTTTGCACTGGCAAAGGTGTAAACAATGAAAAATAGTAAATAAAAAAGTAAATCAATTTAAAAAAAACAATTTTACAAGAGATAAATTTAAAAAATAATAAGATATGCCAAAGTTATATACAGTGTTATTTTAATAACAATGAATATAATAATAATAATAAATAATACATTGGATCTATTTGCCACTTGGTTGCCCCTTTTTATTCTGCCTGTGGGGTAAAAAGGAGCAGGTGACAAATTTTCGAAAAATAGAAAAAAATATAGTTTTATGATGATGAATTATATGCGAGTTTCACTCTATATAGTCAAATATTTGTTTGATATGTGTTATGTATTGTTATGTAATTGGTTTGGTTTTCACAATATATAGGCTCAAATTTAAATTAGTCCTTTGTGTCCGCTCTACCCTATATACATACGTTTTGCATAAACTGACCAATGTATGGACATTTCAGTGTTCCTACAGTTTTATCAAAAATATTTGAATATTTATAATATAATAAACTTTATAATATTTGATGGTTTGAAAAAATAATGAAGAACTTATTTGATACCTACTGTATTTGCAAAAAAATCAATTATACATTATACAACCAGTCACAAGCTGCGACTTAAATCAAATTCAATTAAATCAAAAATGTGTTGTAATTTTTTAGAGTTTAATCTATATATAGTGCGCCTTGTCACAGACACAATGTTCTACTTTGATTTATAATAAATCCTTCAAAATCACAAGAAATTGATGAGTTTCTGTATTCTAGATGTACGGAACTTAAGAAATCCGCGACGCAATAACGGTACGACCGCGCTTTAAATTATTCACGCTCTGGCCGCACCCGCACGCCTCTGTGTGTGAAAATAAAACAGGACGCGTAAAATAAAACAAGAAAAAATACATCTTCCCGGTACGAATGGCGGGTTCATAAAATCCTATCAAATTCATTAGCTATCTCCTTTACGACTCCCGGAGTCGAGTTTAATTTGAGAACCGCTATACGGTAGCGATGTGCTACCACCACAGTGGTTAATCGCTCTCGCCACGGATTTCGGTCTGTCCTCTGATTGCTAATTAAAATAATAGATAGATCCACGCGGCATTAGCACCGAACGCGCGTTACGGCCGCGAAGCACGAATTCTTTCATTTCCTGAATAACAAATAGGCTAAGCCGAGATATCGCTGAGCAGGCGCTACGATCGATTCGTTCGACGTAATTAAGATGTCTTATATATTTGTTTAATTAAAATTACTTGGTGCACACTTCCCACCCTAACAGTTCTGGATAGATTAAAATTGAGATGAAGTATAAATAACCTAGTTTGCACTACAAGTTTCATGAAGCTAATCCTAATTTAACCCGCTATGGGCCGCAATTTTGTTTTGCGTCCAAAAAATTAGAAGAACAAAAATCAGTAATAACAAGCCTATATATGCAACTGAAAAACAAAAAAATCTGGTTAGACAAATTTTTGGTAATGAATTAAGTGATATGCAAGACTCTGCGGCCAAGACGAATGTGCCACTTTATTGATCAGCTATAATTATGTTAATTATGTTACCAGTTCCCTGAGACAAAAGTAAATTAAATGATAATTTGAGCATCCGTCTACGTGGAAATATTGAAATATTAGGTTGTCAAATATCTCCCTTCCGCCTTTTTGTATTATAAACCAAGAGCAAAAAAGCGGAAGGGAGATATTTGACAACCTAATATGTTCTAAAATACGATGGATTAGTCATAAAATCAAATCATACAAGAAAAGGGCGAGTGACATAATCTTCCACACTCCCAGGACGGTTGTGCCAGATAAAAAATAGCAACTAACACCAGAATGGTTTATAACGACTTTTATTTAGGAATATATAACACAACACAACATAATCATTTAAACAAAGCTTATAATATAATATATAACAAAACATATTTTTTTAAAAAAGAAATCTTTGTGAAATCTTTTATTTTCTTATAATGAATTTTCCTTTTCCATTTTATTTTGTATTTTATCATTTAGCTAAGTTGAGTTTTATATCTGTTTCATCTTCTCCCGAAAAAGACAAAAAATACATGTCACAACATTTACATGTCACATAAAACTAAACTAATTGCTGGTAATTAACTACTAATGTTTTACAGTGAAATAATAAACAAAGTGATCTATATATACAAGTAACAGTTATTATTAAAAGAAATCGAACAAAGAAACTTAATTTTGACTTTTTAAACGCAATGCATTCTACAAATCGTGTTAATATTATTTATCGTATTTATTTCAGATATACGGTTTAGCCATATTAAATTAATAAAATGTATTAAACAAATAAATACTCAATTTCCTCCACTGAGTCAATACAATAATGGAAACTTGTTCAAGCAAATATACTTCGTTTTCCTCCCTCTGAACCCTATTTCAAATTTAGTATAGTTTAGCTGTCATGACAACTGTCACTACCGTATCCTGGTACAACCGTACCCAGTCTCCCTTAATGTTCGCACTTATGGGTATAAAAATGTTATTTCAAGTTGAAAAACCTAGGAAAAGTCATAAATTTTGATATTAGTTGTCTGGACAACGTTGTAGAATTAAGATTTATTATGCATCATCTCACAAAATAAGCCATAATTATTTGGTAAAAAATAGAAAAATTTGAAATGTGAGCTGGAAGTTAGACGAGCTCATAAAAGGGTTAATGCATAATATTTTTTATTTGTAGTCACGTGAATCGCTTTCGATCGTGCAACTCGTTTCAAAAAATATGTTATTCCATTTTATTTTTATCTTCAGCTCTTCGAATAAGATATAGCTTAACGCACATTGTACTGTACAAAAGTCTTGATAAGCATATGATACCCCCGCATGTAATACTCCTAATACCCCGTTATAGTCGACGCTACGTTCTCTCGTAGGTCTGTGCAAAATCCCATCGTACGGAATATTTTACAAAGTGACGGCGGGCGCCTTTCCGTCACGGTCCTCGTCCCGCAATCCGCGCCCCGCGGCGCGACGCAGGAGGAAATTGTTTTTCGCCGTTTTTATTGCCCCGGGAAAATAAAACGTTCGATCGCCATGAAATTAAACCGTGCGTGATGCAAAGAGTGCGCGAGGAGCAGAGCGAAGCGGAGCGGCCTGGAGCAGCGTGGGCGAAAACGCCGGCAAGATGAGGAGAACAAACGACCGACCGTCATCAGTGATAGGCGAAATCCATGTGACGAACGATGTTTCCGTTCTGCTGAACCGGAAACAATATGACTGCGACGGTCGGATCTGTTTCAAGGCGGTCGTGATGCAAACGCCGAGGATTGGTCTGACTGTTTCTATCCTGTACAACACTTCAGTCCATTTTACAACGCTTGCAGAATTCAGACAACGACGTATTCACACTATTCGCAAGCATAGCTTATGCTCATGGCATTCCAATGAATTCTGATCTTACCAGCAATCCATATGCAAATAAGTCACCCACCCTAGCGCGTAAAATTTTATCTCATTTTTTTTTTGCAAAAAAATCTCCACAGAACAACTAGCAATTCTTACTATAAAGCAAATTAATCCTATATGTGCCGAATTTTTGTTTTAGGGATCGTTCAAATATTACGTAAACAGATTTATTACAATTATTTACCCTCCAATCCCCCTTGTCAGCAAAAGTAAGCAAAGCTCTTACCCCCTACCCCCATGCTTACGTAAACATTTTGCAATTAATGTAAACAAATAAAAATACTACCTATGACGTAATCATCATCCAGACTCCCCTGCCCCCCGTGCCAACCCAAAATAAGCAAATCAACAACCCCCCTGCCCCCCTATAGTGCTTACGTAATACTTGAACGGCCTCTTATATCCAGAAATAAAATAAGGAATCGAAAAAGTGAGGCACAAAAGTCCAACTTGACTGTCAGCAATTATATTTATATGTTATATGTTTGTTGTGATATAAATCATTTATATCACAACAAACAACACATATCAAACAAACAACTATCTGACTATGTTTGTTAAAACTCCCAGCTAATTCACCATTGTAAAAATGTGTTTCTTGCTATTTTTCAAAATTTTGTCACCTTGTCCTTTTTACCCCATAAACGGTGTAAAATGTGATAACTAGTTGGCAAACAGGTCCAATGAATTATTTTTAATTTTGAAAGGATTTTACGAAATAGCTACATTATTCAACCAATGCAAAATATAAATTTAATTTGTATATTTTTTACAGAGATAACGCTCTATATCACCTTGATCTGGAATTTTGTCAGAAATATTCATCAGCATATTTATTTAAATTATATCTTGTAAAATTGTTTTTTTAACCTAATTTACTTTTTTATTCACAATATTTTATTGTTTACACCTTTACCCTACCCACGTGTAAGCATTTATAAGGTTATATAAAAAAAGTTGAATCTTTCTTAAAATTAACGATACATCTAATGAATCAATTGAATGAGTAAACTTAATAATATTAGGGCCTTGTAAATAAAACAACCGTGCTCACAAGCAAAAAATCTAATAACGAAAGAAAATACTTTTGTTATGGATTTTAAAACATTGCAGTTAATTTTTCGACAGCAACGTCGGAAGAATCAAGATGATGGCTGGTTATAGATCCTTTTGCCTCCTACTTTCAAATATTGTTGTTGAAAATTCTAGTTGCTTTTGAAATATCGGATCTTTTTATAGGATGGATCTTTTTACCCGTAGACCTTTAAAATTAAGTTCTATGCACCACCTCACGAAAAATAAATAATTATTTGTTGAAAATCGAAATATTTGGACTGCGAGCTGAAGGTTACGTGGGCCCATAGAAAATTAATGTACCTACACATTTCTTTTAACCACCCTGTTAGAACCACCTAAACCACCTAACTTAGACAAAAATATTTCGCTCGATCTAGGTGTCATTCTAACGACAATCTTCAATTTATAACCGCAATTTTCGCATGTAGTCTATTTAATATCAAGTCTCGACGAAGGCGATTTTTCTAAATCATAACTCATTAAATATACATTATTACGAGGCCTAAGGAAATGAATAACATCGCCACGCGCTGTCCTTGCGGGAGTAATAATTTGAAGTTTACAGCGACTGTACAGTCGTAAATGTCAGTTTAGATTGTTCATGGTATATATTCAATGCATGGTGACTGCAGGGATATTCTAAAAGCGGGCGTTCGGAACGCACCTACCCTTATTCTGATACCGGTACAGTGCAACCGATGAAACACTTTATTTTATTCAAATTTTGAAAAAAACAGACGTCACGCTATTCACTTTTGTAGTACAATTTTTGTAATGGAATTCGATCCATAAACTGTCTTGATCTAGATGTATTTCAAGTACATATATATGTGAAACTATACCAATGTAAGTAGTAATGTAACAAATAAAAAGTGTCATTTTCAGTTTTTTTTTTACTTTTTGCAAAAAATTTAAAATAAACAAAATCATTAGTACAAAGTTGATTGATTGAAAATCAAATTGATCAAATTGAAATAATTACGAATACTAATAAATAAGACTTATATTATAACCTTATTATAACCCCCGGAATATACTTTACAAGGCGGGAACACCGTTGAACTGATTACTGCGACAATACTGTGACAATGACGCTCAACATCTGACAAGATTTTTATTTTGGGTTTCTTCATGTCATACAGTCGCAAAAACGTGGTTAAAAGTAGCCAATTTATAAATAAGGCCATTGTGCAATTGTAATGTTTAATAAAGTACGACTGAATTTATAAATAAATGGCTATAAAGTCATAATAATTTTTAACCGTTTTTATCATGAAATTGTAACACACTTCCACAACTCATGGCCAGATCAAGTAGCTCTAATAACATAATGTTATAGGAAATCCGTTCAACTGTGTAGCTGCACGTAAAAATGATAGAGCTTATCAAAGTGTCCAGTGTATGTGGTCAAACGAAGGGAACAAATTACGAGCCATGATCGGCCGATACAATCTGCGAAATAGCTGACACACAGCGACCCAAATAGTTGTGTGAGCAATGTCGTTTAAAGATCGTTCGTTTTATCTCGTATAGCAAAACAAAGGGTTTTTACTCTATCGGACGTGAAAACCCCACCTAGAAAAGGTCACAAAAATGGGGCGACCTGGAAACAAACTTTATTTCCGAACTGACTGTACGCATTTTGATCTGATTTGGAAAAAGTTACCAAAAACGTAACGGTAAGGATATTCATAGTTTTGAACTTATTCCTAAATAATTTACATTATTTCAATATGATACATCCAGAGCTATGTGCGATATTTTCCTTGCACAAATCTAGATAATATATAGAACAATTTTCTCTACTACAAATATGATTTGTTTTGTTGATGCATTATTTTTATACATATATTTAAGCTGCGTAGCTTCGCTATTAGATGACTTTGTAGTATTTGCAAAAATCTAAATAACAGTCTCACAAAAGTATAAAACTTTTTTTACTAATAATAATAGATGTAATATCATATAGAAACTACAGTAGTATTACTATATAATATAAAAGATCTCACAAAAACGAATAAGGTAAAACATAAATAATGATTATAATTATGAATATGAAGTTTTATAATGTTTTGTTTTAATAAGTTTATTTAATAATGATCAAGTCTAAGTGTGTCTTATTAAAATACAAATTTAACTTAAAAATACCGTTTCATCTTATAAAACAATTAAGTAACGCATACCTAAAAATTATTCCTTTGAAACCAAAAAAAACTATCAACGAAAATAAAACTGTTGCTAAGAATATTTGGAACATAGTCGTTCATTTCTTTATAGTCGTCGGAAGAGTTAAGGTGATAGCCGGGTACACATCTGTTGCCTTCTACTTTAAAATAGTATCGTTAAAAAATTCTATACTTTAATCATTTTTGAGATAATGGTAGTGGATCTCTTTCTCCAGCAAAACTTTAAGCCCCGATCTACCCTAGTTCGATTTTTTATCTTTTGATGCATGAGAATCTTTTGATAATATCAAAAATGTAGAAAAATAAATAATATTATATAAATACTAGATAATCTGCTTTTATCAATTGTATTTCTCATATTGTGATCTTGTAAAATCCCGAACAAGAAGCCGCATAAATCACTTCTCATATTCATTGCAGGATATATCAACAATGAATCTACTACATTGAACGAAATGAAAAATTTCTGCTTTAACAATGTTTCTCCGCGGCACCGTAGTGCCCTGAGATGGAATGCCAACGTCGTGTGATAAGAACCCCAATAGGGGAGCTAGGGGTTATATGTATCGGGGGTAACTAGTAACAAGCGTTTTCTAATACAATCAAAAAATATTATAGCATGACTAGACATATAAACCATCTTGCATAATATTGTCATAGCTACGATCCCGCAGGCCAACGCAATAAACAGAACGGTGCAGGTCCATCATTTTTTAGATTTAGCAGATAATATAAAATTGTTATGTCATAAAATTAAAATCGACTAATTTTAAATTTCATACATCTTATTTTATTTCAAATTTACCAAACACTGATAATGTGCAACAATGTTTGTGATTGGTATATTGTTTAAATAGTTATCTTGAATAATGTAAAAAATCACACTTGGGGCTAGTTGTATCATACAAGAATTATATACAGATTCAAGTGAAGAAAATTGGATGGAATTATAGGTCTTTATCATTTGTTTGTATTATGATAACAATTCTACTTAACGTCGATATTATGTTAAATTTTTATATTATAGGAATCATCATATATTAATTTGTATTAATTATAAACAAGTCAATTTTGTTAAAAATAAGTAGAGAATAAATTATCATGGACATTTTTTGTCGTTACTACTTATCTTAGTAAACGTTACACTAACCCCAAATACGAATTAAGTTGAAACACGGCACATTTTCTGGAAAATGATTAATTGTGAAATAATGATCAATTATTGTTGTAAGTATTGTAATTGTATTTTGAATTAATTAAGTAGATGAATTGTTATTTCGTAGAAGAATAATCAGTGGATTTTATGATATATTAATTAAAAAATAAAAACTGTTACAACCAGCCCCTATCTCCCCTACATATGGCACTCGTGTACGCAATTGAACACATGAGCAAGACTGTGTGTATTGCGAAGCTCCATGCAACCATCATCTTTCGTTCGAATGTCGACCTGCTGGCGTTACAGAAATTTCCAATTTATTTTAGGACTCTCGCAACGTATTTTATAAAACGGCTTTCGCCAACGAATGCTGGTTGGGGGAAATGGGAAATGGGAAAAAGCTACACGGCTTGTTTTCCGACCCTCACCCGACAGGAGTGCTTTTGTAAAGGTCGCACTAGCAAACGCGGAGAACAAGTAACTATAAATAGTTGTGACATTTTGAATTATAAGCTATGGTATCGCTGATACTGAGGGCAAATCGAATTACATGGATTCAGTAGATACAAAATATATTTTTTTGTGAAGCGGAACAGTTGCAATGTGTTGATATAAGGTTTCAAACATATCACAGTTATTACTATAGACCACTTGAATCGTATAAAATTAGTAAGTAAAGAAGTTTCTATTAATTTCTGAAAATATTATATCGAGTATAATTTATATACTTATTTATTTGCTTTAATTTCAACTGGTTTTGCTAGTAACGCAGGTTTACTAGATTCATACTTAAAATCAAAAACTCTATGTAATTTATTGACATTTTAGCTGATTTTGCCTGCTACAAAACATTTCTTCAGCAATTTAAAAATCACATTCGAACATAGTTTGCGCCAGTAAGTTTTTGTTAAATTCGTATATAAACTTAAGCAAAACAATATTAAGCATTATATTAACGTTATCAAGCAATATTTAACTAGAGATATTATAAATCAACTATAGTTTATTGATACATGCATACATTATTGAAATAAAATTATATCACTGTACAAATAGTTTTATGCTTATAAAAGATTTTAAAAAATAATTTTATAATAAATGTAATTAAAGTAAATATAGTTTTATCTATAAACTATATTAACACAAATTAATAAATCTATTATAGCAGTAGTACTAAAAATATTGAGTAACATTTTGTATTTTGAGACATTTTACCTCATTGTACGATCGATATTCAACAGAAAGTATGAAGGTAACGGAATAAAATTTTGTCAATTATTTTAGCATCGACTAAATTACATCTTGAGACAATTACACGTAACAAAAAATACATATGTCAATTTCCCATTAACTTCCAGTTATGAATATCGAAATACACAAGGAAGTCAATCTTTCGATAATCTTTGGTATGCGAAATATTGAGTAAGTGCGTGGCTAACAAAACAAAGTAATTTTACGGTGGAGCAATCAACTCGTGATTTATTACTCCCATTTATGTAACTGATTTAAGATTTTATTGATTTAACTCAATTGTAATATAGTTACATTACTTTATTTATGGACATCGACAACAACTGTCATAAAAATAAAAACAAGACAATAGCAAAAATTTTCGAATCATACTATGGAGTTCATTTTATTACTGTAAAGTGTACGTATGTTCAGGCATGGTATGCAGATATGTAGATATAATTTGCCGTCTGGGAATTATTCAATTTAAGCGTTCGCCCAGACAACACACGTAATTTCAAATAAGTGCACCGATGAGAAGCATTCCAGTTTAGAGTTTTGTTATTATTAAAGGAGAGACGAGGCGGCGGTGTGCGGTCGCACAGCAACACTTGAAAATTACGATTCGACCGAGTTCATTACACGACACACGCCCCCTTTCTCTGTCTGTTCCATTATATAAATATCAGAATCTGGGGGTCAGGAACATTTCGGCACCCTTTTGACATTTCATAGCGTTCATCATTACTACCCCTAAGCGGAATCATAATGTCGCCGCTGTCAAAGCAACGGGTCGCTCGGTTGGTTGTTAATCAGTTCGGTACGATACAAACCCCGTACAATGTTAATATTGTATCAACCCTTGGATAAAACAAAACTGCAATATATACGTAGAGCGATTACTAGGGTGACTCAAACAAGTTTAAACTGTCCATATTTTCACGCAAAAACTTTTTTTTAAAGTGATGATTTATGACAGCATAAAATTAGTCGCAATGACATCTGACTTTCAATTCAGGATTAATGTAATTAAGATAAACATCAATAATGCACGAGAATTGTAAGAAATTAAAATTAGTTGCTTTCTTGCAAATGTTATTTAACTAGCTGAACCTTAATTTTTATTAATTAGTATTCTCTAATACTCTCTCAACATTCCAGAAAGTTCGTAAAACTCGCCTTAAAGTAAAATGCTACATACAACTACTAGTTTTATGCAGTCGTGGACTCAAAATATTCTGAACAACTTGACATTTCAAAATACCATATACATAGGTTTTTTCAAAAATTTCAATTTAAATAGCAAATAGTCACTGCATGACAAATATACTCGTCAATACACAAAATTTAAAAGCCATTCGATGTAACTCGTTAAGGACTAGCATTTTTCAGTTTTGCGCAACGTTCCAGTCAAGCCGTTTCTTTGTTAATAGCAGAAAAGTGAGAAAATTTTTGTCCACATACCAAAAAAGCGTCAATAATTTTTGCAAAATTAGCCGTAATATTTCAATATCATCTAAAAGCCCATTACTAAGATTAGTGAATACTAAAGTTATTTTGTACTTTTTAATTTAATTAAACTAATAATAATTTTTATTAATACAAATAAAAGATTTTAAGCACTAATTTCATCAGAACTATAAAACGCTATCAAATAATTACATTCAGTACAAATAGATACCAAAAATATTAAAGCTTTTTTTATTTTATTCCTCACCTTTAACTCATTTACTATAAAAAATAAAATAGTTAATTTTTAAATGTTTAAAAATTTCATTGATTCATTAACTTTTTATGTTTTTATTAAGCTGCGGTTGGTTAACTTGTATACTTGCAAGAGCACTTTGATTTATATGAGTATATAATCACACAATTATATACTACACAATTAAGCAAAGTGTTATATATACGGATGAATATATTTACTATTTAATGGGTGCATAAAATTAGCAAGAAACATCTTGTAAATGTGAGCGTGATGGCTTTATGAAATATACAACGGCATTTACCTATTCGATAAATAGAGTCAAAACATATTTTAAGCGATTTGGGTGTAATTTATTAAAAAATTAAATGCAACTAGCATTTTGCCATAAGTTGCATAAATTTTCAAATTTAATTAATTAGAATAATCTATAAAATTGAAATTTTGACGTTTTTTGTAATTAATGTTTGATGTTATACGTCTACATAATAAACTATACTATGTAACGTTTCTTTTTTAACAATTATTTATAAAGAAACAGCACAGACCATATTTACTAAAAACTAATTCAGCACGATACCTCAACAATATCATTCAAACACTTTTTGAATTTTCAAAAACGTGAACAAAATTATTCATTTGTCTGCTAATTATAATAAAAATTAATTTCTAAGGATTTAAAAGCTGTGAAATCTTTAGTGCTGTAGAGCTATTTTTGAAAAAAACATCGATAAAATGTCAAATTTTGGCTCTCATACACTATTATCTATTTTTATGTCAAACGATTCAGAATGACTTGAAACATCGTGAATACATAAAATTGACAAATGGGATTCTCTGGCAAAGAATAAACTTCTTTGAAAATAAAAACTTTCAAATTTTTAACATAAATTCACTATTATCGTCATATAATGAAACATACCTAGTAAATCTATTGGCAGTAACGATGTGCAATTTGACCCTAAAAAAATATATGCAGATGCTCAAATAATGCACACTTACAAGATAAAGAATTTTAGGAAATACTTTGGGTCTTTTTATATATACATGTACATATAAAAAGTCAAAAATATATATAATGCATATAATAATGTACATTCTATTGTAAAATAATTAATGAGAAATGCGTATTTGTGCACACAACCATGCCAACAATTATACTCGTATAGTTGTATCGACGTCTTTCATACACATGATTAATTAAATTTCTACTGAATGAAATTTACGATAATTATTTATAGTTATTTTTATAAAAAACGATTTTTAATCGCAATTCGTGGCTTTTATTTACACAAGTTAATATAAGATAAAATATATTAAAATATTTATCTCATAATCAGAAACGCCAAACATAAACACTTAAAATTCCCAAGTATTCAACTTAAGTTGCTCGGAATGCAGTATTTCACTCGTTATCAACTTTGTTCAGAAGAGATCCCACAAAAAGTAAAGTAAAAAAGACATCTCCACCGCTGCCTTAGAGTACAATTAACAACCCTTCGCTGAGCAATAAAGCTCGCCTGATTAACATATTCAAAACATATGCGAGTTTTATCTGCTTGCAAAGATAAGGAAGATTAACAATTTAAAAATAAAAAATGAAACGTCTCCGGATAAATTAGATTAAATGCGAGGCATTGTATGGATGCCGTTCCCTTCGGGCGATCCGCGTTAACATCGCAACCAGCATGAGGGCGCAGGAACATTGAAGCGGGTTCTTTATTGTTCATTTGAATACTTTGATTTATCATCGCGATCAGTGGACGGAACCCCTTGGATTCGCTACAATACGCCATGGAAAACAAAGCCCGACAACGAACGGGGTAGCGTGCAGGGGTTTTGCGTCCAAATCCCTTCACGATTGGGCCGGAAAACACACTGCCACGATTTCTTTTTATTGCCTTTCTGATATAATTTATTATAAGTGTTCCTTTTCTCATGGGAGGGTTGACAGACCGTAACTTCATTTTGTTAAAACTGAAAAACTCTCGAGTCGTATAAAAGAAATTTGATATTTGTGTCCCGTTAGAGACAGGCTCCATTTCGCCGCATGGCGCAGATGTACGTATTGTTTTTTACATAAATTAGTATCGGAATATGATCGAGCCATTTTGAATCTATGGGAACATGATGACAGATGCTGAGGAAAGGATTTGTTTTACAGGTAGAGGACGAAAACTTTCTAAAAAATATGTCAAAATTATTGATGTAATATCAATATGGCAGAAAAACAGCGTGGCCCCTCTATAATTAGGAATTTGTATTTTTATATCTGCCTATAAATTACAACTCACAAAAATTATATATTATAACTTTACGGAATGTCTTGAATAATATTATTTTTATATATATATATATATATATATATATATATATATATATACAGGGTGTCTCAGACCTTGACCTCAAGCCGGCCGAAAAATTAGAAAAAAAAATTATCTCACGTTGTGTGGAAATTATGAGCTCTTAGCTTTGGTGAAATTATAACCATTTTTTAATTATTGTGGATAAATTTTATTAATTTTGTTTGTTTAAACTTTGGAACAGTAGTTGTGAATAACATTTTTAGGATCACAGCGGAAAATATAACATACTTGGTCCTGGTTTTCAAGAATTAACACGTTTTATTGAATAATGATTTAAAATTTTCAAAATCATTCGACTTTGAAAAACCGTTCTTTAAAAAAACGTGAAACGTGAAAAACTTTAGTTAGCATTCATTATATTTGGTATATATTGTTATAGAATATACTTTATGCCTAAAATTGAGATATTCTATGCCAAATTTCTATTATACTTTAGTTCTTGAAACTATAACTGAAAAATACTTTTTGGTTACTTAATCATAAAATATATATATATATATATATATATACAGGGTGTCTCAGACCTTGACCTCAAGCCGGCCGAAAAATTAGAAAAAAAAATTATCTCACGTTGTGTGGAAATTATGAGCTCTTAGCTTTGGTGAAATTATAACCATTTTTAATTATTGTGGATAAATTTTATTAATTTTGTTTGTTTAAACTTTGGAACAGTAGTTGTGAATAACATTTTTAGGATCACAGCGGAAAATATAACATACTTGGTCCTGGTTTTCAAGAATTAACACGTTTTATTGAATAATGATTTAAAATTTTCAAAATCATTCGACTTTGAAAAACCGTTCTTTAAAAAAACGTGAAACGTGAAAAACTTTAGTTAGCATTCATTATATTTGGTATATATTGTTATAGAATATACTTTATGCCTAAAATTGAGATATTCTATGCCAAATTTCTATTATACTTTAGTTCTTGAAACTATAACTGAAAAATACTTTTTGGTTACTTAATCATAAATAATAACTATTGCAAACAGACATACTAATCTGAAACAATATTAAACAATCCAAAAATCATTATTACAAAAAACATTTATAATTATTAGAAATTTAAATTTTGTTGTGTTTTGTGATTAAATGCGTAAAATTATCAAATGTCATTTTGTATATATCATGAAATATGGTTCAAATGATGCATTTCGATAATCTGTAATAAAAAATTTATCGCCTTTAAGATGAATACAAAATATTTTTATATAACGAATATTGTTTACCGATGCGACAAATACGCCAAAACATGATGAATAATTAATAAATGCCATTTCATTCCAAAAACATCAATCTATCTCTATGTATTCATTTAGCTTAAGTATCTATTTTATGTCCCGTATATAAATTACTCGTTTTATTGAAACGATTTTTATGACAATTCTTCAGCAAACAACTGAGACCTCGTTTAATAGAAAGAGCTACTGTGCGTTTAGTACTAAAAAGATAAAAAATACTCCGGTTATTACAGAATTGATATAAATATATAGGGGAGCAAAACGACAGTATGAAAATTCTTTGTTGACTAATCACACATCTTTTACAAAATTATTTGACAAGGTAGGGACTAAGGTGGAAACTGTCGTTAACGGTTCTAATGAAAGCAAATTCGATGTTAAGGTATCTAGAAGTGAGCAATTTGTATGGAAATGAATCCAGGTGAATATTATTTGAACACATTAACGTTTCAATCGTATAGTAATGAAAGCAAATAGATGAGAAAAATTATGTACTGAATAATAATTAACTGAATACTAAATATAATTCGAATGTATCTAATAAACCGTAATAAGTTATTATAATTGAAAATTTAAAGTTTACCAAATTTTATAAAACCAAATATCATAGAAGTGGTTTTAATTTTTAAATTTTATTTTAGTTATTCATCGTTTACGCTAAAATTAGCATTTATTCAATAAATTAGAATATATATATATATATATATATATATATATATATATATATATATATATATATATATATATATATATATATGTGTGTGTGTGTGTTGGTCACTAATTATATATAATTTATTATTATCAGTCAAGCGAATAATTACCAATTTGTGAACACATTTATAAGCTTCATGATAGTTCAACGAGATTTATTTATTAGTGGAAAATTTCCTTGTTTAATTTATACAAATAAAAACTCCACGTAAGAACAATATTTATGAATATTTTAAAAACTAAATTACCCATGATTTGTACGTACATAGTTATGATTCTTAATTATGCATTTCATTTATATAATAAATAAAATATGATTTATCGTGAATGATAGTATTACCAAGGTGGCAAAGTTTGATCTGAATTCTATTATTAATTATATTAATTAATTAATTGCATTTACATAGTAATTAATATAATATATATATTAATTAATTATATATTTTATATAGATATTATATATATACATATATATATATATATATATATATATATATATATATTAAAATACCGAATTTATGTAGGGCTAAATTTTTAGGTGCTGAGATGTAAAAAGTCATTGGAAATTCTACTTGTTTTTTTTAATTGGTTTTAAGCTTTCCACCTGTGGCTTCTTATGTGTAAATGTATAAATAATATATTATTTGTGTATACTAATGGCGATACCGAACTCAAGGCACGATCCGTATAATTTTATGTGAAAATGTTAGTTGGTTGAATGCATAATGATACTGGCCTCAAACGCGTATAATTGTTATCAATTATATACCGCAATGCTTTTTATTGTTTTAAGCTCCTGTGTTAATACTTTTAATAGCTAAAATGAAAATTAAAAACAAACTGCGAAGTTCATAAATTGAAACAGAAATTTGCAATAATCTTACTGATATTTCCCTTAGCTCTACTGAATTAAAATTAGGGGGCATGAACTCAATCCCAATTTTGGCGATTCTTCTTCGTGTATTAACTGTAACAAAGATGGAATTTAATCAGCGGGATTCCAATAAGTATATCTTATTGGCTTTTGTGTGCGAAAACAGTTATGTGCGATGAACGCTGACTCGGCCGCAGTTATTATTTCTTATTTGAGACGTCTGTCGGGTTTATTGTCGGATGGCACATCATAATCCAGACTTATAGAAGATCGCGAGGGCCTAGTAGAAAATGCACAATGAAAATATTTTATATCGAATATAACTTTTCAAACTTTTGAAAAAAATAGGTACAAAATATACTATACCAAATCGTTAACTACATTAGAATTATCGCGATCCATGGAAAATAGGGAGTGAATTATTTTCATGGCAAAAGTAATTTTGTTTAATGCTTTGCCTAGTAGTATTGCAATCATTTAAATATTGCTTATATTGCAATACGTTATAATTCAGTTTTAAAAACTCTATATCATCTGATTCATCAGAAATTAAACTTGGAACGAGAAAATAATGGCCAACCTACGGAGGCTACAGACTATACAGAACAAAGCACTGTGACTGGCACTAAACAAATCTAAAGACCCACTGACAAGACATTATTACTCTACAAAATACATACAGAAACAGACGGAAGTACTGACAGTAAACGAATATATAATAGAGTTCACTGAATGTTTTCATCTTAAATGTAGGGATTACAATAATATTATCATCAAAGTATTCAGACAATTTACTCCTGATCCTGATCTGACACTGGCGGATAATAGAATAAACTATCAATAAAAATTATGTTCTTGTGGTTTTTTTAAACAAAATTGTGATATTACTTTGTCTCTATTAATTTAGACATTATTATATATTTAATTAACTAAACCTTGTTATAAATTATATATTGGAGTAAAGTACCCCAAGTTCATTCAAGATCATTTGTGAGCTTCAATGTACCATTTTCTTATACAATGATAGAAATTGTTTTTGAGCATAATCTAAAATTAAATTTTAATTCAAATCAAAATAGTAATGATATTTGTTTACTATTTTACAAAAATATTGAAACGTTTTTCATAAAGGAGATATATAGCGCATATAAGAAAACAAAATGTAAATTCTTGTAATATCACGCTATCAAAAAATTGCTTAAATATTGATTGAGCATTTAACAGAATATTCGTTCTAACGCGTATCGACTCCACGCATAGGTACATTATATATTTGAATATTTATAGTTGATAGCGAACTCGATCTGATATTGTAATTTATGAATATGGAGTCGAGAGGCTACGGTCACGCCATAACGTGTATATTATCTGATTAACCGATAGTAATATTACTGGTGCCGGGCAATAAATTATGAAATAAATATTCATACAGGAATAGCGAGTGAAGTAGATAATATAAGCAGAAAATGATTTCAGTCCGAGTCGGGCAGACAGGTTCTTGAAGACGATCGAGCTCTTCTGATACGATAGGTGGACGATAAGCTTTTTGCACATTTTCCAGTTTATGCACGGAACGCACTCAGAATGAACATGGTTGTTCGGCTGAGTTGATACAGTAGTAAAAATAACTTATTAATATTACTACTACAAGTACAGATTGCAAAGAAACCATACGAACTTAGACAAAAATAGTTTAAGGTTTGAAGATTGAAAGACACCGACATCAACATAATGATGTTATTAGACTTACGCTCATATCAAAAATATTAGGACCATATTTTACAATTTGTATTTCCGGGGTATTGGCGCAGAAGTACATAGTTTTTGAATGCCTTGCAGAAGGAGCAATTTTAGAAAAAAATTAGAAGTTTAATATGAAAATCTGAAGATAAAACTGTGTTTGAGAAAAAACTGAACATTTTTCCAGAGAGTTTGATTTGTCACTCGATTCGCAAGGCATAACTTAAAATGATTCAAAAATGAATGTTAGTATTTTGCTCCGTAATTCAAAAATTAATGAAATAATGAAAAGTGCAGTAACAATAGATCAAAATCTTGAATATCAAAATGTACCAGTTCAGTTAAAACGAAATCAGATTCAGATTAGGTTGGCACTTACAATTCTCAAATATGCTCCATAAGCAAGAACATTTATATGTGGCATGAGTTGCAGTGGGAAAATAATTAGTTTAATTTGTATTTGCTGCCCCTTTGACATATATATATATCACATACTTCTACATTCAAAATTAGTTAGTTAATTTTATACTAAAATTTTATAGAAATATTTCTTATGACTAAACAACATTTGCAGTGCCAGCTATTATATATATATATATATATATATATATATATATATATATATATATGCTACCTTGCTTCTCAAAACCGATTAATTTAGAATTATTTACGATCGACAGAAGCACAGATTGAGATATCAGATAAAGCAGTTTTTTTAAACGAATATATTTAAAACTCATATAAAATTGTATGCAAATCACTATTTAAATATTATTACTATCATATTCCGATAATTTTTTATCGTATTTGATTAAATAGATAATAATCAAACTGCAAAAATCGATGTTCAAGTCCATGTGCATGAATTAACCAAAATTTAATTGGCAATTTAAATACATAAAATAATTCAATCAGCGTTGATTTGAAAACGAGTTCTTTTAGCATTTGATATAATTATTGGCAAGGTGTACAAGACAAAAAAAATTAAATGAAATGAAGTAAGAATTGTTAATGAGATAAGAACTTAATCTGGAGAATGAATGTAATATATTTTGGAGATGAATATGGATGATGATGATCGAATCATTTTGAATTGATTATGAGGATAATTAGTGAAACTTATTTTAATAAATTTTGTATTAAAAAAAGCAAGATGTGATTTTGAATGACTTTGATATTCATTCATATTTTTTCATAAATGACAATCAGAACTTTTATATGTTCTATTAGTCATTGTGATTTGATTGAAAGCCATTAATTATTGTTAGATTTTTGTTATAATACTGATGTGGCATATATTGCAACAATGTCTCGAAAGGCTATATTCACTTGATATAATGTTTTAGATATATAATCTTAAATGAAAACTGATATCACTATTGCATGTTCAAAACATAAAATTTAAGGATGGAATTATTGAATATCATATCTACCTATTCTAGTTAACGGAATTAGAAAAATTTTTGCATTACCTAATTTGTGCATTGATTCAAAATTTTCTGGAATATTATGCGTTAGTGTAAGCTTTTATGTATATTATATATTATTCAGAAAAATTGAATAATATACAACATATATCTAAATTAATAATATTTATAAAAATACGCTATCAATATACAATTAAGAATGTAGATCCTAAAAGTTTACAACGATTATATATTTCAAAAGACAAAAATAATAAATTATGATTAACGATATAATTTAGTTGCATTTAAACCAAGATAATAATTTTATTGATTTGTTAGTGAGTAATATTAGTTTAAAAAAATTAAAAAATAAAATCATCAATCATCAACCATTTAGATTGATATATGTTATAATATAAAGAATTAGTGATAATTCACGGACAACTAGCAAAAACTGTCTTTCTCCTTTTGAAAAACTACATCAGTTATAATGTTCGTTAAGTTAATGTTAATCCATAAAATATGGAAATAAAAAGAATAAAATTGATAATTTCGTATATAGTTTCATATGTAAAATGAAAGAGCAAAACTAAGTTGAAGTCAAATAAATGTGTATTAGAAAAAATTAACTATCATAAAATATGGATGACATGGGATAAAATCTTCTACCATAATATATTGTATATATATATATATATATATATATCTTCGTATAAATTTGATATAAATACATATATCAGGATCATGATGAGTGCTATAACAATAAAAATGAAGAAAGTTTTTATAACCGTCGTTGCGTTGCCGTTAAATTCTGTGAAGAGATTTAGGTAGCTACCATTCTGATACTCCTATACTATTGAATCTCCGTTTCATATAAAAAATTATTCCTATTCCTGTTAAAGTTATGCTACGCACGCACAACTCGGAAAGACTAACGTCCAATCCTGATGGAAAAAGTAATCGAAAACGTTTCGGAAAGTGGTCACTAGTCTAATGATTAAACAAGGTGTAGGTTATCAACAGCTATTAATACAGAACTTGCCGACAGTCGTAAAAGCACAAAAAATAATTCAATTAAATCCTGACACGGCTTAGTTTTGGTAATTGGGATAAAGATATCACCCGTAGTAAATAAACTAAGCCGTTCGTTGGACTTTTGTTATTACCTCAGGTAAATAGAGTCATTTTAATAGATACTACAAAAATGTTGACTATATTATTTATATTAAATTTAATTAATTAAATTCTGTTATGTACACGTGATCAAAAGTTTATGAATAATTTTAAGAGAAGCAAAAGTTATTCCAAAAATTTAATTATTCAGAAATTTTAGAAGATAACGAAGAACTACCCGTAGAATTGATTATACAAATTAATATAAGAAATGTGATCTTTCTTTTGCCGACGTAATATGAATCATTAGATTAGATCATCAAATAAAAAATTTACTAATTGCAGATCTTAAATATAAGTTATCTCACTCATTTTAGGCTTAATGTGTATTCACTCTGAGTCTATATCAAAATCTGCCGTCTTGAGGCAACCTCCGTTTAAAATTGTTATATTCTAATAATATGCGGCGCCATTTTTGCAATATCACATTTTTCAAAACATGAAAGTTTTCTTTATTCAAAGTAATAATTATTTTCGTATGTTTATCCGTTGTATAGTAGAAATCATATGAAATCATATTAATAATGAAGTCAGTAATTTTAGTTTAATCTGTAATTATGATCGTGCATGCGCCTACTTAGAACTTATTGCATTTAAGTTTATGATTTAGGTGCAAGTGAACATGCAACGTAATTTGCATAATTAATTTTGCTCAACACATACGACCGCATATCTCAATTCTATAGATTCATATATATTTGCAACTATATGAAAATCTTATCACGAATGCATATAAATTTCGATTTATTTGTAAATTAATATTCAATTATATTAAATATTCAATTTTGGTTACAGCTTTGGATATTATAATTATTATCGATATTACAATTGCCAATTCATATGTGTTATAGAACATAATTACATCAAAATAAGCAATAAATTCAGAGTAAATTTTCACATTATCAGAATAGTAAGCATTTTGTATTTTATTTGTAAAATTATTATTAACGATATCGATATTGAAAGGTGTAGGTCATTGTAGATATTCTGATAATTTACCACATAGTTATAGATCTTCAAAGCTACATCGCAAACGAGAACATTTAAAATGTTTCTATTTAATTCCATAAAAAAATGTAATTGATGTCTATCGTAATTTTCTACAACTTTTTAAGTACGAAATTTCTAATGGTAAAACATCTAAATATAAAATATAATTTAAATCTAATTTAAATTTAAATATTATGTAACATAACATTGCTTAAAAAAAATATTTAATTAATTAAAGCCTATAGTAATTTTCTATACATTTTTATGCACGAAATTTCTAATACGAATAATCGAGTATAAGCTTCGATGAGAAACGTTTGATTAGAGACTCTATCAGCAGTCTCTACCTCATCTAATCTATTGACAGGAGAATCTACTAAATTTATGAAAACCAAGCTTGATATTTTTAATAATTTAATAAAAAATCGTATATGAGAAATATACCGAGGTACGATGTTAAATGGCTTCCATTTTTTTAAATGCATATCATGTTTGACTCCCAATATAAAATTATCAATTTTTATATTCCACTTATAAAAATCGATAGAGAAGGGCTCTCACCTCAAATGCCGTTATTACCAAGTGCTATTTTAAGATACATCTCATAACATATGATATCAGCTACTGATTTCCCGTCAATCAACTGGTACCCACGGGCAAACAATAAAATTCGAAGTGCTCGCCCCACTTACAAACGAATCCACTTTGTTACTTCGAAATGTAAAATTCGACGATATCGTTCCGCGTGTTCCCACTTTGAGAAGATCACTTGATGACATAGAGAACGCTGGGAATAACTGTTCCAGTAACTAAGTCAATGGGAAATTGATGATCAATGAACAATTTGGTAACAGCTTTTTAAAACCTATTATAATCAACTACAATGTTACAATACAAAATCAATTTATAAAGTATTTATATAACTTTTCGAATTATTTGCAGTTAATTAATTAAAGAATTGCATCATATATTATACAAGACCTTTAATATTAATATTAATAAATAAAACATTGTGTGTTTGACAGATATCAAAGTTAATTATAATAAAGTTTTAATATTGAGAATTGCACATATAATATGATGAGGCTACTTAAGACGTAGCACTGCCTAAGTCGTACCCTAGTAGTATTTTGTCTGATATTTATAAATTACATCATCTGGCACCATCAAATTGAACTATTTAGTTGAGTCAGTAAACGTACATAACATTTTCAGATATTTGATGGGTAATTTTATCATCAAGTGAGAGCAAAGATTCAATTTAGTCGTATACTTTTCGAAAACCCGTGATAATCAGGAACAAAAGATTTAAATCCAGGATAAATATTGCTTTTAGAAAATCCCGGGACTCAACGTGGAAATCCGGGACTTTCTCGGACGTATGGTTATCCTAATTTACTTATTTCATAATATATTAGAATTAACCGTCTGTGGGCCGAATTTTTGTTTTACATCCCAGAAAATTACAAAAACAAGAAATCAGTAATTATAAGCCTATACATGCAAATGAAAAAAGAAAATTTTTGTTTTAATCATTTTTTCGGTATTAACGAATTATGGAATTTTCAAATTACAGAGGCCTATAATGTTTGCACTTGTGTGTATAAAAATGTTAGTTCGAATAGAAAAGCTAAGCAAAAGTCATAAATATTGATATTGGCTGTCAAGACAATATTATAGAACAAAGATTTATGCGTCATCTCACATTAAAAACATAATTATTTGATAAATTACAGAAAATTTGGACTATTACGCTACAAAAGACATACAGACTAACGCATTCAAACTATCGACAGTATTTGAACAAAATAAAAAAGCTCACCGAGAATTTTTATCTCGAGCGCAAAGAACTCACGAAAAGACACTGGCTTCTAGCACAATTCAACATAACGAAATAAATTAAAATATTATTTGTTTTGTAATTTTTCTCTTTTTGGTATTTCATTATCTTTTGAAAATATTGATATATGATTTTTTTGGGAAACTGTTAACAGTTTTTTATAGCATGTGTCTCATGCTAATTAAATTATTTTAAATGTATTTTAATGTAGTGAATATTCACAACATTTCGAAAAGTATTATATATACAATAAGGTACAAAACATGTATTACAATATATTATATCACACTCTATATAATGAAAAAAAAGTTATCGAACTTGAAAAACTTGAAAATTCAGTCATTAGTAATTTTGATTGGCATGTGATCTAATGGTAACGCAAGCACATAGAGAGTTTATTTAGCCTGTTTGCAATATTATCTCATTTACGAACTCAACCCAATACACATTATTAGGACTTTACCTTTTGGAGATGCTCTAAATGACATAATCAGAATGAACATAAACGTCTAACTTTAAAAATTGTAAATTTTAATATGCTTGAAATTGTGCACAAATACTTCAAAATGCGGCAATTATCTTAAATGTTCCAGTTATTGTCAACTGATCATATCTAATTTTTACACCCATTCCAGACATGGCATGGACTCATCGAATCAATAGCGTTTTAATGACCTCAGTAATATATTATTTTCTCATATTTCAGCATAAATACTCGTTGACCATGTCCAAAGTCATTCAGAAGTTGAGTGATGGTAGTATTCATGATCATGTAGCAAATAATAAAGCGTTTAGAGATGGAAATTCTTCATGTTTGAGACTTTTCACCAAACTATAAGCTACTGAATATTACACATTCAATTGCACTGCAGATTCAGGAGGTAAATCATATTATTTTTGTTGGATGATGGACTAAGCCAAAATGTCATCCATCCTCCCCCAGTGTTCCCTAATAAGACGACTCTTAATCGAACATTATGCGACCAATCTTGTTCTGCGTCGCGGCTTCTGATATCATCTCCGGAGCCGGGGACCACTTGAGACGTCGGGACGAACCCGATTTCCATATCTCGAACCCTACAGACTGACGAATAAAAAAGAATGTCTCATCTCGGACGAGTGCGGCAATGGCGCGCATCTAAATCCTCTCACAGCGATCGCTCGATATGTGTGGTCTCAACTCTTGACTCTTAACTCTTCTCCGCAGAGCTTCTCAATCGACCCCGCATGGGGTCGCTATCTGCTCCTATTGAATGATTTATTTTCAGTGGTATCAAACATGGAATTCTACCGTTCCGGTAATTGTATTCGCTGTATTGTATACAGCTATAACCGGCACAGAACTAATAAATTTTGTATTTATCATTTTATTAAAGCATGACACTATGAACCACTTACAAATATTTATTCCATGATCAAAGACCCAGCTCTGTTTAGAGTTTAGACTTAGTGTTTGGCAGAGTCTTGTTGTATCGATTTTTATATCACGAAGAAGCTGAACGTATCAAAGATTCATATATTCGTTTTCCTAGTTGACAATTCACACATTGTATAAATCACAGGGCTTCAAATAATGATGCTTCTACTTTTGCATTATATTATTACAGCTTAAACAATCAATATTTTAAAATAATTAAACTGAATTTAAATAAAAAATATAGAATTTGGCTTCTAGTTACCATTATGATAACTAGACTTTCTACTTTAACTAAAATGTTAAACTAATATTTAAGAAATCAATTGCGTATTGAATATTAAGCACTACATTCCAATTAAACTCTGAAGTTTTTTTTTGAACAGAAATCAGAACCTAAGAGTCATATGACCTTTTGT
This sequence comes from Ctenocephalides felis, assembly GCF_003426905.1. Classification (NCBI taxonomy): domain Eukaryota; kingdom Metazoa; phylum Arthropoda; class Insecta; order Siphonaptera; family Pulicidae; genus Ctenocephalides; species Ctenocephalides felis. The sequence continues at coordinate 156,111,465 of NW_020538040.1, forward strand.
GATGATACTTTTTAACTATATAGCCTTTTTAGAAGTCAACTCAACCGTTGGTTTATCTTAATTTGATATATTTTATTATTAGAATTTCATATATTAGATACTGGTGATTTTTAATTTGATGCAGAAAAAACCTGGGTGAGAGTGATTTAACTTGAAAAGATGTTTCTACATATATATTTTATTTTTGTATTTTTTTTTTCAATTTTTTTTCATTTATGAAATACCGTTTTTTAGTTCAAGTGGTTAAACAGGTTTTGAAAATATTTGACGCCGGAATTGAAGCAAGCAACAATCCTGATAAACAAGCCTATGCTAAGAGTTCAGTCACCTTCCTAGCTCTACTGATTTTTTTTAAACCAACCATTACATTTTGTAAAATTTTGGCATACGATTTTATTTTAAGCTAGAGAAACGAAACAACGTAGCTTTTGCATATCCTGATTTATAGACCAATTATAGTATAATTGAATTTAATAATAAAATTCAATTGTGATAGTTTTACAGATTTAATAAATATTCAACGCAAAATCTGACCGCCCTCCATTCTGATGTGAAAGATTATTATGGACAGATTCGGTTTTGATAAACCTTAGTACATACATACATTTTCCACATATGATTGTAGAGTATGTCATATATTTTAAATTCGGTAACAAGTTTAGAGGTATTCGATTGCGCATTTATTAGCAGGTAGATCTTCGATTGTTCATCACATCAATTATCAGTTATTTCAGGAAATTATGGGTGTTTCCGTATGGGAATAGAATTAAAAAATGGTATTTGATATAGTACTAAATAAAATATTTCCCATACAAATGCCACGTAAATATAAGATCCTACATTTCCACTAAAAACTTGAATACCCGTTAAATTGAATCAAATATGTGAGTTATTTTAATTTTAATTGGTTTTATAAAGAATCTCTCATTCCATACCTCTCATCCCGCAAAAATACATATGCTTGAAAAACCATAAAGTATGTGTTCATTGTTTAGACAGAAACCGTTAATCAATTAACTATTTTAATGCAAGATATATGTAACAATTTTTATGATGAGTGCTTTATTTATTCATAAAATGCAAAATTGATTAATGCTTTTATGAGAAATAGGCCTGGAATTCCGAAATAAATTAGAAGCAAATTCATTATAATGTACAATATTTTAATAAACAAAAGAATATTTTAAATGTACTAAAAAGCTAAATCGTGTTTAGTCTTTAAAATGCATTTGAATTTCTAATAACAGTTTTTAAAATAGTAAAAAAGTTATTTAGTAGAATCAGGACACAAAACAATTCTATTGTGTAATAGAATAAAAAATAGCATAGTTTTATTGAAATTAAAATAAACTCTGATTTTGTTAGTAACACGCAGCTTTTAATTTTGCATTTACATTATTTTATTTAGAATTCAAACAAACTACGATTTTGAATATAACGTTTATTCTTGAGTAGATACGATCGAAACAATCTACCGACGGCAAACACAAAACGTCCAGGAAACAAATTTAAGCATAATTTTTAATTTAGTACAATAATTCCATACTGGAAATCATGATAACCTGCATATGAAATATATTATTGACAATATAAGCAAAAAAAATTAAAAGCACTATAACTAGATTAAGAGTGTAAATTTTGTTAATTTATAAGTTAAATGAAGGGAAAGTAAATTAAAAAGTAATTTGAACATTTGTCTCCGTAAAAATACTGTCCTAAATACTATGCATTATTAAAAGACGAGTTTTACAACCGGTATAAACCCCAAATGGTTAAACGACTTTATTTTCTTACATATGTAACACAATATAATTATGTGAACAAAGCTTATGAATATAATATAACAAAACATATTTTTTCAAACAAAGTTAACAAGAAGTCTCTGTTATTTTTTATATTGAATTTTTCTTTCCCTTTCTCTTTCGTATTTTGTACACAAAGTGTTATTTATACATCATGAAAAAAGCAATTTTAATAAATAGGTGTAAGATAATTCTAGGCCGAAAGTTGTTAACATATATTGATAGAATATTTTAATATTTAGTTTATAATAGTTAATTCGATTAATATTAATTATAGAATAATAAAGCTCATATACAACTCGTGAAAAAATTGTATGTTTGTTTTATATATTAAAGTTGCGATGAACGTATAAATAAAATAATTAAAATAAAAGTAAAACTTTGTATACCAAACATTAAGCATGATACGAAATCAAATAATGAAGTAATAAAAATGTAGTATAAGGTCTTTTGCATATCATGCCTTATTATAAAGCATGTACCAAAGTACTTATCGCGCAATTAATTTTTGGTTTCCATGTTAAAAAACAACTTTAGATAAGTTAGATTGTTATAAATTTAGATTTATTTTGAGATATCCCGAATGTGTTAATTAAAAAAATTGACCCGGACCACCGCCGCGGATCAACATAAGTTTACAACAAGAAGAATTTAAAATACAAAAGAGATAAGGTAAATTTATTGAGCCTATGCAGTTATTTACGGAGACTGTAAAAACCTTTAATAGTTTTGATAATATTGCATTATATTGCAAATACCCTCGTTTTGCAGTCCTTGACATTTCAATGGCGACAACAGCACTGCAACAAAAAGTACATTGTACTTCGAATGTCGCGTACTCAAGTCTGAGGACTGAAGCCATTCACGATTGCATTTAATGACATTTTGTCATTGCCATATGACGAAACTATGTATTGTGTATGTTTTGAACAGATCTCTCGATTTACTGTACAAGCATTGATTTGAAAAAATTTGAAATTTTTATATGGATCAGCTGCAAGTATATTATAAATCATTAAAGGCGAGAGAATATAATTATTTTGCTCTCGTTATTGATAGAAATTTAGATCCCCTCATAAAATCCTCAAAAATTTACTAATATTGTAAGATTGTAACATGATAATAATACTGTGTGAATATTTATATTAATAATAATAAAAATAAAAAAATTCTGAATCTCCAATTTAGCTAAAATATCCTTATTTATTAATATTTTGGATTCTATTTTTTTGTTCATTTTTTTTTATTATGAAAGTATCAAGTATTTTACCATTTTACAATCCTGATTAAATGTACGAACTTTTGATGGAACACTTTAGTACATTTTTTTAAAGACAAGCCTTTCAATGTCACCAATTTTGGAAATATTAAATTCATATTTTAATAAAAAGTCCTAATTCTTGGAAACTTGGGGAAAATGTGTCATTATTTTTAGTGTGGTCTTAGAAGTGTTATTCACGTTAAAGTTTAAATGGACAAAAATAATAAGAACTATCCACAATAACCAAAAGAGCTCTGGCAGCACTTAAAAAGCTCATAATTTTAAAACTAGATAAGTTATTTTTTTATATATTTTTTTTTTCATAATAGTTACCCCGTTTCGGCTTGACTTTAAGTTCTGGGACGTCCAATATATATATGGCTCCATGTTAATATCAATTTAAAAGTTCAGTATCTTTTTTTTACATAGATATGCTAAAGCTTAAAATATAATTCTAATACAAATTGTGCGATTTCGATAAATGTTTGTAATATCAATACAAAGGGCCTAGAATTACATTTATTCAAATAACAAAAACAAATATTTTTAATTATTTTCTAATTCAAATTAAAACGTATTAAATCAGACGTAAATGCAAGTATAATTCACGTATAAAAATAGAGCAGTTTTGTTTATATTCAATAAAATTCTAAAATAATGAAATACACAATGCATTTTCTAGATAGACTCCATTTTGCCGTCGGAAAGTATCACGACTCAGCCAAAATGCGTCGGCAAACAGTGGTCCCATATATAATATAAAGAATTCCGTTACTACACAAGTAAAGATTTTCTCACATTCAAAACTACAAATAATTCTGTTAAATAAGCGTATAAGTTAGTTGATAAATAAATTATTTATAAAAATATCCGGTAGCATATGAAGACAAAATGTAGATTTAAATAAAATCCACGTAAATCATACTTAAATTGAGTTTTATTTACATATTTACGCTTTCTAGGCTAATATACTTAAATGCTTATTTATGTTGCATATATTAAAAACAGAATTAAATTTTCATGCATACATTCTAAAACCAACTCAAAAACAGAATATTACAGAATAGGTTTAAAACGTTCAAAACAACTTAAGGGGGTATTTTAAGTCTATTGTTTTTTTAAATTGATTTTGTTTTTTTGCATATTTTCATAGCGTAATTGTTCGAAAATATATATAATAAGTTGAATTATTTTCGGGAATATAGCTGTCTGAACATGACAGCCTTTATAGACTTCAGTATGAACCATTCATCCTCAAATTCCGATTTTTACAATTTTCAAAAAATCGGAAATATCAAAAAAAATTTAAAGAAATAGTTCTATTTAAGGCAGTCGTTATTTTGTAAAAAAAAACATTTTTTTAACTTGTTTGCAGTTAATTGCTGCATTATTCTAGATTAATAATATATAAATATTTTTTTCTTCAGATTATTTGGCTGCCTAAAATCATGAGTATGGAGCCATAAACTTTTAGAATTAAAATTGTATAATTATTTTTAATTTTTGTCTTTTTTTAATATCTTTAAACATTAATTAATAACTTATAACAAATATTGTTACAATATTGTTCGCATTTTCATGGCCTTTCAAAAATCGCATAAAATTTATGCCTCTAAACCAAAATATCACGTTAAAGATTTTGCATTCACTACACTTTTCCGACAGTTTTTAAATGATGTGCTCATTATTTGGAGGGAAGAAATCAATATTCATTTTTTTAATAAATCAGTAGTGATATATAGACATACATTCAAAACTACAATTATTATTTATAATTTCAAGTAGAATAATTATAAACCGAATAATACCAAGTTTTCAAATTTTATTTGAGGCAAACTATAGTTATAAAATAAACTTAATATATTTGCAAACTTTAAAAATAAATCTTTATAAAAACATTTCACATTTCACCCTATAGGTAAGAAAACGATAAGGAAAGCATTCTACCCTTGTTGCGCAAGCGTCGAGAAGAAGGGGAAGTCTATAGGAAGGGATGTATATGAAACAATTGCAAGGATTAGATGTATATATATACTATATATCTGTTCCTATGCATGTCTGCCATCGTTGTGAATGTATAGAAGACAGTTAATAAAAGAGAGAGAGACGGGCTTCCTTGAAAATCCCTGGGCCAAAGCGTTCGTCGCTCAGGATGTGACCGTATCATGGCCATTACACGATGATATGTATCTTAGTAGCGAGACCGATCGATAGTTCTCCCCGAGCTAAGACATGCGCAAGAAAATGGAAGAAACCAGACTGTCAGTATGTCCGTGATTCTGTCGAAAGCTGCAGCATAGCGCCACACCCAAATCGCGGACTTATCTTCAGAGCCGACGGCCGGGCCCGGGGACTCGCTCGAGAACAAGATAAAACTCATATCGACAGTACACGGCATCGTGCCCGTAGGCTAATTGCACTAAGAAATCTCAAATTACGTCAAAAAACTGATGCAAATTTTAAAATTAACTCGAGATATAAATAAATATTTTTATTAAGTTTAGGTTGTTCATTTGTATACTTGGAACACTAAATCAAATCATTTATATAATTATTATAAGTTTGATATATGTATGTATCAATATTAAGATAAATACAATTGAATATCCTTAATGCAGGGCGGGGCACAAAGGTTCAATTTGAATTTAAGCAATTATGTACATTGTAAAAATCAAACTGAAATCACAACAAATAACATATGTCAAACAAAAACTATCTGACTATGTTCAGTAAAACTCTCAGCTTATTCATCTTTGTATGGATATGTTTTTTTTGCTTTTTCTTAAAAATTTGTCACTCGGTCCTTTTAACCCATAGGCGGAGTAAAATGAAAAGGCCGGTGGGCAAGCAGGTCCTATGTCTGATTTCTAATTTCAAAAGGATTTCACAAAATAATAGCTGCATTATTCAACCAATGTGAAATATAAGTCTTATTCGTACATTTTTTACAGAGATAACATTGCATATAACCACGATTTGGCATTTCGTCAAAAATATTTATCTATTTATTTAATTTATCTCCTGTAATTCTTTTTTTCTTTTTTATTTACTATTTTTTATTGTTTACACCTCTGCCAGTGTAAAGCTTCAGTTGGTCCTTTTCACCCCACTCACGTTTTGTCTTTTATAGAGGTGATATAAAATAACCTTTGAGTCTATTTTGAAATTAACAATACATCTTATAAAACAATTCAATAACGTACACTTAAAAATTATCTTAAGGCCCCATTAATTAAACGACAGTGCACACAACCAAAAAAATCAAGTCGTAGGAATCAAGGTGATAGCTGGTTATACATCTTTTTCCCTCTACTTTCAAGTATTGTTGTTAAAAAATTCTTAACTTGACTTTAGTTGTTTTCGAGATATCGGTGCAGGACCTTTTTACCCGCGGACCTTTGAGCCCCGCGCTATACTATCATAAAAGTAATAGTTTTGTATCTTTGCAATTGTAATTTGAAATAATTCTAACTGGATTTACTCCTGCTTGAAATAAATTTTCTATAAAACTGCTTGTGTAGGTAGGTAAAAATTCAATGTAAATTTTTGGAACTAATCTGTAATCTAAGGGCCTTCATTTGAATTAATTTAATTAATTAAATACTCAATAAGATTTAAAATATTTTATCTATATCAATCTTTTATTATCAATATATTGATTTCATTCAGTTAATTTTAAACTCCAACAAAGCAAACACAGATGTAGGTTTTAAAACTACATATTTCTTTTTTATACATAAATATCTGCAAAAGCTTTGTTCAAGAGCTATAAATATTAAAAATTATTAATGAACATAGTTATAAAACATTACTCAGCTATAAATCTCCAGTACTATTTCCAAATGGTATAAAATAAGTGTAGACTATGAAATAAAGATAAATTTGATATTATTAAAAACTTTTTATATTACTTTTACGGGAATCCCATTGGAAATTTGCGAACAATATTAGATTCTGCTAGGAATCAGTTGGAATGAAAAAGTTTGAGCTGTAAAATAGTTATATGAATAACCATCACCTATATATCACCACCAGAATTAACACCTAGCGAAATGCATGAATATGTGACGATAAAATTTATGTGTGAATAATCCTGTTATTTCAATTCCTATAACAATAAATTTCCCATTAATGCAAATTTATTTCATCTATTTTTTTATAGTTTATAATGAACTCAGTTAGTTTCTCAGGACTCGTTGACATAGTTACTTCAAAAATATTTCTATTAAATATCCTATTTTGAATATGTTTATATAACAAAAACAATAACAGTTAATTTTTTTTTTTATAATATATATGATAATAATTATAAAAAATAATATAAGCAAAGCAACTAACATCATCAATTAAAGTATCTGTTTTGTAAATTTAATTTAGTACGTATGATATATCGCACATGTTTTACGAGTTTGTTTTCACAACATTACTTTTTAACTAGTAAAAAAAATATTTTTTTAAAAGCAATTTCAATTAATTAAAATTCATTTATTGAGATAACAAAGTTAAGACATGAAACTAGCAAACACACATTGCAAATAATAAAATTTAAGTGATTATTCATTTCTTTTTCAATGTTTTTTAATTTTTTTAAATATTTTTTTGAATTATCTGTAGCATCACATTATTATGGCTCAATTACTAAAATTAGCTGCTAAAAATAATTAATTTCAGATCTGTGAAAATGTGTGCATATATCTAAACTAAATTGAAAATGCTAATAAATAATATTAAAATAATATATGCAGCTAGCAAGATATTATCAATTACTCAAAATTTAATTAATTTTAAATCCAATTCATTGAAAATATTCAAAGATCATCATGATACAATCATTAGTAAAATTTTTACATTCGTAAATGTAATTCTTTATTGACATTCAAATATTTATTTTATAACAATGTTGCAATGATCTTCAACAAAATACAATAAAACAATGCCCTTTACAAGTCGCAAACCCACTATTAGTATTCGAGTATGTTATAAGATTTTTACAGCAGTTTAATAAGCTTGAATATTATCTATTAATTATCAATATAAATTTCTTCAATGACCGCGCTGTCAGTCAATCATTAATGTGAGATTTAATGTCGGCACTCATACAAACTCCCAATACAAAATGCACATCAAATTAGTACTGGTACTAATAAACACATAATTTTTATTGGCCATTAATATCTAACCAGTAAATAAATGCGGTTTATTAATAAACTTACGCTTGCACTATAAACATGTATAAAAAGAGCATTTTATAAAAATCCACAGCCAGCGAATTTAAGTGCAACACCTTATATTTATGGCTATCCGAAGTGATAATAAAACTACTTTCTGGCTAATAATTATTTCATTGATATTGGTTACCGTTTTATGGTTAATCAGCGGAGCATATAAAGCGAATGTATTTATTATATGCTGTTAGTGAAATTATTAGCTAAAATCTTGGCCGTTGCACGCGACCGTTGGCTACTTATGTATAAAGGTGATCTTTATGCAAAAATACAAAAAGAAGATTATATGAAAATCCTTTATATACAGATACTTTTATAGATTTTTTTACTCCAAACGCGGGATAAAATGGGACGGCCTGAGGACAAACTGGTTCAATGTCATAGTTTTAATTTTAAAGAGGTTTTACGAAAAAAATAGCTACATTATTTAACCGATATCTCAAAAATAAGTTAAGTCAAACATGTTTTAACAACAATATTTGAAAGTAGAGGGATAAAGTTGTATAACCAGCCATCACCTTGATTCCTACTATCGGGAGATAGACGGAAATGTTTGAAAATCCATAGCAAACGTATATTCTTTTGTTTCTTTTGTTGTGAGCACTGTTGTTTAGATTACCATAACTTAATATAATTTTTAATACTACATTTTGAAATGTTTCATAAGATGTATTGTTAAAAGTAAAATTCAACAGTTCTTTACAGATAATCTCTAGAAAACTTACATGTAGATAAGGTAGAACGGACACTTGGGCCTATACCCTGGGAAAGGTGTGTGTGAACAATAAAAACTAGTAAATAAAAAAGTAAATTAAATTACACAAAGCAATTCTACAAAAGATAAGTTAAATAAATTTTTATTCCTATCCTGTTGGTTATTATTTCTGATAAAATACCAGATCAAGGTTAAATACCGTGTTATCTTTGTAAAAATGAATCCAAGAAGTTTATATTTTACATTGGTTGAACATAACTATTATTTCGAAAAATCCATTTACAATTAAAAACCAGACATTGTATCTGTTTACCCATTTTTACAATAATGAATTAGCTGAGAGTTCTAAAAAACATTGGTTATTATAATTCGTTTAGTTTTCACAATATAATTACTCAAAGTCAAATTGGACCTTTATGCCCTGCTATACTCTATATAAAAAGGACACCTGAATCTAGGGAAAGAAGTAAACAATAAAAAATAGTAAATATAAAAGTAAATCAAGTTAAAAATAGCAATTTTACAAAAAATGAGTTAAAGTTATTCCAACCCTGTTGAATATTGTTGTTATTTCTGATGAAATACCTGATCAAGGTTATATACGGTGTTATCTCTGTTAAAATGTACCCAAGAAGTTTATATTTTGCATTGGTTGAATATAACTATTATTTCAAAAATCCATGTACAATTAAAAACTAGACATTGAATCTGTTTTCCCCATTTCATCCCACCTATGAGGTGAAAAGACCCAGGTAATGGTGAAATTTTTGATAAACAGAAAAAAAGACATTTTATAAAATGATAAATCAGCTGGTAGTTTTTCTGAATATAGTCAGATAATTATTTGTTTGATATGTGTTATTTGTTGTGATATAAATTCACAATATAGTTGCTCAGAGTCTATTTGAACCTTTATGCTCTGCCCTACTCTTTATCTAATTTAGTGAATATTTTTTGGTAAAGCACTTTGTGTTTATTTTAGTGATTTTTTAAAAATTACTTTAGTGATTATTTTTTGGTAAATACTAAAATTATTGTTTACTACTAAAAGTATGTTCCGGTTTACAATCCACCGTACGGCGCCATCTGAGCGATATTCGACGCACTCCGTCCTAAGCGTGCCGTTAGGGCGAAACCAAATGAATCGGCTGGTGCGGAGCTTTAATGCGTATTGCGTGCGCTCCAATAACACGAAGCTCGACGGTTATTCGCTTGAGCATCGCTCGATGTCACTGCTAAATACGATACAGTTTCAGCTCAAATGAAAGTGCCAAATAGTCCAGGCAATATAAAAATAAATATAAGGAAAATATGGAATATTTCGGAAAAAAGTGATTTTTGCTTGTTTTGTGTTTCCAATAAAAATCCTACAAGTTTTCATCGACTAGTTTCTATATTGAAAAAATTTTATTATTTATTTCACTTTGAATTTTTTGTTTTTGGAATGTAAGATATTCGTCATATCTTGAACAAGATTTTTCCATCATATTTTAACATCAATCAAAATCTTATGTCAGTAAACTATTATATTATATATTTGATTACTTTATTAAAATTTATCTGATACAGCTTACTATTATTCAATTTGGTGCAGAAATTCCCGGAAATGTTTTCACTTGAAAACATATTTATGATCTATATACCCAAGTGAAAATTGATATCGCTACTGCTCGATATCTCAGATAAATACAAATTATGTTTGAAATACTTTTTCGCACATTTTTATAAAGATCGCACTCTATACAACTTTCGTATGAAACTTTATCAGAAGAATTCATCATCACAGTTGGAGTAACTATTCAATTAATTTATTTTTATTTAGTTCGCCACAACACTTGAAGATCGAAAAAGAAATTAATGTTTTACTAAATTCGTGACAAAGTTCAAAAAATTTTGCATTTTTAAAGTCATTGTTTTCAATCCTACACTTTTACTTCTTCATTTTAGAACAGATGTAAAAATTACTATATGTTAAAAAATTGAAATTTGGATATATTTATATTTAAAGCATAGCCAAGTATCGCCTATATTTCTATATTGTTTATATTTTTTTATTTATAAATATTATAAACTATATAATTAAAATAATACCTATATACATTTACACATATCCAAATAATTAATAATTTTCTGCGATAAACTTCGTATGTGATAAAATTTTAGTCTTTTAATAAACAAACCATAACTATTGTTTATAACCTAATATATAAATAAAATTTTAGTCTTTTAATAAACAAACCATAACTATTGTTCACAACCTTAAAATTGTGAAGTAAATATTTTTTGGGCATTTCGGGTTTTGTATCATTATAATAATATAATTAAATATAATAATATTAGGCATCATATTCATAATTGTAGACGTTTTTTTTTAAAAATGCGAGTAATCTATATCATTATGGCGTTTGATATGAGTGTACATTTGGTTAAAATTTACTTATTTTAAGATCGATACACTGAAATCGCTGGCTGCAATGTAACCAAAAGGAAGATATTGAACATATTTTATTTTGTGAATAATTTGCATATAATTTTATCGCGTGTCGTTTTTTACACCAGGTGAATGGCGTAATCTAGTAGATACCTAAGACAAGCAATCCTTCCTAGCAAACCGTTCCGCCAATTTGTACAATGACATCGACAATATAAAATTCATGACCATCACGCATCACGACTATGAACATAAAGGATTTTCAATTACCTGTGATCGCGTTGCTATTTATTTTATTATATAGTTAACATGATTGATCATTTTAAATAATAAAATTTGATCGAGACGCCCAGTGCCGACATACTCTATTTTTATTATGGTGTAACTACTGGAACAACTTAATTTTTATGGTTTATTGTGATAATAATAAAAAAATTTATTATACAAACAAAACTGTTAAATTTAAACTCATAATGCACACTTGATTCCGAATACACAAATACACGATACCATGTTATTTTATGGCGGTTGTTCCGAACATTGTCAGAGTGTAATAATGAAATAAAACACAATGAAACGTGAAAATTATGCATAACGAGCGTGAAATCGACTCAATACTCAAAATTCTTATGTAGCGAAAGTGATTCATGTGTTACCTAATCGAAATTCAGTAAAATCGTCTCATTTTATTAATATAATGTAACATTCCACAATGGACTTATTATTACATTTCTAAATAATAAGTGGGAACAAATGTTTAATATTTACTGATCTATTTTAAAAATATGTGCAACGATAATTAATTAGCAATGTATAATAATCTGCCTATCTTATCAATTTAGTAAAAAAACTTCCAACTTTTTACTTTTCGTTTCGAAATAAAATATTTTTTTTAATGATCAACGCTTCTATTTATTGATTGTAGGAATGCTAGGGGCTACCTGTAAACTAGCAACAGACGTTTTTCAATAGGATCTTCAACGATATTAAAATATTTTTTTGTTCCATACTTGTAAACAGTCCTGCATAATATTGCAAGTTGCTACAGCTACTGTCCCGCAAGCTAACGAAATAAACAGAACTGTGCAGATCCGTCATTTTTGACAAGTAATATAAAATGGATCTATCATAAAATTTCGATTTGCGTTGTTATTAACGAGTAATTTTGATTTTTATATATTAGTAATGATATAGATTCGAGTGAAGAAGCTTGGGTGGAATATCTAGTTCGTAAGATGTGGGCATATATATATATATATAAATACATACAATACATATACATAAATTGTGTTGCAAGAGACATTATATATTTTATTTATATTAATCATAGTTTACATTGATTTATGAAAAGAATTACTTAACAACATGTCATTTTTTAATAAAATAAGCAAGGAATAAATTATGAGGTGTATTATTGTGTTTTTCCATCGTTAGTACTTGCCCCGGTAGATGTTACAACTAGCCGCAAACACGAGGTAAGTTGTAACATAATACTTTTTCTAGAAATTGATTAATTGTAAAATAATGTACAACAATTGTAGAGATATTTTTACTTGTTTCGCTAGAGGATAGTTACAGAAACTATCCATCTTTATTTCGTAGAATGTTGTAAACTTACAGTTTTACGCAGGTACAATAAATTTAGTAAATAAATTATCGCATAAACTTCAACTGAAACTTAGTTGAGTTTTGAACAATATTATTTTAGTGCACTGTTAATTTAATTTAATTTGAATAAATAAATCTTACTAAATAAATAAATAATAGATACCAGTTTTCCCCGTACGAGTTGTATATCAGAAATGAATTAAAACATGCCTATCGTTTTTTGATATCAGGAATTTAGAACTGTTATTTTAATGAACTGAAATGGGTTTTGATTTTGTTCAAATTTAACGCATTCTCCAGTTCATTGTTATTGTTAGCCGTGTTAGTCGTTCTCAGCTGGGCAAATGTGATTCGATGGAAGACAATGGCGCGCGAAGAAACAAAATAAGCTGCGTCGTAAAGGCGACGCAAAATGCCGCGAGAGACACAAGAAAAAAGTTTAGCCGGATACCCACGCTGACGATATATTATCTGTCCCGATGCGAAAATTCTTTGACTCACACATGATATATCGACAATAAAAAAGCTCATGGTTTGCCTTCGCTTGTGTATAGAAACTTTGTAAGCCTTATTCAAAATGGATGTTGAATGCAAAATTAAGGATCTGGGGAAGATGAGGCTGCCATTGCCGTGCCATGCTAATACATTGTACTTCTCGATCGCTGATTTTAAAATTGAATTTTTAAGAATGCCAGCGCTTTAATTTATTGCACGTACAATTAGATTTATGATCTGGCCTGCATGAACCCTTTTATACGGCTAGGTATCTTGTTGTATAGAGATATACAATATATATATATATATATATATATATATATATATATGTTTGATATATAATAAATCTCTATCCATTTAACTACTATCTATAATTCGAATATCATTGAATTATCTTTATTATTTCTCAGGAACACTCGTTTCAATAATAAACAGAAAAGATCATATCTTTTAACAAACATTTAGTTATATTAAAAAACACAAATTTGAATAGTGTGAAAAATGAATACAAAAAAATTTATCGAATTTTTTGACTCGACTCAAGAGGTTTGAACTTCTAGAATTAACTAAGTAGTTTTAATTTATCAAGTTAAATTATATTTAGATTTAAATTTCTTGTGTAAATTTTTTTCATATATTAACTCATGATATAACTTTTAATATGTTTTTTAACGTTTAAGATCTACCACTGAGTAGCCTTTCAAAGCCAGTATAGTTCAGCATATAGTTCTATATACAATTTATCTAATATAAAATTGTAATATAATATTGCTTGTAATTTACATTGGAAATAAAAGAAATATTTATTATCTAACAATGAAAATATATGGGAATAAGTATTTTGCATTTAGCAGTGATTATCCACAGTCTAGGTTACGCGCATTGTCTTGTGTAGACTCTTGACGTAGATTCGTGAGTTCAAACCCCCGTTTTGGATAACCTTGTATCATGCAGTAGTGATATCAATTTTCACTTGAAAATATAGATAAAAAATATGTTTAAAATTGAACAATGGTTTATTTCGGGCGCTGCGGCGTGAAATGGCAATGGGAAATCTCTTACACTATTTCTCTCAAAATCGAGTTAGAGTTTGACTCAACTCATGGACCTGCCAGGACAGTACCACTCATTATTATTATTATTATCCATAATAAACGTATCGGGTGGATGGATTTTTTGGCAATGATAAACCCAATGTAAAAAATAAATTATTGCAGATCTAGATTTCAAGAGGTGCAAGGAATAATAAAAATGTGTTACAATTAATTTCATCGAATTCACTAACCCATAGAGGATGGATAATTTTCATAACCATTGTTTTTTTTATTTATCGAATTTCTGACCTATTTATTCTAACATATTAGCTATGTGATGTAATTACTTAGCTCGCACGTGACAATAAAATGTTCTTTATGCAAAAAATTACCAGTGGTGTTTTCTTTGTCGTTAAAAAACATAACAGCCAAATTATCCGCAATAGTAACTTATAAAGCACGTAACATTAGTTATAAAAATGTTTATCTCAATACGACCTTAAACAGCGACAACGAAGCCAAGAAAGGACAGTGAAAACGAAGGAACGGCGATCAAAACATCATGAATAGAATTTGAGATAGGTATAAAATTAGCATATCATAATAACATTCCGTTCCGCATAAAGGCTTTATGCCTTGGTAGAGGACAACACATGATATAGCATTCTTTATGCGTGTCTGTTATTTTGTCTGGAACACTCTTATCTCGCAGACTCCCACAGAATGATGGCCGCTCGCGGGACCCGACGCTTATTGGCAGGCGCTCGTGCGAGCGCTCGAGAGCCGACCCGGGCTGTTTCGACAGTCGGGTTGATTTCGGGGAAGAGAAATTGAGATTTCGGCTGATGATAGCGTTAGATTGGAATTATACGGGTTCCAGAGAAGCAAATTAGTAAAGGCTACTGAGATTGTATACATATACACAGTCATTCAAATATGAATCGAACATTTTGTAATTGAGTAAACTTCTTTTTTATCAGTAAAACATCATCATTTTTAGGTTTAATATTTTTTACTCGATTTTTTTTATTATAAAGCTATCAAGTATTTTAACATTTTACAATCGTGATTGAAAGCTCCAACTTTGGATGAAACTTGCCAACACTTTAGTACATTTTTTGAAATAAAACTTCTTTAGGCGCGACTAGGGTGTAAATCCGTACAAATGCAACGGAAATGCGTTACGCCAGCACTGTACGTCATTCGCTCTCGATGAGATCATTTCTATACGGGTCGATTATGATTAGTCGTCGTGTATGTGAATAGAGATCTGTCGTTGCATGCATACCGGCATCAACGTTGTATGCGTACCGATATCAACAAGGAAATCGGCATAGATAAATAAGCATTTTAATGTTACATCGTAGTACAAATCTTGATTTAATGAAAAATTCCTGAATCAGAAGAATATTTTACCCTGTTCCTTGAAAATATTGATTAATAAGATTAATGATTAGCAAGTTTATTGATTAGAAATTATTTCTATATTATTCATAGTTTCTAAAAATCTTTGAAGTTATTAAAAAGGAAAATATTTTTAGGCAAGAGAGATATTACAGTTGTTCAAAAAATGAGATTATATCGCCAGCGAAAAAATAAGAAAAATACAAGCAGACAATGAATGTATATTAATGTTAATTACATGATGTTCTTCAAACACAATTACATGATGAGTAAAGTTGCAAAAACAATATTTATTTAGACGTTGTTTAACTAATAATCCACTGTGTGAAGGTTCATTTCTAAATGCTAATTACAATGACAAACCGATCATGTCATATTTAAAGTATGTATAAATATTATACATATTTTTAATGCTATTATAAATATATAATTTATAATTTATCATTGTATAAATGTGTATAATGGTTGTCACTAATGAATGCGTGCATCACGAGTGTTACCATATTACTAAGAAACATTATTCAAAACTGTTATATGATGTATTTATTTTTACTTAAATGCCATCTTATATAGTACCAAATAAGTTTTACTTCAATCGCGTGTGAACCTTACGTGCACTCTTTTTTTTTTAAAGGAGGTCCTCAAATTGGACCGATTTTAAAAATTTTAAATTCATAGTTTAACAAAAAAATCTTAATTTTCGAAATCATTGGACAATTGTGTAATTATTTTTGACTGTGATCCTAGAAATGTTATTCACGATCACGATTCGCAAAAAATAATACAAAGTCTCGTATAATATTTTTTTTACTATAAGTGGGTGTTATCTCTTCGAATTTCGGTTCGCATTAATTTATAGTTTTATTAAGTTTGTCATTTTAATTAGAACAACAAACATAATGCAGTTAGATATGCAACACACACAATGGTTTCTATATTGCATTTACAATAGCTAACTGTACTGTACTCGTGTCTTCCTCGAGCTATCAGAATGTTCGATGCTGAAATGTCTTCGAGAATTTGCGATGACACTCGTCGTATTAAATACTTATATATATAATATGTAAGTGCTCACACGCATATATATATATATATATATATATAATTAATCCAATAATTTTTTTTTTTAAATTGTTTTTTATAAAATTGAGTACAAAAATGCTATCAGAGATGGCACAAGAATTTACTTAATGACATTAGATAATATTAATAAATATACGAAACTTTGATTGAATTGCGGACTAAGCAAAAGTTAATAATTAGAGCTACAATTTCTAGAGATTTTTTTTCATTAATTAATTTGGAAGCATTTGAGTCCCTGGGAGCAAGGAATACTACTATACTAGTAATAGATACAAGGTATCTATACTAACCAAATAAAAATGCGGATGCGCGCCTAAGAAGGAGCCAACACGGGATTCGAATATGAAATTTATAAT
This sequence comes from Ctenocephalides felis, assembly GCF_003426905.1. NCBI lineage: Eukaryota > Metazoa > Arthropoda > Insecta > Siphonaptera > Pulicidae > Ctenocephalides > Ctenocephalides felis. The sequence continues at coordinate 156,128,879 of NW_020538040.1, forward strand.
AAAGTTTTTTCAATATTATTCAAAAAATATAGAACTTATTTGCATCTTCTACTAAATACGTTTGTTTAACATTAAAATAACAATGTGATACATGATGTGAAAGTAAAGATGAATACATACAATTCGGCTCTTACGCTGCCAATGCATTTTGCAATTGGATTGCAAATTTGTATATTTTAAATATTGAAAAATTAAATTAAAATAATCCAATATGAAGTGCCAGTGTTATGTTTACAATGAGAGGCTAGAATTTTTTTGCTCTCTAAAATAAAAAAGTAAAATATTTCAAAAGCCAAATATCAATATTACACATGCGTTAAAAATAATTGAAAATTTAAAAATATTTTTGCAAACTATAATAAACATAGTGAAATTTTTAGATGTCCTAAAAAGTTTGAATTGAAAATAAGAATTTAAAAATAGTTCGGTAGTGCGACAACGAAAGCAGACACGACAATTTGATTTTGAGCAACCCGCGAATCGCCTCGATCTTCTAAATAAATTGAAAATTAATGTATTTTATACGCTTATATCTGATTTTTGAGTGCTATCCAGAATTATTAAAAAGTATTTAAAAAAAATAACGTAAATTTATTTACTAAATAATTGTTAAATAATTTAATAAATTGTTAAAACAATTGAAATAATAGGGAGGGGATCTAGAAAGAAAAAAATGACATGCGGGCGCTGAGGACCCAAGAACCGGCCCTGTATATAACCCACATATTCCACAACGATCCCCACGTCTCCATGGCAACATCTGCGCAGAGATCACGGTGTAACTTTTCGCTGGAATATTCAACATCCGCCGCACGCTCCATTTCAAACGTTTCAGAAGCGTTATGAATTTCTACAGCAGGCAAATTCATGTTTGCTTATGCACTTTACCTAGACTTTACTAGAAATTTACGATCCGAACCGAGACAATACCATATTGTACAGCTATGAAATATAATATTAAAAACAAGAACAAGTATAATGTAACTTGCTAATGGGTAGGAAGTTGGATATTTTTAGTCAAGTTAAATAGAAGTACAGATGTATGAGAAATATGTTACGAATCTTTATTAGTTAGTACTATTAACAACTGATATTTTTAAATATTTGAAATTATTTTAATCCTTCTTTTATGTATTTAGATAGTGTAAGGGCTTTAAGGTCTTTTACCTAGATAATCTAGAAAACAAGTATAGATTTTTTTAACGATAATATATCAAAGTACAAGCATATACAAGCAAACAAAGTACAAGATAATATACAAAAGTAGAGAGCAAAAGATGTCTAATCAAATAATAACTCAATGCATGCGACGTCTCTATCAGCAGATAATTGGAAATATTTACAACAAAAGTATATTTTTTCGTTGGTATAGTCTTTTTGGTTTTGAGCCCTGTTATTTAGTATATGTAATTTTGAATATAATTTTTAATTACACATTATTTAATAGTTATATTAGATGTAATGTTATTTTTAAGTTAAATTCAACAGTTTTTTATGTTACCTCAATAAAAGCTTATATGTGGTTGGGGTAAAAAGAATCAATTGAACCCTTAAACTGGCAAATGTGCAAACAATAGGAAAATAGTAAATATAAAAGTAAATTAATTTTAAAAAAGCAATTTTACAAGAGATAAATTAAATTATTAGTTATTCCAACTCTGCTGATGGATATTACTAACGAAGTACCAGATCAGATCAAGGTTATATACAGTATGATGTTTGTAAAAAATGTTTCCATGTTCGTATTTCCCATTGGTTAAATTATGCTCGGCCATGGGGTAGAAAGGGACATACGAGAAATTTTTAAAATTAGTAAAAATCATAATTTTCTAATTAGGAAGTAAATGAAAATTTCACTAAACTTAGTTCAATAGTTGTTTGTTAAGACAGTCCCATTACTGAAAGCCCAACTGGACCTTTGTGCTCCCTCCTACTCTGACAATAAATTTGCATAAAGTAATATTAATATTAGTAAAAATTCAAGTTCAATATACACAAACATCGTAATTTTCTGCCATGTGCGTATAAAATAAGAATCGTTTTGTGTATACGATCCGATCATAGAAATAATCGCACTTAACGCGTCACAGAGTGGTTGATGTACAGATATATAAATCCGTAATGGTGAAGTGATGGCCCATAGACGAAAACACGACACATTATGATTTTATATCGAGGCAAATAAACTTATACGTGGTGGCAGAAATCATAACCGCCGGAACGTGCGAGCGTTTTGTATTTATGACGACCATCACCATCTTTGCCAGAGCATGGCCTTGAGGGCGTCACATTGCCACTTATGTAGATTTATAATAATTAATAGAAAATTAGTTAATTGATTTATCGAGGTAATTACAATATTCCATATTGAAAGATTTTACATATATTTGCGCTATACCTTATGGATAACAATTTTTATGAACTTGCATAGTATAAATTTTGAGGTGTTCATACAACCTCTATAAATGCTCAAGTGTGGGTGGTGTAAGAACCAATTGAACCTCTGCCGAAAGACTACAGAGTAAAAGAAAGGAAATAAAAATATAAATTTTGTTCAGAAATGTAATTTTATAAAAAATAAATTAAATTAATACCTACTTATTTCAATTCTGGTGATAAATATTTAGACAAAATACCAAATCAAGATTATATACAGTGGTATTTTTATAAAAATTCACCCATAAAATTTATATTTTGCGTTAGTTGATTATTATAACTATAATTGCGTAAATTCCTTTTAAAATGAAAAATCATTTCCCCTTGGCTGTGTCTTTTCACCACACCTACGAGATAAAAAGGAACATATGACAAGTGTTATAAAAATAGTGAAAAAACATATTTCTACAATGATCAATTAGCTGTAAGTTTCACTGAACATAGTCAGATAGTTGTATGTCTTATTTTCAATTTTAAAACGATTTTACAAAATAATAGCAACAATATTTAATTAATGCAATATATAAATTTCATAGGTACATTTTTATAGAGATAACATTGTATATAACATTGATATGGTTTTTCGTCAGAAATAATCATCACTCATCAGCAAAGTTGGAGTAACCATTTATTTAATTTATTTATTATAACATTAGTATATATATATATATATATATATATATATTATAAATATGCGTATTCCAGAAATTTATATATGAATAAAGTAATAATATCGACTATGAATGCAGGCACCAGCGACATATTTTCTAGTTCACATATATGGCTGTAATAAAACTGAATATAGCAGTAAAATTTATCATTTTCATAGTAACATTTGAATGAAATTCATTTCATTTTAACTGTTAGATGATATTGTCAATTTAACATAACGCATGCAGTATAATAAAGTTCATACATTTATTTCAATTTAATCAATATCAAGTGCAGAGTTGTTGGCGTGTAATATTCCGTTATTAGATATTTGTAGCTTGAAACAGAATTATATTAAATTTGTGATTAAAATTAAATTAGATATATATGTAATAACGTTCATAATTTAATTCAGACTAAATGGAAAATAATTGGTTACATACCAAAGGCTGACTGTAATATTGATTGTTAAATTGTATATCTACTTATGATTTAAACAATCCATATATAAAGGAAGAAATTAGATAAAAAATTCAATCGAAGGATAAAACAGCTAAAATATGGGTTATTTGAAACAAAAAAATCAAATTTAAATTGTAAAATTAAAAATTGTATTACCTATAAAACCTAAAGAAAATTAATTCTAAATGTAATATTTAAAAAATTGCATTAAAAATATTAATAAATAAATTTAATATTAGATTTAATATAATAATTATATATATATATATATATATATATATACGCAAATAATTCGCATGTTTTGACACTATTACAGAAATTATAACTACATCTGAGATAAAATAATCAAATTTTCCTTCATTTGCGTTGGATGCTTAAAGCATACAATAAACTATAAATGTTTTATAGACATTTATTGCTTACATTTTCCTACATAATTCAAATTCTTATCTTCTAATTTGTGTTAATTTAACGCAACAAACTATCAAGATTACACTTGATATATGAGCCCTATTTGCATTACCTTGTGTATTTTTATTGCTCGACTGATTTTATGAATGTATAAGGCTGTAGGAAGATTGTAATACTATCTAAATGGTGGATTTTATTTAAGGAACAATAATTAATAAATGAAGCAAAAAACATATAAAATTTTTAACAAAAAATTACACCTAGATATATTAGTTACCAAATTTAATTTTATATCTTTATCTAAATATTATGAAGACACTAAATGAAAAACCTCATTAAGTGTAAATAAAAAACTTTTTCGTAGGAGTTAAAAATGTGAAATATATTTTTAAAATAGTATATTTTATGACCAATAATGAAACGTGAAACATATTCCTGTAATTGAATCTATAAAAAAGAAATTATGTGGTAATAAAATTCGTTTATTGCTTATAAACTTAACTTTGAGATTATTATATCAGTAAATAAATCATAAATAATAACAGCAAAACAAACAAACGTTAACATTTCACTGTTTACTAATATGTGGATTGGCTATTGAACATTTTGAACAAGGATATAAAAGAAGCTGATTTGCACATAGCTCATGAACAAATATATATATATATATATATATATATATATATATTTGAGAATTTTTTGAGAACAATATTTGAAAGTAGCGAAACAAAATGTATTAGCCATCACCTTGATTCTTACGACGTTGCTGTCGGAAGATAATAGGCAATCCAGTACATATTTCGTTTGTTGTTAGTTCTTTTGGTTGTGAGAACTGCTATATAGTTTTTGAGACCTTAAATAATTTTTAAGTATAAGTTATTTTATTTTTTTATAAGACGTATTATTAATTTCAAGTTAGATTCAACAATTTTTATATAACCTCTATAAAAGCTCACTCGTGAGTGAAATAAAAAAAACCAATTGATCTTTTACCCTGGCAAATGTGTAGACAATAAAAAATAGTTAATAAAAAACAAATTAAATTAAAAAAACTATTTTACAAAAGATTAATAAATAGTCATCCCAACTCTGCTGATAAATATTTCTTACGCATTATCAGATCAAGGTTATATGTAGTGCTATATCTGTAAAAAATGTACACAATTTATATTTTGCATTGGTTGAATAATGTTACTATTATTTCGTAAAATTTCTTTAAAATTAAAAATAAGGTCGATCTTTTTACCTCCTGGTTGTTCCATTTTACTCCGCCTATGGGGTAAACAAAGCAAAAAACACATTTCTACAATGATGAATCAGCTGCGAATTTTACTGAACATAGTCAGATAATTGTTTGTTTGATACTTGTTATTTTCTGTGATATTATTGGTTTGATTTACACAATATGATTGCTATATTTATATCAAAAACATTATTTCAATAATTATTCAACAACTCATATTTGCATTTTTCATATAATTTAGTAATTTTTACAAGAAGCAACCGATTTCAAAAACAGTTCGTAGAATTAGTTGTCAGTACAATGAGTGCTAATTTATACGTTGGTGATAAATTTATTTTAGCAAATGTAAACGAATATGTTAATGCGAATATTATAGAAAAGTTTCAAACCTTTTTTACTAAATCACCATTCTAATTTAAAATGGAATATGAGAATATGTTAATATATGTATATGTAAATTTTTCTCAAAAATGTATCATGATTTTATAAGCATAAAATAAGAACGCGCAGCGATAAATTTCAAAAGATAAATATATCGTCTTGGATATTGTCATCAATTATGTATTTTATGGCGGCCAAATCTGTTTTTATTTAGTACACACACGTGAGATAATGATAATTTATTTAAATGCCATAGCATACCATATAGATACGATTATACTATCTGGCATTGCCTGACAAGCAACCTGTTAAAATTTATACAAAGGCATAAATATACATATACACGGCCGCCTATCACGATATCTTTGGATATCGTAAACTATGGTCCTGGAAAAAACTGGTTTACTTGTATTGTCCAACACCCATTTCGAGAAGCCATCGAGCCCGGCGTGGTATCTCTGATTTTATTCTCACTTTTTTGTCGATGCGATTCACGTCATTGGGCTTTGACAAAGGCAAATAAGATACTTTTATCTCTGTCGCGTATCCATTTCTGTATTTACTTTTTGATATATTCCAAACAGATATTTCTACACAATTTACAGCCAATTACAAGATGACATTTCTTCTGTCGAGCAAGAAAAACGATATTGAGTGGTCTCAAGACACCATACAGACGCCAACTTATATGTTGAATGATAAATTGCAGGGTTTTAGTTAAAAGAAACATTTTAAAAATCTGAAAAGCGTTGAAAAAAAAATCTCATATTTCATATGTTCTGTTTAAACCTAATGCAAGAAAAAATATACCTGTTTCGACAAAAAAAGTTTTTTTTTTGTGATTTCTTCAATATTATAAAAATGAAAACTTTTACCTGACACAAGAATGATTCAACTTTTATTAAATTTTAAAGCCGTATTAAATTTGAAACAGAAACAAGTTTATAATCGATGTGGATTTAATTTTATTGAATTTCAAAACCTATTAGAAGTCACTATATAAGTTTGCAATTTATATACACTTATAAAAATGCGATATATAACATGTATAGGAGCAAAATCTAATTTATATATGTTAAATATTAGAGCATTTAAAAACGTATGTTTGTTTTACATTTTATTCCTAGGAAATACAATGTAAAATATTTGCAAATGGTAGGGTGAGGCACAAAGGTTCAATTTTAGTTCAAGTGTTTATATCTAAACTAAATCAAAGAACTACATTACAATACATAACGCATATCAAACAAGCAACTATCGAACTATGTCCAATAAAATTTCCAATTAATAATTATTCCAAATTTCCTAATTATAAAAATCTGTTTTTTTTTAATATTTTTCTAAAATTTGTCATCTTTTTATGCGATAGGTTGGGTAGCCAGGGCAAACAAATGTCCTAATTTTAAATTTATTGGGATTTTACGAAATAATAGCCATATTACAGAACGAATGTAAAATATAAATTTTATGGGCACATTTTTTATAAAGATATCACTGTATATAACCTTGATCTGGTATTTTGTTAGAAATATTCATCAGCAAAATTGGAAAAACTATTAACTCAAGTTATATCTTTTTAAATTGCTTTTTTAACTTAATTTACTTTTTTATTTACTACTTTATTATTGTTTACATTTTTGCCAGGGTAATGTTCCAGTTGTCCTCTTTACCCCACTCATATGTAATCTTTTATAGAGGTTATATACAAAAAACTGTTGAATCTAACTTAAGAATAACAATACATTTTATAAAACAATTAAATCTCGTTTACTTGTTATATTAATGTTTTGCAAACTAAACAGCAGTGCTCACAATCAATAAAAACTAACACTGAAAGAAAATACTTTTGTTACAGATTTTCAAACATGGCTGTTTATCTTCTGATGGTGAGGTTGCTTGATTTAAGGCGATGGCTAGTTACACATCTTTCTACTTTCAAATATTGTTGTTAAAAAATATCTAACTTTACTTGTTTTTGGGATATTGGCGGTAGACTTTTTTACCTGCGGACCTTTAAGCCCCGCTCTATCTCTGTAATTATATTATACAGCCATGAATTTGCTAACCGTGAAAAATTCGCCTTTTAAACCAGCTAGCAATCATATAATAACTATAAATATGGCATAATGTAGCTTAACAAGAATTTTAAATTTTCCTATGCAATTTATTATTTTTGTAATTGATATATACATCCATCAAATCCAAATCCGCAAAATTTACAAATTTAGTGTAGCAATTCCAAATCAAAACATTTCTTTTAGACATTAACAACAAAGCCGCATCACTTTGACTCGCCAAACGTTAAGATAATATATAATGAATAAACACATCATAAACTCAAATATACAGACATCTAGTTCATTACACAAAAGCAGTTTGCTGCAATAGAGCACGATGTGAATATAAAGTCATTGACTTTGTCTAATTTCATCGATGATTATGGTTTTTCAAGTAGCTCTTTATATCTATAATTCGAGACTACGCAGGAATTATACCATGACAGTCTGTTAAACACACATAAAATGGAGTCCGTGAAAATAAACTGAGCCCTTGTTTCATGGCACTACACGATACTGACAGAAGAAATGAATGCTGTAAAATCATTTATGACCAAATGAAGAGTCAATCTCGTGAACGCATTCCCGGGATGCCCTATGCCGTTCCGACAACTGCTTATGTCATATAATTCAGAGCAAATGAATGCGGTACATTGTCTATTTACTATAACATTATTTATTACTTTAAGGATATTTAATTTTCACCGAAATACTATGATCAAAAATTTGAAAAGATTATTCTTCCAGGAGATAATTTTTCTCATCTTCAAATGCGAAATAACTGTACAATAATGAATATTGTTAGGAAATTATAGGAGACATTATATATTTTGTTTATATTATTTATAGTTTGCGTTGATCTGTGAAGAGAATTAATTAGAAACATATCTTTTTTTAATAAGAAAACAATAAATTATTTTTAATTATTAGTTGTAAAACCTCACTTGTTCTAGAAAATGATGATTTGTGAAATAATGAACAACAGTTGTGGAATTCTTGTTACTTGATTTGCTAAAGCAATAGTTACAGCAAAATATAATCAGTGGATCTCAAGATATATTAATTTAAAAAAAACTGCTACAACCAGCATTTAGCTTCCCTACATACTAACAATATTTAGGCATCCTAAACAATAAACAGAAAATAAAATCAATATAAATATAATATAATCATATACACGTGTGTACGATAAACGTGTATATATTAACAACGTCACTTTGTGTATAAGTTTAAGTGTATGTAAGTAAGTAGGAGTCTTTTCAATTATTGTTGCAATAGGTTACTTAGTCAATATTATTATACACAATAATTAGAAAACAGTTTGAACTGATTAATTTTTTTTTCACAAGCATTCACAAAACCAATACTTGTACCACAACACAAAACAGGTTATATATTCATATAAATAAATATAGTCCATATGTCGAATTTTTGTTTTAATAACTGTCATAAATCAAGGTCGAAGAAGAGGTCGATAAGTTTTTTTCTTGACCGAAGTGTATATATATATATATATATATATATATATATATATTCAATAGATAAGTCCTGGATTTTTTCAATATATTGATTGTTTCTTTTCCGAACAGTAAATCCAATAATAAAAAACAATTTGTTTTTTGAAGATGTTTAATACGACGTTTCGGAACTAGGTACGTTCCATCATCAGGTTTATTCTGTAATAATTTATATATCCATATCACTAATATTTTTTTGTTAAAAACACTCGATTTTTTTGGAAGATATTTGTAGATGTTACGACTACACAAGACTTAAACACACTGATATATATATATATACATGCATATATATGTATGTATGTATGCACGCAGTTTGTATTTATCAGGTTTTGAAAAATATAAATTTAGAAATGCATAAATATTTCTTTATATAACTTTGAATAGCATTTGTAAAGCACGAAGCTTTTGCTTTAAGTATTGTTATGTTATATTATAATAAATAAGCGTCATTTCGAAATTGTTCTACAAGCTTTTAATAGGCGTATAAATCAATATATGCACCTATTTATAATATATATATATATATATATATATATATATATATATATATTGTAGAGTTTCGAACGTTATATATATATATATATATAATATATATATATATATATATATATATATATATATGTGTGTATAAACTTGCATGTTGTAGACGATTACTAAATAAGTTTACAATTTGTTTTTAAACATAATTATTAATAAGAATAGTCATATATAATTAAAACAATTTCAATATTCTCTTTAATTATTAATTTTTAATTTTAATATAAACTTACTTAGTGATCATCCATAACCTTTTGAGCATTTACTAATTCTAATTTAGTTAATGTTTTGTCAAATGTATGAAATTATCCCACACACACGGAATACAAAATTAATTAACCTCATACATGAATAAAATCTTCTTATAAAGATACATTTGAAGCAATATTATCGATTTTTTTAGCTTTGTGGATAAGTTTTGTGAAACCCATCGGACTACGAATCGTTACGCCTGACCAAGACAGCGCTCGGAGCGTTTCGCCATCACATCTCGTGTAGGAGTAATGAACTCCCAACTCCAAGGTTTTTTTTCAACCAACTTAAAACAGATTTTTTATTCTGTTACGGACTAGAAAGAATTATTAATGACTCGCCCGACGATTGTTCAGCGTGTGTTCGGGATTCTGGGAATTTTTGATGCTTTATATGTAAATAATATTTGAGAATACACACAATAGATTTTCTGAGAACACTCTAAATTTATGATAAAATATTTTTTTCATAATTGAGTGGGAGTAACGTATATTTCACAATATTATTAATTGCAGGAACAATTGTGGTGTAATAGGACAAAAATACAAGATCGCTCCACCGGCGTTATGTTGATTACAATGAGTAATAGATATATTTGCCTAAAATTAAATTATTGTAGTATGTATTTGGCTTTAAATTGGCAAATAAAAAAAGACAAATATATAGAACAACATTTATCAGTCAGATGCTCAGTATAATGAAATATTTATTATAGCAGATGCAACTTGAAAAGAATTATGCAATCTATTAATTGTTTAAAATTTCTACATACACATATATATTAGGTTGTCAAATATCTCCCTTCCGCTTTTTTGCTCTTGGTTTATAATACAAAAAGGCGGAAGGGAGATATTTGACAACCTATTACTTCAACATGATGCTAATATAATATATTGGGTCAATATATTCTATTATATATCACTGTTCTGTACTACATAGAACTATACATTAAAGCCTAAATCCCTAACTATTATAAAAATCTCAACACCTAAAATAAAAAATATATCAGGTAAAAAGCGAGCAAAACACATAAAAAGATATCAAGATCAATTTTAACGATAGATTTTTAACATGTTACAAAGACATTTTAACTATTGTTTAATGATCTTAAGTGTAGCAACGACCTCATGATCATTAACGAATATATTTTTATGTCTTTGGCATGAGATAACGCACGCGAATATAAAAATTATTTGACATTTCAATAATTAAAAAAAATTGATAGTACTTGTAGGTATGATAATAATATAACTTGGATCGATTTTTTTTTTGATAACTTAAATTTATATGAATAAATGTATTTTATACATTAAGTAAGTATATGTTGTATTATTGTATGAATGCATATTTTGTTCCAAAATTAAATATTCAATCAGTGTTCAATAACTAAGAATTTAAATTTGTATCTGAAATTTTGTCTAAAAGTATCACAAATTTTATCATTTAATACTATTAATTGTTAAACAGGGTTAAATATCAAAATACCAGCACTATTCACAAACTATTAGAACTAAAACCGAAATATTGCAATATAAAAATGTGCAGTGTTACAACATACCCCGTGTTTGGGGTAGCTGTAACATCTTACGGAGCAAATAGTAACCATAAAACAATGACAATATGCTTCGACAAGTTATTCTTTACTAATTTTTAGGAAAATTCACTTATCAATTTAAGTAATTCTTTTCATAAATCAACGCAAATTATAATTAATACAAATGAAATGTATAATGTGCCCTATAATATAAAGTTTTATCATGAATCAACGTTATCAAAAAGAATTAATATCATAATACAAACAAAATATATAGAGTCTATTATAACACATTTTACGTTTGCACCCGTAAATTTTACCCAATTTTCTTCACTTGAATCTGTTTAGAATTATGTATGAAACAACTAGCCCCAAGGTTTTGTTTCAGCTAGCCCCAAGTGTGATTTTTTCACATTAATCGAGATAACTATTTAAACAATTTTGCAAAAACAAATTGTTACACATGGTCAAAGATTGATGGAAATTGAACTGTGGAAATTTGAAAACTCGTGAAAATCTATCTATTATATAATACCGTGATACAAAAGTTTCTGTATTTAATTCAGTACAGTATTCACTGAACTTTTAAAGTAATTGAAGCAGTCCTTTTAGGCTCACAATCAGTGGTGCTAGATAGCACCGACATGACACGGTATCGCATACACGGGATATGCGTGTTTTATATAAGGAATAAAAGCGTGAAGCTTCAATGCAGTCAACCCGAGCGAATCCCGCGCTGCTGCCGCTTCAACAAAGTCACGCAGAACGAATCGATAATGTATGCGCTTTAATTAAAAAATCGCGTTTTATATACCTTTTGGATTTCCTCGATTCTGCAAATTTGCGTCGGAACGTTTTAATCGATTGCCCGTTCCGTACAAACACCTACAAGAGAAAATACATACACTGATATCTATGCGCAACTAGGTTGCTGGACAATTTCATACGAATGATTCATGATTGTATCATAATACAGGTAACTATCGTATATCACGGTACATCTATTACACTGTGTTTCTATAGCACGGTTTAACTTTAACAGGGTTCGATAATTGAACAAAACTGTAATAAAATATAAAATATATTAAAAGCTACAAAAGCAAATTTTATCTAATTTGAAATTAGTAAAAACGCCGTACAACAGGCTTAATAAATGTAGAAAAACTAGTGCAAAATATACCTCATTTGCTTACCCAAAGTGTTAAATATTGCGAAAATAAAGATCTTCTGAATAATGTGAGCACAGTAAAAGAAAACTTTGCAAGTGCTTAGAATGATATAAAGATACTTGCAATAACAGCAAGAGATTTTTAAGCAATTAGATAATAATAGCAATAAATAAACAGAATTTTTGCATGAGGTAAAGCTATTAAAATCTAAAGATATTACAGAAAAATGCTCAGAGAATGAAAATATATTTAAAAAAAATAGTCTTGCGTAGAATAGCATATAGTTATGATAAAGAAAATACTATTAACAGGTCAGTGAAAATATTTATCTTTAATATAAAAATATATGTAGCACCTTTTTTCAAATTTTTGGAACCTAACCGCTGTTTTTGTACTAGTAATTTTATGTTTCATATAACAACACGGGTTTGCACATCGCGGTACTTTTTTGAAACATATCTACCATGATGTACGATGGTTACCTATAATAGTCAATAGATCACTGTATAAACTTTGAATATTATGCATTGAGAGAAAGAACATACATATATTTGAATTGTTACATACTAAAATATAAAAGCTTCAAAATATTTTAACACATAACTTTATCGATGCCATGCCAATAATGAAGAACGATATTAGCCATAACTTAGTAACGCGGAAAACCGTTGTACGACTTTATGTTTTTACGATTATTATTGAAATTAACTGTCACTTATCAATCGGCAGCATACATCAAGTGAGAAGCATGGTTCATGAAAGAGATATTTTATAGTTTTTCAAAATAAACATAATTTTACTACCATCATTATATATATATATATGTATATATATATATATAAATATATATATATATATATATATATACATTAGTGTATACGACTTAAAGGTGTAGAATAAACAAGGTTGAAGATAATTCTATTTTTATCGTAAACTTTGACAGACTACATGTCTTCTATTTAACAAACCGTTAGATGTAGCGTTAGCCTTAGCCGTCAGATAAAACCGCGTCCACTACTGATTGCGATCAAACCGAAGCCGCGTTCGCGTTTCGAAACCATAAAAATCAAATGGCAATGATGATCAATGAGTTTACGTCACGTGCTGACAGCTGATTTTATTGTACGAAAATGAAGATGTTATACATTAAAATGTCCAGTGAGTTGATATACTCTGTTTTCAACATGTGAAAAATACGACTTATAATTGTTTAATCAGCTGTGAATACATAAAAGACACAAAACAGACATACCCTTCCCAAATGGACATCGATTTTCATCAGATCTTACTGCTTATGTTGCAGAACGGATATGAGAATACATATTCATCCAATTTACCCTTGTGGCTAAAATGGCTGACTCTACAAAACCAATACATTCCCATAGTGTACATATTGATAAGTTTATATATATATATATATATATATATATATATCATATCGTTCCCTTTTGCATGAATAAACTACCAGAGTTTACGAGCTAGGGGAGCACAGCTCTTAGGGTAAATGAATAACATTTATCTTAGAACGCCAGGCGCAAACCACCCCATCTCTTATTCTAAATGGTATATACACACATGCACTAGTGGAAACACATACAGATATATATATATATATATATATATATATATCATATACAAAAGCTATAAATATGTTTAGTAATGAAAGCATTTATTTAGCTTTACGAGCATTGCGATGAATGAGATATAGAAAGATTACACAAATATAACTCATAATGTTTACAAATGAAATATATATATATATATATATAAGTATATATATACATATATATTCGTACATGCGAGATGTGCCCGCTCATTTTTTCAATTCAATTAAGCGCGTTAATATAATGGCTTTCAACCGTGCCCTTTTCAGATTTCATTATCTATGCAGAAAATGAAATTGAATTATATTTTCACAGGGTTTAAAATTACATAATAGTTGATTCCGTTTTCGCATTGTTTCCGAAAGGAGATTGGAAACGGTTCTCTGCATTACTTTGACCGTAAATACGAAGGTATTAACATGTTGGACGGATGTGTGTGGAAGCACTATATGCATAATCATAGAATAGAATTAGAATGAAATGCGGGCAGTCTCAGCTTCTGACGTATATTTTAAATGTCCGTTTTATTATTATTTATTAATTCGACTTAAGGTTGAATCGTAAATCTTATCCAGTATGCTATCATTGCATGAATGATAGAAGAAAGACCAATATATTTATAATATATACATTATGGAGCATACATACATGTGGTTTCCGAAATATGATGACATTAGTGGTGTAATGGCATCGTGCCTTAAGGCTAATTGCTGGAATTTTCCTTACCGTAATATAATAAAACTTTTAAAAAAAATTGTAAATTTAAAAAAATAGATTTTTGAGGACTTTGAAACTTTTGAAAAAATTGGACTATTTTAATTTTTTAAAGCAAATTTAAATCTGCGTAGCTGTTTATTTTACCTGCGTAGAGGCAAATTATCAAAGCGCGAAAGCGCCGTGTTGCATTATAACGGTTAAGCATTATAAAACTTGGTACGTAGCCCACACAAATTAAACACTATTTGCACTTATTATTTCAATCTCTATAAAATATCTGATAATTTGATGCGCATATGTCTAAGGATCATTTTTGACGACCAAATGACTTTTATACTTTTTTATTAGATCTCCAAATCCGCTAGACCTGCCTTCTCAAAAATTTAATTAATTCTTTCAGTTGTTGTCCCATATCTCTGAAACAGCTGGACCTGTTTTTGTCAAAAACTAACCAGCACGTCTGCTTACTAAGAGATAACTAATGTTTTCTGAATCAAACAAATCGGTTGATCCGTGTTAACAAAATCGTCAAGAAAAATTTGTATTCGCAAATACATACATCAGTTTTTTTCAAAGTATGCGAAACTGTCAGAAACCTTTGAAACATGAACATGTATAAATATTTTCATTTTTGGTTTATTTGCGATTACTATAACTTACCCTACGAGAAGTTAACAAGTTGTATGCATTGTGTATACTTTGAGCTGCAATGTGATTAAATTCAGTTTATGGTAGGTTTTGAAGTTTTTCTTAGACACATTAAAATATGTCAGCACTTAAATGAAAATCGTTTCAATCGGATCTCACGATTGAATTTAGAAAACAATGATTTTAAAATTTAATATGTATGTAATGCATTATATGTATGTCATACATTGTATGAATACAATTTCATTCTTCGCATCAGTGATTAGATAATGCTTATTCTAATAGAGTATAAAATTTATTTATATCAAAATAGGAACAGTGTTTTTGAGATCAAGAAAGGTCCATGTATGCAGTTGAAAGAATTCTGGATAAGGACGAGTGAAGAACGAACAACGCACACTAGTAAAGCTGCACCGCACACGTACGTGTGCAGATGAAGAGTAAGGGTAAAAAAAACGACGGCCATAAAATCTGAACGTAGCGAGCTAGGGGCCCATAGTCCCTTTTTCGGTTTGGTCAACCAATCATGTTTTACGAGTTCTCCGTGTGCCGACATTGTTTACGGCGCCATCTTGGTTCCGATACGCCACATGCCGTTCTCTTTCGCTCGGCGACCGTGCGCGGACGGATGCGCGGCCGACGCGCGCCGATGACACGGCGCACGTCTTGCGCACCGCCGCAGCACCCGGCACCGAACTGTGCGGGAAATATAAAAATAAATCGATTTTAGATTTCCCTTCGCGCCATGCACGCTCTGCACGCTGTCCGACCCTAGACAATATTAGAATACCCCGTGTTCATATAGACGCTTCTCTTGCCCGATTTTTACGTTCAGAAGGAATACTTAAAGGGTCCTCCGATCGACGTGATGGCGCTGCTTTTGGCATTCAAATTAATGGCGCAAAATTTGAAATGAAAATTAATGAATTTTAGTGCACGGGTATTCGAAACGAAATTTGGTATTACAATCCTATTATGTTTTGTAATAATACAATAATAACAAAAATATACTAGATAATATTATATTATAACAAATATACAATCAAATCGAAATATAAATCAACAAATACACTGCAATACACCGGTTTATATATCATCATCGGTATATATATAGCAGTGTATATATAATACTATATGTAGTATACTATATATAAATTATTACAGGTAAATAATTTTTGCTTCTCAATTTTATATAAAACGTTTTTTAGTAAATTCTTATTACTCTTTACCCCGGTACATAATCCATTCGTTTATAAAATTTTTTTTCTAATTAATCTGTATTGACCATCATTAATTAATGTTAATCATTATTTTTAAAAAACATTGTATTTGACAGAATAAACCTGATGATGGAACGTTCCTAAACGTCCTAAACCTAGTTCCGAAACGTCGTTTTAAACATCTTCAAAAAACAAATTGTTTTTTATTATTGGATTTACTGTTCGGAAAAGAAACAATAAATACTATATGTAGTAGTATATATATAGTAGAATATATATAATAGTATATATATAATAGATATCACATCTAATCTACTGGAATAACTTCCACACTTTTTTCTACTTATTAATATAAATATTTATTGAAATTTAGTAAATAAGCATTATAGTGTTAGTTCATTATATCGTCTGTCATTCTTAACTTTCATCCCGTGCAAAATTTGACATTCTCAAGCAATTTATTTTCTCCCAAGTATATTCAGATCCGTGTGAAGTGGTAATCCAATTTTAAATAGCTGGAACAGCTTTTTATTTGTGTATTATGTCTTTCTTGTAGAAGCGTATTCTTGATTTCTTACACAATTTCCTAGAACTGACCTCTTTCCTTAAAGTGTATTATGATTAGACTAATATGTCAAACCACTACGTAGTAATGTAGTAATTATGTCCTCCATATGAGTTTGAAGCTGTTCTATTCATATTGTCAAAGGGCTATGCATATGAGAGCAATTCCTGATGAAATCTGTATTAACAAATATACAAACACAATCGAACAAGAATCGAAATCGAAAAATCGAAAATAACAATGACGTTTCTTACTAACCAAAATAAAACATTTGAAAATACTTTTTCATCGGCTCACTAGCGCCTAATCTGCAACTACAAATGGACCCCTAAGTATTCCTTCTGAACGAGGATTTTGTTCTAAGTGAAAAGGCCCTGCTGTTCGACAGCGACAGCACCGAATTCCGTACGGCGGCGGAAAGCTCGCGCGCACATGCATACGCAGATATCAACCCCGAGAGAGAATAGAAGATGAGAGAGAAACGGTAGCAGCACAAAAGCACTGAACTTATATTGCCCGCTTTCAGTTGTAAAACTTTAAAATGTTTGTATTGCGCTGTCGTAAACGAAATTGAACTTTATAAGAGCGAAAAGTGTGCCTCAAAAAATATGCCAATACAAACACACGCAGCAGCGCGAACTCTATCGCACAGACAGTTATGTCATGTGCGTGCTCGTACATACGAAACCGCTTATATCTATATGAGACATTCCTCGTTTGTGTATTCTACTGAACGTAATTATATTAAAATAACAATAATAATAAATCTTAGGAGAATTAACTTTTATGAGCGTCATTAGCATTTTATATGATTTACTGCACAACACATATATGCATCTGTGCGTACTCGCAGATACGCGTACACGCGTATTAACAAACTCACATACATGTCTGATAGTTTATAGTTCATAAGTACATGTGACCATATGACTGTATATAAGTGATAAATATATAGGGTAGAGCAGGGCATAAGAAGGTCCACCGATTTTTCAAAAACAAGTAAAGTTAAGAATTTTTTAACGACAATATTTGAGAGTGAAGGGAAAATCACCTTGATTCCTACGACGTCGCTATCGGGAGATAAACGGCAATGTTTAAACATCCATAACGAAAGTCTTTTCTTTGGTTGTTAGCTTTTTTTGGTTTTGAGCACTGCAGATTACGAAACCTTGATAAAATTTTTAAGTATACGTTATTTAATTATTTAATGGAACGTATTGTAATTAATTTTAAGTTAGATTCAACAGTTTTTTTTATATAACCTATATAAAAGCTTACACTTGGGTGGGGTAAAAAAGACCAACTGAAGTAAATTAAGTCAAAAAAACAATTTCACAAGAGATAAAGTAAATAAATAATTATTCCAACTCTGCTGATGAATATTTCTGACGAAATATCTGATCAATGTTATATACAGTTTATCTCTATAAAAATGTAACAATAAAGTGTATATGTTGCTTTGATTAAATAATGTAGCTGTAGTCTATGAACCTGCCGGCCTCCTGGCCGTGTCATTTTACCCAGCCTATGGAGTAAAAAGAACCAGGTGACAAATTTTTGAAAACTAGTAAAAAACCCATTTCTAAAAGGATGAATTAACTGAGAGTTTTACTGAACATATTCAAATAGTTGTTTATTTGATATGCGTTATTTTTTCTGATATAATTGGTTGGATTGATATTGGTTTGGTTTTCACAATATAATTGCTCAAATCAAAGTGGACCTTTGTGCCCATCCTACTATATATATATATATATATATATATATCTATATATATATATATATATATATATATATATAGTATTAATAATAATAATAATTTTACCAAAACCTATTTATTAAAAAATCTATAGTAAAATAAATCAATTGAACTAATTGATAAAATATATCCGAATTAATTGATTGATAGCCGTCGATTTAACGATGCCATAATCCGAATATAATGAATTATCTTCACTTAATATTTTGACTTAGAGTTTTGAATTGCAAATCCGAGACAAGACACATTCCGATACAACATTTTATATGTGTGTAAATCAATCTTAATTATTTATATTATCTGACAAGTTTACTGGAAATGTTTACTAATGTTTATTTATTAGTACCAATATTACATGACTATAAATATTTTACCGATACAGATTGGAAATACCAGTTTCTCTCGTTTTCTCAAAGAAACAAAATTTATACAAACATGAAATAAAACTACAATGTTCAAAGGTGTGTAAGTTGATGAACGATTTGTAATTAAAAATATATGTAGATATTTAGAGGCAAGTTCATGGACAGGAATTTCTGGGAATTTTAATACCGTAGTATTGCCATTGACTAATATTGATGGTCCTATATCGAATTCCAAAATGTTATTAATATTTTATAGTTAAAATATGCATCAAATAAGTCTACTTTAATTTGATGAGTTGTGAAAAAGTATGTGAAATCTGTAATATATGACACCTATCCAAAACTTTAGAAGCAATAGCGTAGTAAGTTTTAGTGAACATTAAGAAATCGCGCGACTGCATTTGACACTTTTATTAAATGAATTTCGCGCCATTTTTAATACGTCCATAAACATTATGACTCTGGAAGCACGTGAACAATATTTACTACGCTCCTTTTATTTTATCTATACGTCGTACCAACATATATCTGTGCCAGTACAGACAGTAGCCGACATGTAAAAGTAAAACAGTGAAAAAATATGATTTATTTGGTTTTAACTTCCTCAAATAAACGATATATCATAAAAGTATTTATTGCATAGTTTGCGTTGTTTTAAGCGTGCATCCATCGATTGACATTATGTATACAATATGTTTCACAGTGTATATTGTCACTCATACAATTTTTCATTTTATAGTGATATCGAACCAATTGGATGATAAAATCTATATACTGCAGTTGATTACATTTACATCACATGAAATTTCGTTACGCGCCGATGAACCATTTGTCCATATAATTTTAATATATTTTTTATTGTCGCATGAACAAGTCCTTTGGATCGGTTACATTAATTTGCTGCGTTAATTTTCATTAGTTGTTCAGGTAATTATTATACGAATTTTGATGATAGATTGAATAATAATGCAAAAACATTTTTCATTTTATGGCACCTTCAAAAAGCAAAAATATTAAAAATTGCTAGGTAATAATAATAGTGAGTGAAGTAATACAGTTTGAAGCATTTTTCTATTTTCATGTACTAAACATGCTTAGTGATAGCAAAACAAATATGACTATTATTTTAGTGATTTCAATTTATATAATTATTATACATTGATCTGTATTTCAATTCACAATTATTCAAAGCTCTACGAACTGTAAGATATCTGAATTAAATTAAAAAATAAACATTAAACTATGAATATGTAAGTAAAAGAAAAATGGTTGTGTTCATTTTTATATGTGGTGCATTTTAACAAGATTTATTTATAGTTTATTCACATTGAAATCTAATTAATATATCATATAATAGCAAAGAAATAACTTCGTTTAGTGGTGTAGCGTTAATGCCTCTCACACAACTTCCTTTAAGATTAACTTAGAAATTCTAGTATTATGCCGCTCTTGTAAGTAATGTCTTAATATATACTTACTCAACTATTATAATCTATAATTACTCTTTTAAAGTTTCTTAACTTCTACTCAGACTTAAAACACCTGAACTAGTTCAGCATTGCGAGCGAATATTTGAAGTAAAATTTAGATATATTTTGATATTTGATATATTTTGAGCATTAGATTCTTTACAAGTATTGAGTACTTATTAACATGAGAACTAGAGTAGAAATTTTGGTATCTGAATTTTTATTTGTATTTGCATAAAATTTCTGTCGCCATATTAGTATTATTGTAATATATATTTTTAAATAATAAGTCTTTTCTGTAGAAAAAATATTGGGAGCTCTAATATTGATACAAAGGTGACAAGAATTTTACTTCCACTGTTGGTAAGCAGCTCAATAAATTGCAATTGCAGATATATATATATATATATATATATATATATATATAACACATGTGAATGTTTCTACGCCATATGCAACGATTATCAAAAACCCAGGGTGCCCTTTCGAGCCAACGCGATCGATACGGCAGATAGCTCTGGGCGCTCTGCTCTCTCTTATCAGTGCTATCCAGAGTTTGAAACATCATGGTTTAGTGAAAATATATAAAAAATATTGTACTCAGAAAAAACTAGTATGTGTCCTAAGAAAATATTACCTATAGGATAGGGCAGGGCACAAAAGCTCCAATTTCACTTGCAGCAATTGTACTAAACCAAATGAAATACATCACACGACATAACACGAATCAAACAAATAACTATCGAAATATGTTCAGTAAAGTTCCCAGTTAATTCTTAATTATAGAAATATGTTTTTTACTATTTTTCTAAAATTTGTCATGTAGTCCTTTTTGCACCATGGACAAGGTATAAAGAGAAATTCAATTAATCTTAAAGGAATTCTATAAAATAATGGCTACATTATCTAACAAGTGCAAAACATAATTCATGTGCATTTTACAAAAATCATACTGTATATAATCATAGTGTGGTACTTCGTCAGAAATATTCATCAACAGAAAAAAACGTTATTCAAAATTTCAAGAAATACAGTTTCAAGCATTCTTTTTTAATTATAGCTGTCCGATCACAATATATTATATTACCATAATAAGTAAAATTAATTTTTTTTTTTTAAAAAATGGGCTTAGATCACAACGTTAGTACTTTGATAATTTCTCATGAAATACTTAATTTACTGAATATTTTTTTGTGAAGTATCCACGCACATTTCACATTAATAGATATATATTTCTACGACAGCCTCATAATTGATATTACATTATAGTTCATTTCATTTGCGTATTTTAGATGTAATTAATTTTGTAATACACATGCTTTAGAACCTGCTTACAATATGTTTTCTCATTTTTAATATCAAGAACTTATTTTTAACGTCCTTTGCTGATTTATTGCAGACATTAACTGCTAGGTTATAATGTGCTTTCTTACAAGATAGAGAACTGCATAGAATTCTTACACATTCCGAACATGCGAGAGCATATCATATAATCACGAGTAGATGGAGAACACATTCCATGGCTCTGTTATGTAGGATGATATTGACATACCGATAATATTGGAAATTCAAGCATTTTTTTATCATTATTTATAGTCAAATTCAATATACGTCAAATGTAAAATAATTAATTTTGTACAAGGATATATTATTAATTACATTTGCAATAGATATAATTAATTTTTGCAATTCGCTCTGTTAGCTGCGGTACGTACACTGTGCCAGTGTAATATTATTCTATTTCCAGTTTCACCGGCTATTTTATACGAAATAAATTAAATAAATAGTTATGATAAATATTTCAGACAAAATACCAGATCAAGGTTACATACACTGTTATCTCTGTAAAAAATGTACCCATGAAAGGTATATTTTGCATTGGCTAAATAATGTAGCTATTATTTCGTATAATCTCTTTAAAATTCAAAATATAAGGTTGTCAAATATCCGCCTTTTTGTATTATAAACCAAGAGCAAAAAAGCGGAAGGGAGATATTTAACAACCTAATAAAACATCAAACTTTTTTGCCCCCTGGCCGTCTCATTTTACCTCGCCCAAGCCTATTAAAAAATTATCAATTCCTCCTACATAATTTTTATCAAGACTTTTTCCTACTCAAAACATTTCAACAGAAGTCAATTTACGACACAAAAATTCAAGTTTGAAAACAAAAGTTATATTATGTTAGGTATAATATTTTATGTTAGGTATATTGAACTGCTCTGAAATTATTGCACTATATTACTGCATAAAATATAAATTACTATAAATATTTACACCTTTTGCTAATAAGGTATTAAAAATCATATGAAAACATTTAAGGAATCTGCATAAAATTTATATTACCTATTACTTTATTAGCATAATAATTGCATGATTGTATTACTCGACGACATTATATAAGAATAAACTTTATAAGATCTTAACCCCTAATTAGATCCGCATAATAGCTTTATATCGGAGAGTTAATTATTTATTTATTTACACTCTTGTAATGTGTTAAGTGCAATTTTATGACATTATATTATTATTTTACAGACTACAGATATAATCAAAATAAATGATTAAAAACTTATATAGTGCTATTTTATGTATCACCAAAATTTATCAAATTACGGTTTTATCTAATTGCTTACTTAAATTGTATATACTAGAACAGAAAAAACAAATTATTATAAATCAGTAAAAGTTAAAATAATCTATTATTTTGCGTTCTTTCGCACGTTAAATCTTGTAACTTTTATGAAATGATTGTTATTAAATTGTGATACATTTAAAATAATGAGATTTGAATTATATTATATATGAAGGAAAATTTAACTTTAGATATTATAATAGGTACACCTTGTCGTACAAAAATATACCTGTGCATTATATAATAAAAAAAAAACAATTTACACTTAAGATGAGACAAACCCTGATTTCGAAACATTTGCAACCTCAACACAATTTAATAAAAAAAGTTATAATATTTATTTAATTATTTGCAAGTTTTAAGTATGTCAGTAATATTGAACTCATTGAACAATTTAGTTGCAAGTGCCACATAAGTAACTGAAATATTTCACATGTATTTCTACGTAATTTATCAAACTCAGACGCATTTATAATTACCTATTAAATATAATATATAGATTTTAGAGTATTATTTATAAACTAATTCTTTGATAGATTAAAATTTCTAACGTTTTAAGGTAATATTCAAACTTCAAACCAAACAAATGAAAAGCACAATCTTCCTGCTATCTTACTGCCTCAACAAAATAAAAAGATAATACTCTATTTACACGAATCATTCATTAAAAGGTTTTATGTATTTTTTTGCTCAAAAATACGCATTCTTTTAATCTAACTTTTTATTACGGAAACAAAACGCGGTGATTGGCAGAGGGCACAGAAGATTTAATGGCACCTATTAAAGAAAAGGGTGAAAGGCTACAAAAATATTCTGTAATGTTACGCCGAAAATGTAATCAACGAAATTAATAGATCTAGGGGAGAAAGAAGATGATTAATATTTTTTAATCGAATAAAATTATATTAAGGTTAAAGTGGCACGTGTTTAATATTTTTAATTCATTATAATAATTTATAACTTATGAATATTCATAACAAAAGTATTTTGTTCCGTTAATAGTTTTTTTTAGATTTTCAGCTTTTTTATTTAGTTCATGACATCTTATCATATTTTTACGTTATTTAATTGTTTTATAAGATGTATTGTTAATTTTAAATTAGATTCAACAGTTTTTTATATAACCTCTATAAAATCTAGCATGTGGCGTAAAAAGAACCATCTACACCTTTTTACATGCCAAAGTGTAAGTAATAAGAAAATAGTAAATAAAAAAGTAAATTAGGTTAAAAAGATTTTTTCATTATTTTTTTTTATTTTTTTTTTATTTTTTTTATTGTTTGAACAGCAATCAGAACTCTTATATATGTTCTATAAGCTGTAGGTTAAGACTTATGACTACTTATCACATAAGAGGCAATCCATCGATTTACCATTCTCTTTTGTGTGGGATATAAGTTAAAAAGATAAGTTAAATTAATAGTTATTCCAACTAATATTTTCGACAAAATACGAGACCAAGGTTATATACAGAGTAATGATTGTAAAATATGTGCATATAATATTTTTATTTCGCATTGATTGAATATGTTGCTATCATTTCGTAAATCCTTTAAAAATTAGAAATGAGGTATTAAACCTGCTTGCTCCTGGCTGCCTCTTTTTATCTAGGCTATGGGGTGAAAAGGGACAAATAACAAATTTTAGCAAATTAGTAAAAAAGCATATTTTTATAATTAAGAATTAACTGCAAATTTTATTAAACATATTTTGTTTATTGTTTATTTGATACGTGTTATGTATTGTGCTATATTTTATTTGGTTTGGTCAGTAGAATTAATAAAAATCAAAGAGGTCCTTCCTTTGTGCCTCGCCATACTTTACTTAAAAAAATATTAATATGTGAAATGAGTTTGTATGAGTGCCTAGAGCGGATAAAAGGGTTAAAAACGTTGCACCAGATTCGAATCCGCACTTATTACATGCCATTTTAGAAAGCTATTAAATATTTAAAATACAGTAGTATGTTATTGAAAATAGTACTGCAGTACTAGAATTATAATACTAAAACAAGTGACTATATTTAAATCAAAAATTTAATTTTCATATGTTCTAAGCCGATGATTGAAGAACGCAGCATCGGCAAGCGGCGCGCGTTAACGCAAAGCATTATTTGTGTTATATATTTTAGGTGTTATTTACGGCCATATAAACAATTCCATTAAAGTTCAAGCACCAGCAATTGGACAACAGTAGAGACGTATTTAATCACCGATTAAATCAAATTTCACGATTGACGGCGATGCTGATGCATGGACAGGCGGACAGGTAGACACCAAGCAACGCGCGTTCGAGTAATTGATTTAGGTGAGTTCGGCAAGATTAACCGTCATTTTTCTCTAGCCTTTGCGAGCACCAATAATTCTATAAATTATCAATTAAACATATATATATATATATATATATATATATATATATATATATATGTATATATATATATATTAGTGATGTGCCAAGTCGAATCAAGTGATTCGAATCATTCGAATCAAGCCTTTAACGACTTGATTCGAATCAGATTTTACTTGATTCGAATCAACTCGTATCAAGCCGCAAAATATTTACTGTGATAAAACATGTGTGAACACAAATTTTCATAAATATAAAAAAAATGTTTTAATTTAATTCAATATTATAATAATATAAATAATAATAATAATAAATATAAAAAGAATAATAATAAATATAAAAAATAAATCTTGAATTAAATCATGCGAGTCACCCGCCTTTAATACGCTTAAATGTATCACCTGACTCCAATTTATATGACTTTAACCGCATTCAAGTCGTTATGAATTGATTCGAGTTCCTATGACTCAAACCGACTTATCCCGACTTCAAGTCGTTATGAATTAATTCGAGTTCCTATGACTCAAACCGACTTATCCCGACTTCAAGTCGTTATGAATTGATTCGAGTTCCTATGACTCAAACCGACTTATCCCGACTTCAAGTCGGTATGAATTTATCCGAGTTCATATGACTCAAACTGAATCATCCCGACTTGAGTTCGAAACATGTGTCCGTGTTTAGCGTATCGACTTATGGAGATGCAGTGCGTATGGGTCTTGAGTGTTTGTTTATTTTTGACTAAGCGCTGAGAGCAAATTTGTTCATGAAATATCAAAAACTCATTTAGATAATAAATACGCGATTTATATTTTAATTATTATCAAAATAAACTACACAACGAGTTTTATACACATACAAAATTATCATATTTTAATTATGCAAGTAATGGCAAATTCACACAAATGAAATAATATCAATCTTTACAGTAGTGGATTGAATTTTAAGTCATTCGTAAGACGTTAGATTCAGCTTCCTGTTTAGATTAGATCTAAACAATCAATAATATACACATGCATTCGTTCAACGTAAGATTAAGGATATTGTTTTATATGCTTTAGTGATAGAGAAGTGTTTGGTTATATTTTACTGTAAATTCACTTGAAATATTAGTTATATTTGTAGCTAGTTTATTATTATTATTATATATATATATATATATATATATATATATATATATATATATGTATATATATAATATAAATGTATTCATCTCTGTACTTTTTGGAATTAATTGCTTACTAAATTAATTATTTCACTTATAAAATTATTAAAATGATATTATTTCTTCTCTTAAATTATGATTGCTCATATATGAACTTGATTCGAATTGATTCGAATCATGATTCGAATCAGGTTTTTTTGTGATTCGAATCACTCGAATCAGGAAATTTTCGAGTCGGCACATCACTAATATATATATATATAAAATAAATTTTAGACATTTTTCCAACAATTTTAAACAGCATTTTTTTAAAGTCATGTCAAATAATATGTATTGAAAACATGAAGTCAAATTTTAGCTTGAGGTTATAGGTCCTAATATAAATTGAAGTGAAAATCCTTTCGAACGCATAACAGCATATAAAATATACGACAAAACTATTAGATATACGTATCAAATACATATAACTTACACAAAAATAAGAGAGGTTTACCAGTGAGTTGCCCTCTTGAGAACAATATATCACACAGTGCTTGAAGATCCGTGGGTAGAACGGTCTAGATAAATTTGTAATAATTGTTTTCCAAGAAAATATTTGTGATAAATGTTTTTTAACACGTTGACGGACAGTAGGAACAAGCGAAGTTCGAAAATTGACACTATATGTTTTTGTGATTTTTAGAATGTTAGAAGTATAGTTTTACTCTTTCTGCTTAAATAAACTTAATTTTGATTAATTTAGTACCTTTAATTAGGTTGCGGCTATAACAGCAAAAATTTAAAAATGTAAATGACAGGTTTAATGGTTCAAACAAGCAATTTTTGTATGCAACAAAGTATTTTTGGGAGTTTTACACGAAATGTTAGTTCTTAATCAAACAAAAATAAATAAATGACAAAAAAATTTATTATAATTTTATAATTATTATACATTATTTTCGGTATGCCATGTTTCAAAGCATGGTGCAGGACACAGTGCAGGTTTTGACATGCAATTCTTGCAGCAATATGATGTTTCCTTCCTTATTCCCTGTTTATAGCATTGTTTACAACGCTGAAAATATGTTTTTCGCTGATAATTTTCAGGAGGTGAAATTTTCTCAGGAAAATGCAGTGTTCCATTGTTGTTGATTTCATTGGTTTGGATTTGTGCACGTTTAAATTGAACCAAAGTTCTTCCATCCCGTTTATTATCTATACCAGTTAGAGATCGTATGATTGCTTCCCTGTACTCTATATACTTCATTTGAGAACCTGTCTTTTCTTTAAAGATGTAGAAAGAATTCCATACTGCTACATATAGTATGTAGCAGTATAGTTATATAAATAATAATAAATATCGTTAAACGTATCAATAAGAACTATAAATTCAACAGAAAACACGATCGCACTACTCCCTTCACAACCACGTGCATACTGAATCTGCAACTCGTATAACAGGTGAAATATGAACTTCAACCGAAAAAGATGTTTTCAAAACACGACACTATGATTCTACGTATACGCCAGTAAGTGCACATTTGTGCTGCTATAGCCGTAGTGTCTAAAAACGACCGTTTCGTTTTGAACGGCTATAGCAGTCATGCCACATTGTGAACTTCGCTTTGACGGCTATAGCCGCAATTGTCCGTCAACGTGTTAATAAGTCTCTTTATGATGACTTAAACAGAAATACTTACTAAAACCAGTCTTAAAATGGTAGTAAGATTTGATATAGAATTTTGTTTATTATTCTCAATAATATTTATTTACATCATAATTTTTAACTTTGAAATTCAACCAAATAATTTAACTGTATCTTATTAAGAATATAGCTATCTTTCCGTAAAACGTCTTTAAATGTAAAAATAAAATAGTGTACATTTCTTCTTCCTGGCTGTCGCTTTTTACCCTACCTATAAGGTAAAAAGACTGATGTCAAATTTTAGCAAAATAGCAAAAAATATATTTGTGCAATGATTAATGTGCTGGGAATTTTACTGAACGTAGTTTGATAGATGTTTTTGTCAAATATGTTATTTATTGTGTAGTAGTTGGAGCCCTTTGTGCTCCGCCCTGCCCCAATTTCAAGCTGTTTTATAATAAAATAGCGCAATTTATTTGTAATAATCTGTACTAAGTGATGTGTGGCATATAGTTTGTAATTAACCATCAACATACTTTTACATTATAAAAAAGAAACTACAAACTTTGTTTCGTGACCTAATTATTTTGAGTTCAATAAATTTTTAATGTTGAATAATAATGTATTTTTAAGTTGGAACAGTATAATAATAATCTAGATCTTCTATATTAATCTTATTTAATAAAAACATACAATTAGTTTCAGATATTTTTTATAAAAAATTGCTTCTATTTCCTAAAAAGTTGTTACTCTCTAAAACTTGTATTCAAGCCGACAGCATCAAATACAAAACCATTCGCCGCAAAAAAATCCCTCCCCAAACAACTTCGGGACCGCTTAAAAAGTCAAATATGTAATTTCATTTGGCTTCAAAAAAATTTGAATACAGCACACATGTGCAAGGCAAGAAGAACACATGCCATCATGGAAATGGATACACGACTTGGATATCAAGTATCGATGACTTTTTTATTCCGAACTGCTGGAGCCACTAACCGAATTCAAGTAGAAAAACATGGTCAGAAACTATGAAGGAATTTTAATGGACGAGATGATTGACAGTAGACTAAGCATGGCCGCCGTTCAAGTAGGTGTCACTATTTTTTATACAATAGTCGGTTCATGGCTGAGAACGGTTAGAATATACTGTTTGAAATCGCTTTCGATAAAAAAAACTAAAAACAGTCGATCTGTAAGCTACATGTCCTTTAAAAATATGATAATATGATATAATTTTGGGATTACAGAAACAAAATCATAAAAAATGTTATAAAAAGGATGCATTTTTTTTGTAAACGTCTTCATTAAAATTTTTTCAAAATAATACATATTTAATGTAAAATAAATTTCTATTTAAACTAATATTTAATATGTATCTCTATAAATTAAAGAAAATGTGAAATGTGTATGATAATAAAAAATATTTTAGTTTTGCATAAAAAATTATAATTTCATTGCAAAATAGATTTATATTTAAACTAATATATAATATGTATTTCTCTATGAATCAGTCAACATGTGTAGTGTGAAAGATATTGAGAAAAATTTTAGTATCATGAGATTAATTGGCAAAAATTTTGAGTCACATTCAATGTAAAATAAATTTTTATTTAAACTAATATTTAATATGTATCTCTATGAATAAAGAAAAGTGTAATATGAATGATATTAAAAAATATTTTCTTTTCGCATAAAAAACTATAATTTAATTGCAAAATAGATTTATATTTAAAATAAGAGCTAATATGTATTTCTCTATAAATCAGAGAACATGTGTATTGCAAACGATGTTGAAAAATATTTTAGTATAATGAGATTAATTTGGCCCCAAATTTTGAGTCACATTGAGTCATCTTACAAAATGAGTTTGTTGTCTATTTATGATAAAAAAAGAACCTCACAATAGTCAGATATAAAAAATGCAAAAATTATCTAAATTATATTAAAGTAGAATGTTATGACTAACTTAAAAGAAGAGGTTATTGATTTTATTTCTGCTAAGAACAATTTCATTTAAAAAAAAAACACCAATTTTGAATTTACAGTGTTTACGACAAAACATAATGTTTCAATTTATGACAATATTAATTTTAATGTCCAATATTGGATCCTTTTGGCATACTAATTTACAATGCAATAAATCAACAAAGAACTATACATTGTATACAATGTTTCAAAGATTTAAAACTATACACAATGTAGAATGAAAATAAAAATATTAAAAGCTTTTTAATTATTTTTTATCATAGTTGCCATAACAAAGTTTTGCTAAGATAATAATGTGCCAGTTTGCGGCTATTGATAAAAAACTAATTCAACTAGCTGTAAGTGGAATTCTGTCTTGAGGCAATTATGGCATCGTGCCTTGAGGCAAATTGCTGGAACTTCCCGCACCGTAACGAAATGTTCGAGGAATATTGAATGTTTTCAAATATATTATTATAAATATTGTAACATTGTCTAATATTTATAAGAATTATATAAACCGAATTGCAGAGTTGAAATTATTTCTAAAGTATATTAGAACTATAGTCAGAATTAAAAATAAAATCTGAAATATTTTCGATATACAAAATACTAAAAAAAAAAAAAAAAAAAAAAAAAAAAAAAAAAAAAAATTCCAAAATCAATTATTTTGTTAAGACAAGCAGAAAGTTCTTTGAATCATTTAAATCGGACGCTTAGTTCTCTCAAAAACTGCCATTTTTTACATAATTAGCTCCGTATCTTCGAAATGGCTGGGCCTGCCTTTGCCAAAAACTGATAAACACTTCTCCCAATCATTACTAATTCAATGTTTTTTAGATCATTCAAATCGGATACTCCGTTCGCTCAAAAATTCGATTTCTATTTTCTGCACTCTTTGCTCCGTATCTCCGAAACGGCTGGACCTGCCTTTGCCAAAAACTAATCAGCTCTTTTCCCAATCAATAGGAATCGAATGTTTTTTGAACCATTCAAATCGGTTGATCCGTGCGCCCTAAAACGTGACTGGAAATTTGTATCCACACATACATACACACACACACACACACACACACACACACACACATCCATTTTTTCTGAGGTATGCCAAAACGTTCAGAAACCTTCAAAACGTCGAGAAATGTAAAAATTTTCAATTCCGATTTTCGGCCCATTACAATAACTTACCCTACGGGAAGTTAATAAATACATTAAGCTAATTAAATATTTAAATGAGCAAATTGCATTGAAAAAATACACATATCCTAAATCTTATTTTTAGAGTAATTTATATCAATTTTTGTTTTATTGTTTTATTTTTACAAGCTGTAATAAAACATACAAACAGCTTTGTGGATTCGTGTAGGGTCAATCAAATTGACATAATTTTTTGTTGTTAAAATCATTAATTTTGACGCGGTGCATACATTAATTATTTTAACACACCACATTATAGAGAATAAGAGGTATATATAACTTCTATGTAGTCTAAAAACAAAATATGATCTTTTTCTCACTATAAATATTAACTCTGTACATTTTAAATAATTATATTAGTTATTGACATCAGACTTATAAGACATAATACTTAAGGGTAAAACGTATGATTCAAAATTATACAAATGCTATGTGACTATATTTACTGGAACAAAAATGAAATAAAAAGGGTACCAGGTCCAATGTCTTATATTTAATTTTAAAGCTACATTATTCTACTAATGCAAAATATAAATTTTACACATTTTTTACGGAGGTAGCACTGTATATAACCTTGATCTAGTGTTCCGTCGGAAATATTCATCAGCAGAGTCAAAATAACTATATACATATTTTATTTATTTCTTGTAAAATTTATTTTTTTATTCATCAAACTTTTTTATTAAATATTTTTAATGATTACACCTTTGCCACGGTAAAGGTTTAGTTGGTCTTTTTTACCCCACCCACGTGTAAGCATTTATAGAAGCTATATAAAAAATATTAAAATTATTTCCAATTTACAATACATCTCACAAAACAATTAAATAACGTATACTAAATATATATATTAAGGTTTCGTAAACTAAACAATAGTGCTCACAACCAAAAAACTAACAATGAAAGAAAATACTTTTGTTATAGATTTTAAAATATCGCCGTTTATCTCCCGATAACAATGTCGTATGAATCAAGGTGATGAGCAGTTATACATATTTTTTCCTCTACCATCAAATATTGTTGTTAAAAAATTCTTAACTTTACTGCATTTTGATATATCGGTGGTGGGCCATTTTACAAGCGGACGTTTAAACTCTACACTATCGTTAACAATCTCTGCTCATTGTTTGCATTAACAGATCGCGGAATAAATTAATTAAAAAATATATAAATAACATAAATTTAAAATGGAATATAAAACAGAATGAGCACAATATGGTAGCAATTTTGAAAAACTAAATGAATCTGGTACTAACGGGATAAAACGGTCAAAAAACGCCGGGGTTGTTCAAACTCGCCAAATGCGCACCAACCCCGGGTATGTATCTAACCCGCGGGAAATTGAACCACATAAACCAATATGCATATAACTATAGAATATATATATATATATATATATATATAATGTGTTTGTGTGTGTGTATGTATTGGTATGTATATAAGGATAGAGCATGGATTGGATACCGATAATCTATACTACCCTCGTGAAAGCGCACACACCCTCACAGTCTTTTATGCGTAAGCGAAGCGAGCACACCCCATGGGTTTAATGGCCGCTCGCACAGCATCCGAAAACCCCTCGAAAGCGACCGTCGTCTTGGGGCGAGAGCGTTCACGAAAATGAGAGACAGTCTTCGAAGGGTACCGAAACACATAAAAATTCAAACATAAAATGTTCTCCCACGTGAATACAGAAATACGGGATACTCAGATATACACACAGATATATATATATATATATATATATATATATATATATATACATATATATTCCCGTATCTTCCGTACTCTGGGCACGATTTCGTTATGTACTAAAGGCAATATCGATGCCAGATAGCAATAGAACGGAGGGAAAAAATACGTAAAAGCAATGAACCGTCGCGTCGTGATACGTATGCTATTTCAAAATGTTTGCGATTAGATTTGCTGACATCAGGTGGTGCATTGTGTACGAAATTTATGTATTTTCACTATCAAAATGTAAATTTTATGACTAATAGGACAAGAAACCGAAACCAGATTATTTAGTAAGCAGTATCAGCAAAAAAAACTTATAAAACGTCGGATTTATACATAGGGTAGAACGAGGCTTAAAGGTCCGCGGAAAAAAGGTCAACAACCGATATTTCAAAAGCAAGTAAAGTTAAGAATTTTTTAATAACAATATTTGAAAGTAGAGGGAAAAATATGTATAATCAGCCAACACTTTAACAAAATCCTTAACAAAAATATTTTCTTTCGTTGGCAGTCTTTTTCTTTTCAGGCGCAGTTGTTTAGTATATGAGACCTTAAATTATTTTTAAGTATACATTATTTAATTGTTTTATCAGATGTATTGTTAATTTTAAGTTAGGTTCAACAGTTTTTTATACAACCTCGGTGAAATCTTACACATGGATGAAGTAAAAAAGACCAACTGAAACATAATCCTGATAAAAGTGTAAACATAAAATATAGTAAATAAAAAAGTAAATTAAATTAAAAAAAACTGAAGTTGGATATTTTTGACGAAATACCAGATCAAGGTTGTATACAGTGTTATTTCTGTAAAAAAAATTATCTATGAATTTATATTCTGCTATGATTGAATAATCAAGCTATTACTTCTGAAAAACAGCAAAAAAAAACACATTACTACAATGTTGAATTCTGGATGTTATACTGAACATAGTCAAATAGTTGTTTAATATGTGATATATGTTGTGATATGATTAGTTTGGTTTTTATAATATAATTGCTTAAAATTATACTTTTTTATTTAACAATTCAAATACATTCTATTTATAAATATCTACTCAAATCTATTAACTATGTCTATCACAAAATTGTTTCTGTAGATTTCTGGTTGACCTAACAACCTATAGTCAACATTAATTTTTTATTTCACTCAAATATTCGTTAACAGCTTCTTGTTCCGCTCTGTTTATTGTCTAAATATACATTAAAATTTTATAAAGGTTATTTAATAAGTGTTTAATCGTAGCCTCAATTAAGATATTGTAAATCTTTCAAACAATCTGCTAATCATAAAATACTTTTGAAATTTATAGTTGTGGACCAACAGTCAACATTAGATGTTTGTTAGAACATTTTTACAACTGCCAGTTTTTGTTCTCTATTCACTACCGAGAAGGAATCCGAGGAAGCGTGCATATTTAAGCTTCTGCCCTATATATTTTTATTATTATATTGCGGGCAAGCAAAAGGGTCAAAAAAGAGACCTAGATATGCATGAAGAAAAATATACAAAAAGCGTAATAAAAAGTGTTAAGTTTAAAAAAAATGTCCCGGGTTTTACTGCCATGTCAAATATTTGCTTTAAGTCATTGTACACTAAGAAAACATTACTTTTGAATTAGAGCAAAAAAATTACTTAAATTTAGAAAAAAGACGCAACGAAACCAAATAAAAATTAAGTTAAAAATTATTTCCGTATGTTTCGGAACTCCTTATTCTAATATTAAGTAAAGTATTTTTATTCAGCAGTACTTTTTATCAACTTACAGTCAAAACCCCTAATATGAAAACGGAAGCAGTTTTAACGCATCTTATAAATTTAAAAAATTGAACTATTTTAGGGAAACAGTAAATACTTATTCAAACGTATTTTTAAACTCCGGAACGGATCATAAATTTTCGTAAAGTTTCAAATTTCTATAAACCCTAGTGTGACAAATTTCTTGAATAATTAAATTTGAAATAATAAAACCTAACCAACTCTAAATACCCAATATTGTACATAATGCTGTGAAACAGAATTTAGTAAAATTGATAAGTTTTTAACTAATAAGTAACCGTATCATAAAATTATTACAAATTATTATCAATGTACCTAAAAGTACTAAATAATAATTCTACAAGAAGTTTAAATAATTTGTTAATAAGTCAAGAAAAATATTGAAAAAATATTTATTTCAATAATAGAGCATGCAATAGTCTTAAATAATATAGTTAAAATATTAGAAAAAATTAAAGTTTATTAAATGTTAATAAATATGTTATGCGAGTTTTTATTCTGAATTTGTTTTTCTAATACAGATTAATTATGGTTTTTGCTTGCGTGTGTATGTAACTAAAAAACTAAAATTTAGTACTGATTACTAAACTGATCAGGTAGGGTAGGGCGGGGCTAGTTGAGCAAATTTTTACTTTAACGGATGTAGCTCTTCAATGAAAAGTCTCAATAAATTGCTATACGGCTTAATGGATTTTTTGTTTATCGCTTAACGAAAGTGTTAATACTAGTTTTTGGTAATAAGTAAAATTTAAAAGCTACAGCTGTTTAAATGCAAAAAGTCAAGTATGCTCAATGTACCCCATAGTTGGGGCAAGTTGAACACTAAAAAAGTATAATGAAATTATAGGTTCAATGTCGATTAGTGATGAAATAAAATAAGTTTTTAATAACCAGTTCTATATTTATAGTCTTTATTGACAGAGAAAACAAAACTTATAGTAATTTGCTTTGAATAATTAACGATTAATTAGTTT
This sequence comes from Ctenocephalides felis, assembly GCF_003426905.1. NCBI lineage: Eukaryota > Metazoa > Arthropoda > Insecta > Siphonaptera > Pulicidae > Ctenocephalides > Ctenocephalides felis. The sequence continues at coordinate 156,165,303 of NW_020538040.1, forward strand.
AGGAATTATTTTACCATTATATTTAGTATTTTGGTTTAAAATCATTATTTCTTTATATCATTACTCATAAACTTAGCTTGAATCTTAAAAATAATAATCAATTTCTGGAAGTTAATGGTAATTGTCTTAGTGACAGAACAAGTTTAGCAACTATGCTCAACTAACCCCAACTCGGAATTTCAAAATAAAAGTGAGTTTTTAAAAAAACCGTGAGAATTATACCCAGAATCTCTGTGCATATTAAAAGTACTATAATTATATGGAAGAATAAGATTTACCTGGTTAAAAATAAATAACATTTGACTAAACCAGACGAAAACTCGTGATGAATGACTTTTTTACTTTTTGGTCTCAAAATAAACAAAACGCCCGTGAGCCTCACTCATTTGTCCAGCGGCCACAAGCGATCGCGGGATGTTTATTTCTTCCAAATCTCTATCTTTCCTCCATATAATGCCTAAACGGATGGTGAATAGTTTTCGAGATATTTCGATTGCCCAACTTGCCCCTATGCTCAACTAGCCCCGCCCTACCCTATTTAAATACTAATCTGTTAAATATTTTCATAAAAAACATACTTTGGGAGGCAAAAACTCGATCATGTTTTAACAATAAACTATAAAATATTTTCAAAACACAAATAATTAAAATTTATAATAGTATCAATAAAAATTAATTTTGCTTTTAGGAACATCCTGCTTCATCATATATGAGAAAATCACATATCTTATCAATATTGTTAGTGAAAATTATTAGTTATTCTAAATATTATGAGTGAAATTAAATTTTATATATTGAAATTAGTAAATTATTACAAAGTGAGTGAAGTTATTTATGATAAATTATCGTTGAAGTAATATATCTCTGCCATTACTGGTTTTAACGTTTAACTACTAAGTCATTAAATTATTATATCGGTTATATTTATAAAAGTAACAAAAAATAATTCCACAAAAGATTGCCTATCCCTGTGATAGTGATTTCCCTCTGAATGTTTCATTGCTTCAGACGTCTGAAGAGATATCAGTATATTTTTTTAAAAGGTTTCTCTTTCTGCATCAATGTTTTCTTTACTGAAGTGAAAAAAAAATCAAATCTGTCGACTTTTTATCTGGGAAGATGTCCTGCCAGGATGCAAGATCGCGAGGGTGAATTCGGATTCGAGTAAGGAGACAAGACCATTTGTGTTTTTTCTAACACGAACTTATATCTTTAAGGTTTATTTTTGGATATCACTTTTGGAGTCATTTGTGTATTATTTTAAAAAGACCAACCCTAATTCGGTTTATTTTTATTATCTACGAAGCGTTTTGTGAGTAGATTTTGTCGCGTCACTCTAATTTATTTATTTAAAATTCACAAGTTCAAATGAAATGTGAAAATAGAGTATGAACATAATTTTAAACTCATAAATATTTCATAAGTAAACAGAAAAATTAAATAAAATATAATTTAAAAATCATCTCATTGTTTTATCATTAATGACAAGTTAATAAATATATTAATAAAATTTGTAGTCGCTCACCTTCAAACAAATACAATATAATAATAATAAGAATAATAATATATGTTAATACTTAGTAAAATATTTATTTTCCAAGATCTGAATACTGGTCAGTAATCGATTGTAGTTGTTGGTTGTGGGGAGTCAATGAATTAGTTCATGAAAACTTGCAACAATTGATAAAATTAACATGCATTTTTTGCAAAATAAAAATTGAAAATATTGCACGAGGTTTAGGTGATGATTATAATAAATGACATCCAAAACATTAAATATATTTAAAAATTAACTATAAAAATTCAGAAACAATTATATTGTACACATGTTTATATAAAGAACATTTGTTACATATGTTTTTGCAACATAATTGAATAGATGAGTACCAAAAGTGCAGTAGAAAATTCATATGCAATAATACTTCACTAAGAAGAGAAAAAAGAGTTTTGTGTAGCTTGAAATATTCCCATATTTATGGTTTGATGCCAAAGCTGATAAATATGATAATGAAAAATGAGCGATTCAGATCCAAAGAGTGAATGAATGAATGATTTAAAATAATTAACTGCAAAAGAATATTTGCTGAACATTTCTTATTGCTGCATCACATTTTTCTTTCTTGTTATTTATTTCATAAAATATTGTATTTCAAATTGAATTAGGTTCAAAACAACTGACACTCCGTTGAGATTCTCAGAAACAGACGTCCGAACACTCCGCTTTCGTTTAAACAATTTATTCAAGAGCGACTGAGGAATTGGCTGTTTACTAGATTGCTCGTTGGAAAAATCTTAAAATACACATGCAGTGTTTATATTTAATTAAGAATATATGGAAGATTTTAATCAATTTAATTCTTGATCCAAATTATAATGGAATATTTTTTTATCTTATTGATTGAACGTGCAAATGCCCCGTGAAATAACTTACTTTAAATATTTGTTTTTAAGTTTATACAAATACGATCAATATAAAATGAAAAACTGTGGAATAAAAATAAACTGCCTTAACTCCTATATAAAAAAAAAACAAAATAAATCAAACTTTAACTGTGTGACCGTGTTGCCAAAATTGACTATAGGGTAGAACGGGCCACAAAGGTCCAATTTGACATTCAGTAATTATACAGTCTAATTCAAATGAACTACATCACCACATATAACACGTTTTAGACAAAAAACTACCAAAATGTGTTCTGTAAAATCCGAATTATAGAAATATGTTTTTCTACTATTTTATTAAAATATGTCATCTCCCCGTTTTTACCCTATAGACAGTGTAAAAAAGACAGTCAAAGGGCAAACAAATTAAATGTCTTATTTTTAATTTTAAATGAATTTTACAAAATAATAGCTGTATTCAATCGATTTGAGTTACAAATTTTATAGAGACATTTCTTACAAAAATTACACAGTATATAAACATGATTTGGTACTTGGTAATAGAAATATTCATCAACAGAGTTGGAAAAACTTAATTTAATTTATCTCTTGTAAAATTGCTTTTTTAATTTAATTTACTATTTTCTCATTGTTCACACCTTTTCCAGGGTAAAAGTTTAGTAATTCCTCTTTAACCTATGCACACGTAAGTAATTATAGAGGTTATATGAGAAAATATGTTGAATCTAACTTAAAAATATCAAATCATCCTATTAAACAATTAAATAACGGATACTTAAAAATTGGAGGGTTTTTCCATAAATTTTGTTTCTTTTAATTCACGACTGTGATTTGAAACGCTTGTATTAATATTTCGAGTTATTTCAGTTTGATAATTAAGTAAATTTAATTAAAAATCAATACTTTATAGTTGAATGATGATTTCATTAGACATCGATATTTTTGCTACATTTTTGTGTATGTATTGAAAGTCATGACACATATAATCTAAATTGGAGCTAATTTTCTCTAGAAATTATACTCAAGTAACATAAACTAAATGAAACAGCTTGATCAAAAAAAACTACCAACGGGAAAAATACTTTTATTATAAATATTTATACATGAATAGCGACATCGTAGAAATTAGGATGATTAGGGCTTAAACATTAATGTCGTTAAAAAATTCCATAATTGTTTTTGAGATAATGGTGGTGAACCGTTCTACTCGCGGACCTTTAAGCCCTGCTCTATCGTATATATGTGTATAAATATATGTGTATGTATGTATATATATAATACTTATATATTGCAATAATAAATCGTTCATGTAAGAATATAGTAGTATAATCATTTTATCATTTACGTTAGGTCGTTAGGAGTGCTTTTATATGCAAAATTATCGTCTTCAATTTTATGCATATGAACAAGTCTAAATGTAGTGTTTATACACTCAGCTAGATTTATTTCGTCAATTTACAATACCAGTTTTATCCATGGAGGTGGCGATATATTAGGTATCAACTGTGCAAACCGTGACTGGATAGCACTAAAATAGGGTTGCACCTCTCATAAGATCACCAATAAATAATTCACAGTGACCACATCTTTGGCGTTTGATTTTTTATTTTGTTTAACACAAAACACCTATTAAACGGCAACGAAACAATCTCGGTACGATCGTGTTTTTTATTAGTCGTCAGTGGCATAAATTAGCACGTGGCCAATGAAAGAAACGAACACGGCTCTAATTCTGCGAGGACCTCGATGGTCGGTATCAGTTTTGCCTTAAAAAATCTCAAACAGGTTTGTTATAGCTTCGAGTAGTAGATAATTTGTGTTGGGAAACGAGAACATGGCGATGTCGGTGTCGAGAATCGTTCGATTGACTATAATCAAGAACTTGCCAATTGCTGTTTATATATACTTGATTTGATTACGAGTTTATATTTCAACCTAACGAAATGTTTATGATGAGACGAAGTGATAGACATGAGTACTGGTTCATTCGCGACTTCGTAAAATTAAATAGATTTAAATTGTTCGTAGACTCAGTCCGAATGCAGTACCAACTACTTTTTAAATAAAGAATGAATTCCAGATTATTCATAGTAGTATGTATATTTTTTTTTAATAAATATGTTAAACAAACAATGCTATTACTCACAATGATAAAGCTATCTCTATTACAACTCCTGTTTCAAAAAATACGGAAAATATAATAAAAAAAACAAAAACCTGATTTTCATTAAATTACATTTTAAGTACATAGATTGTACTTGTATATATAATTATATATTACCTTATTTATACCAGAACCCCTACTCATATTTATTTAAAGCCCAAGATGAAGCTTAACAAATAAATTACAAATTATTTGGATTTTTTGTTTCCGCTTACAATTAGTAAATGTATGACTTCTGCTTAATATCAATATCTCATCACTACTATGATAAAAATTTAACAAACTATTGTGATTCTTTTTTTTGTATATAGTTTCCTGACCATATTTTGAGAAAGTTGAAAAAGATTCAACATTAAAAAATAATTGTAACATATAAAATATTCACAATTTTGGAGAAAGTTTTGTCAATAACACAAAGAGCAATTTAAAACATACCGATAGCCAAATATTAACCAAGCCGTTTTCTTACAATTGGTTAGAATTATAGAGTTTATTTTTCATTCATACTGATTATATTCGTATGGATAATACTAGTAGAATATACAGAGAAGTATCTGTTTTTAAATTTCTACGTAATTTTTACAGAAAGTGGTCACATTTCAGATAGAACCTTTTGTATTATCATTTAATAATTAAAGACCGGTATATAAATTCTACACATTTGCCTTATTTATAATATATCATTAAAATACTAGCTTACTATTACTTATATCATTAAACAATAAGAAATATAATAATCTGTGCTGATTTTCGATTTTATTGCCATAAGTAGATATCAAATTTAATTTCCTTATGAGAAGGTATAAAATTTTCTTGTAATAACGGTATTTTCATTAATATATTTTTAAATATATAATATTATATACTGAATAGAAAGTGTGCTATAACTGATATATGCATTTAATTTACAATGCTAAGTGATTAACATGAATTTTTTACAGCCTTTGATTTAATCATTTTTACAGCTTAGAGGCAGAGTTGTTTAATCTTACTATGGGCTAAACATTAGAATAAAAATCATAATTTTTAATACTTTTTTAGTCTTTATAATTTTTAATTTAAAAAATAATTATTGAAAATGTAGTTTTTCAATTTTTGATTTTTAGAAATTTTAGGTAATTTTTTTTTCAACAGTAGACTAGACTAGACTACAACTTTATTAGTGTGATAAGACAAAATCTAATAGGAAAAATTTGTTATTGCAAATTTTAGAAAAAAAGTCTCTATTGGAGCACTAGTTTTAATTATTATTTAACAATATTTTGCTGAACTGATTTATTAAAAATCGCATGAATAATATAGAACGTAGATGGATTTCAAAGTACACAAATGCATATTTAATATTTCTGTTTATACAATATCGTCTGACAATATGTTATCATTACATTCTGTTGCATATTAAATTGGACAATTAACACTGACGTAATAAAATATTATATAATTAAATCTAATGTACAGAACTAAGAAATAACAGATAGCTATTTCCTTGTGTAGTACAATAACTACCCATTGTGTATCGAAACATTAAGCATAACTATAATTAGTAATAATTATTTACAGTACATTGATATTCATGATGAACGTAGTGAAAACAATATTTATTACAAATAATCAGAACGATTAAATGGCGAAATAATATCATGATAGTATCAAGTCTGCATTGAAAGAAAATGCTCTATTATTTTAGTACCCACCAAAAAAGTTTCTTAGAACTTTTCAACTTTGTAATTTAAAGATATTTTGTATATATTCACTATTACCGCAAATACTATGACTAAAAGAAACTGCTAATTATATGACTCGAGAAAACCCTGACTTTCAATTTACCTAAAATCATTGGTGTAATCGTTGTTATAGTAAAAATATTGCAAAGAAATTTATTTAATAAAGTTTTAATTCGTGTATAAATGAGAACTTGTTTCAAACATAAAACACGTGTTTGACCTTTAAATTTGAATATGTCTACGTAAACTAACTTTCGAAATTTATTTCAATATTTATAGCAAAATCGAAGAATATTTAATAAGTATCAGAGTTTAATATTGAACAAATTGAATATTAAAACCTGTACTAAATATTTTATGAGTGATTTTTTTAAGTGATACTGTAACTCATATATTTTTTAATAAAAAAAATCGGATGCGTTTAATATTATTACATAAAAATAATGCAGGTATTTTATACATAAGTCGTACACATTTATGCAAAAATATGTTTAAAAAGTCAATAATTAATTCGTTTTTATAAAGCGTTCCGTGTCCTAGTGGCTAACGCTATGTGTTTTTAACCAAAAGGGCATAGCTTTTCGATACCCGTCTCGAACAGTCTGATGTCAAGCAGTAGTTACATCGGTTTGCACTTGAAAATAAAGATAATATTTTAAGTAAAAATAGCTTTTGCCGAGATTGCTGCATGAAATTAAAATTCATCGTTATTAGAAAATGTTATTAAATACAGATTATGCCGACTTTTCAGTTGTCTTCTTAACTACGTATGTTAGTTAAGAAAAATTATCACAACGGCATATAAGACTGCTAAGTTCTAATCGCTGTTCAAATATGTTCACATTAAAAACACTATTCACTAGTTCACTAGTTCACTATTTTTTCGAAAAATTTAAATTTAAATTTTAATGTAAATGTTAAATTTTGTGTTAATTAATCGCTGTTTTTGTGGTTGAAGGTTATTAGGATTTTCATGATAAATTATCAAGTATATTAGAACACTTTACCGGTTGATTTACTGAAATCGTGCCAAAACAGAATCAAATCAAGGTTTTATCTTCCATAAATCACCGTATCTAAAACTACTTTGTGCATCTATAAATAGTTAGATTTATTATATTCGTAAATGTTGTCAAACCCTATATATGTGCGTGTTTTTCTGAGAAGCAGCCGAGTCGCCACGCAGGAAATTGTTCTAAATAAAACGAACGGCCACTCCCAAAGCTAATGGAAGGCACTGACTAACGTCGAGAGAGCGCTTTGCCAATATATGTCAAATCGGTTTCGAAAATCCACATAAAATATATTTCTTCTACAATTAAAAAGTAATTGATTTCTTGTAAGAATTCATCACTTTTGCAGAAAATATAATAATAAAAATTCATCTCATTCAGAGATGGGACAATTATTCCGGTTGCTATCTATTAAAAACCAACGTAGTTTATATGAAATCCTTCATAATAGCTCAAAGAACCCTGAAGTTCTGATTGCTGCTCAAATAAAATAAAAAATCTCTTGTATAATTTTCGATATATTATTAATTTGTAGTGCATGGCATCATGCTTTAAGGCAAAATGCTGGAACTTCCCGTACCAAAAATTATAGTTTAAACAAGCTTTGAAAACTTTTAACAAATTAAAATTTTGAAAATTTTTAAGTTTTAAAATTGAAAAAAATTTTTTTATATTTTAATTTTTTGGTGAATTTTGATTTTTTTTCAAAGCAAAGGCGCTGCTTAGATGTTTTAGAGACAAAATATCGAAGCGCGTAAACGCTTAACGGATAAACATTAGTACGGAACCCATAAAAATGTAAATAGTAAATCATCTCTATAAAATATTTTATAAGTATTTGTGCATGTTTTTATTGGATTTATAGTAATCGCAAAAAAGTCTATTGTTTATATATCTTTACGTTTCAAAACCTCCTGAACATTTTGGCATACATTAGAAAAAATGAATGTGTATGTATGTATGTGCGGACACAATTTTTGTCGATGATTTCGAGAACACGAATCAACCGATTTCAATTATTCAAAAAATGCCTAAAAAGTAATTCAGTTTTTGAGCAAACCGATTCATCTGATTCCAAATTAAAAAAAATATTTTGCTTTTATTGACAAAATAAACAACTCCAAAAAATCCTTTTTGCAATCAAAAATGATCATAAAACATGTGCATCAAATTATCAAATATTTTAAAAATTTTAATAACAAGTATATACATAATTTGTATATACATTTCTATGGGTTCCGTACCGAGATTTATAATGATTAACAGTTAAACTGCGACGCGACGCTTATGCGCTTCAATATTTCATCTCTAAATCAGCTACGCAGCGCGATCGCTTTGAAAAAAAGTTCAATATTTCCAAAGAATTTCAAAATATAAGGAAATATGTCGAATTTTTCAAAAAAGGTCAATTTTTTTAATAAAAAATCAAAATAAAAAAAAATCAAAAAATTAATTTTATCAGTTTTAAAAAAATTTTGAAGCTTTTAAAAATTTTAAATTACGGTACGGGAAGTTCCAGCAATTTTGCAAAATAAATGTAATTAATGTATGAATCATGCATACAGCGCCTTTGTATAATACAATTCGATAGATTTGCATACGTCATGCATACATACAGTATAAATATAAACTCATTATCTTGCTTATATTAAGTTATCAAGAAACAATACAGTACATTATTTTCACACTTATGAGCAGTCATTTCCTCTAATAAAAACGGTTCAATCATAATAATAGTCACAGGATGCTTGTCGCGAATCACACCTTCAGCTGTTTACAGTTTTGTACACGACAAATATAGTTTGAAAACGATGATTAGGTTTATATTTTGAAAACAATAAAACGCGATTACTGCGAGCACAAAAAGTGTTATGAAACCTATAAAACTTATGATCGCGCTCGGGTGCGAGCAACGATTGTATAAACTTCTCATTTAGTGTTATTTACACAAGTTTATTGAAGCAAAAGGAAGGGGTGCCGATGAAATGCACGCTCGACAAGAATAAACAAATTAAAATGATTTGATTAACGGCACAGATCAATAATCGCACATGGAAGCGGTCGAAGCACGTATATATCGAAGCACGAACAAATTGCCCCATAGCCATAAAAGGGTCTATTAGACGTCTGATGACCACTTCAGCGAAAATTATCAATAACGGCACATCACACTTAGAATAGACCAGCTTAATCAATTAGTTTATGATCAAGTTAGAAGGACTTGGATTAGAGAAATGGTCAAAGGTTGATTGACAATTTTTGCATGAAAACCAATAATTTGCGATGCAATTTTTGAATATGACAAGATATAGATCTATTCCTTCAATTTCTTTATAAGCACAATGTTGATGAGCAATATATTGGAACTCAACAGTTTTACTAAACAGTTGGAACTAAACAGTGAGTATTTAGGGTATAACGGGGCTTAAAATTCCACGGGTAAAAAAGTCTACCACCATTATATCAAAAACAAGTTACGACTTTTTTAACGATACTATTTTAAAGAAAAGGGCAAGAAATGTGTAACCAACCATCGCATTAAATCGGGCAACATGGTTATCACGAAATAAAGGACTATGAATCAATATTTATAACAAAAGTTTTCTTTTGTTGGTATATATTTTGGATTAAAGCCTTGTTCTTTAGATAACGACACCTAAATATGATTTTTAAGCAGGAAAAAGCAGGGCTTAAAGGTCCGCGAGTAAAATAGTCTATCACCAATATTTCAAATACAAGTTAAGTTAAATTAACTTAAAGTTAAATTTTTTATGTAACTCCTACAAAAGCTTACATGTGCTTGGGGTGAAAAGAACCATCTAAATCTTTGCACTGTGTAATGTAAACAATAACATAATAGTAAATAAAAAAGTAAATTAATTTCAAAAAAGCTATTTCTCAAAAGACAATTTAAACTAATAGTTATACAGTGCGATCTTTGTAAAAAAATTGCTTAAATTGCTTAAAAATGTAGTTCTTGTTTTGTAAAATCTTTTTTTAAATTAAAAATAAAACGAGTCTGTTTGCCCCTTGGATGTCCTTTTTCGCCTACGGGGCATTGTGAATTTATATTCGGGTGATTTTCTTTTTTGATTATGACCCTCTACTACTATTGGTACATACACATTTAAATTTTTTGTTCAATTTTTTTATTTATTTTATTTTATGTCTATTATTTGAATTTATTTACTTATTATCATACAGTATCTAAACTAATCTCATTTTGACGTTGTTTTATTTATAGCATATGCAACACGCATTTAAAATTCATTTGAATTCGAGAAAAAAAGTCAAGAAATATAATAGAAAGAAACATGTGTACTATTTGCATACACATAATCCTCTTTCCCACGCGTGTTGAACAGAGTACATCAAAGCTCTCTCCCAAATGAAAAATTATCATTTATTCGCAGTAAATCTTCCATTACAATACATCTATGCATAAATATGCATATACACACATGTGTGCATCCATGACACCCGCCCATATCAACCAAATTAATCCCCAAATGCCTGCAAGAAGCCATCTTATTATTACAAAGCCCAGCATGGCTGTGCCTGATATGAATTCGCTCGAGAGATTTCATTACGAAAATGAGTTTATATAAGGAGCACGAGCGCTGTGCAAATATAAGAGGGTGGATATATTATATATACACAAGTATACATCCAGTAATGTATATAGGGGAGTCGGGAAATAAATCGTCTAAGGGTAAATTAGCTGAAATTGCCCGTAATGTTCACAAAATTGAAACGGCGAAATTAGACTGATTGATAATTTTGTTGATTGCTACTATGATATGTACTAAAATACTTATACTTTTATTTTTATATTCTTATACTTAATGCACAATGATTAGAAATTAGTATCAATTAAGAATATTTTCTCACCCGTTTAACCGTTCAAATTATACAAAATTACCGTTTTGTCCGTAATTAAAATTCTGTAGCTAGGGCGCTTGGCATCGTGCCTCACAGCAAATTTCTGGAATTTTCCATATAGTAAAATTTAGAATATTCTTGAAAATTTAGTAATTTTATGAAATTGTTGATTTTTTTTCAAAGCGATTGCGCTTCATGATTGTTTTAGAGACGACATATCAAAGCGCGTAAGTTCCTTCGTAGTCTAATTATTAGACATTATAAATCTTGATGAGATACCCATAGAAATATAAACAAAATTTGTAGTTATTAATAAAATCTCTATAAAATATCTAATAATTAGATATGCATATATATAATAATCATTTTGGGCCGCCAAAAGTCATTTTGTTCTTTATTTTATTAGATCTCCAATGAACTTGCCTCCCAAAAATCTAATCAATTTTTCATTCCGTCATTACAAGTAAGATGTACAATTTAATTACTCCTCATTTACCAATTATTTATTTTGCAACCATGAATAAAATACACAATGATGTCGAAATCATAAATAGCAAAAAATCATATTCTCAGAAATCTATATGGTCATCATGACGTTATAAAAACTGATAAATATCAATTAAATTAATTAAAGTTACTAAATAAATCAGCAATTAATAAAATGACACAATGATGACGAAATCATATATGAAACAAAATGCCAAGTTAAGAAGTCTATATGCTCATCGTGACGTTATAAAAATGATAAATATAAATAAAATTAATTAATACTTTTAAATAAACTAGCGATTGATAAAATACAACATGAAGTCAAAATCGTTGGTAAAAAGTGACATTTTAAGAGTAAAATAATAAATATTAATGTTACTGTTCCTCGATATATTATAACAGGATAAACACAAAAACTTCAAAATTATCAATAATCAGTTTAACTCCTAAACTCATTACTTAACGCCTTAATTTGAATCATACTTTAATATGCTATAAAAGATCATTTTAATTTCAATGATTTTTCACAAAATGACAGGTAGAGACCGATTATGCATTACACTATTTAACGCATTTAGGCCAAAGAGCGCACATTATTTATAAAATGTTTCGAATGCTATGAAGTTCAAAATGCCTCATCTATTAATTTTAAAAAATGCAAAGGACATCTAGCATTTTCGGTAATATGTATTTTATTCTGCAAAATCCATTACCGTTTTAGATGTTTTAGTTTGTTAATTTTGGGTTAAAAGATTAATTTACATACATGCATATTCATATACGTAAAAGCATTCAAAGATCCAATTACTGAATGTCAAATTACTTGTAAACTTTATACCGAATTATCGAAAATGCGTACTGATTAACAATATTTAATTAATTACAGAAAAATAAATGTTTATCAAGCTTTTTACATGTAGAATTTTAAATATTTTAATATATATTTAGCTCTATTTACAATCAGAATTTAGGCCAATCTATGTACTTAAACATATTATCCCTGTCTCCATAATACGCTTTATCTTGTCTCTGGAAAATTCTCTTGACGAGAATTTACTGTAACTGTTTTTTGTTTTATTCTGTACAGATTAATATGTTATCTACTAACAATAAGTGCTACCTACAAATTGTATAATATTACTGCCCATCGTAAATTTGTTATTTTGCCCAGAAAGATTTTAACTAAAAATGTTACTAAATATTAAATCAGTAAACATGCTTTACACATTTATAAGGATTTTATTAACTATGCGTTTTTAGAAAGGGACACAAAAACTTTTATCCCAATCTCCCTTGCACCGGTTGTATATATATATATATATATATATATATATATATATATATGTATGTAGCATATAAATATATATGCGTGTGTGTGTGTGTATAAATTCGCATATGTGCATGTATCTAGTATATATCTTTTACAATTAGGTTACGCTCGCCGCCCTCCAAGTCGGGTTTTACTGACGGATAAATTACCAATAAAATATCCGAGGCAATCTTGCCTGAACTAATAGATTACGGGTGACATGTACGGGCGCCCGTCTATCGCAGGCAAACGCGGCGGGAAAATGGAGAAAAGCGCAATTAAATGCGAAATTATATAAATTAATTATTGAAGGGACCGTGCTATGATTATGATAATTGGCGATCCCATTAAAAAAACAGTAAATTGATATTAAAATATATCGCTATAGGCGACAAACTCACTTGATGTAAAAATTCGTACAACCTAACTAAAATCAAAACAGCGCTAGTAATATTTTTAAAAATATATTCCTGCTTGACTAATATTATTTTGTAGACTGTATCTAAACTGACTAATGTCAATTGATCAATCCTGATTGTATACAAAAGTAGCCATTTTACTGAAATATAATTCCATTCCGTGGCAACCCCAACACCATTGCGAAAACCATAGATATTCATGGATTAATTGAGCTTCTCAATTTCTTTATGAGTTCTCTACTAAAGTTATCTACTTTATTGTTAATACTAATTGATATTAATGCCATAACATTTGCAGGCCATATGAATACCAGTTAGACACTTTTATATAAAAGCCCTAATGGAATATGTATATAGAGAGTATAAGAAAAAATATTACCTTTAATAATAAATAATGTGCAATACTCTTTTAACACTATTTTATTAAATGATGTTAATATTACCAATGTTTCTAGACTATGATTTGTCTTATCATCAGTGTAAATATAAGCAAACTAATTGTATATATAGCCATACAATTCTGGTCTCATTCCATAACAGAAAATTCTCATACAGAAAATGTTTGGAAATTTTATGGCTTTGTATGATTCATGTAAAATACTGATATTAAGAGAAATCATAGTTTGTTCCGTACAAATTTCCAAAATCAGTTTAGTTTTTCACCCCGAATTTAAATATTTACAAACATATGCAAGGACGTGTCGAATCTCTTGCGTAGTGAAACTTTTTTGAATCTGACCGCATATGTTAAATCATTTTGCAAGAAAAATATCTGTGACATTTCAAACAATGCACAACAACGTCATAAAAGTGAAATCGAAAGTCCGCCGGCAAAAATAAATACCAACATTGATTTCCCTCCTTTTGTGATGTAAATAACTCGTTGACCAAAATTTCAATTGCAGGTACTGAAGAAGGGTAAATTAGGCCTACCGTTTTAGTGCAAAAAAAATGAGACCAAATTAGAGTAAATACAAAAAATAAGGAAACCTTAACCGATTTCTAAGGCAGTGATTCCTAAAATATATTCTGCGAATTCTACATTGTAGATATCGAATAAATTCTGATTGTAAATAGACCTAAATATTTATAAAAATATTAAAAATTCTACATGTAAAAAGCTTGATAAACATTTATTTTTCTGTAACTAATTAAATATTGTTAATCAGTACGCATTTTCAATAATTCGGTATAAAGTTTACAAGTAATTTGACATTCAGTAATTTGATCTTTGAATGCTTTTACGTATATGAATATGTATATATTACGTATATTATATTAACAAACTAAAACATCTAAAACGGTAATGGATTTTGCAAAATAAAATATATAATACCGAAAATGCTAGAAGATATCCTTTGCATTTTTTTTAAATTAATAGATGAGGCATTTTGAATTTTATAGCATTTGAAACATTTTATGAATGAAGTCATATTAATTCAACACTAATTGAAAAAGCTTGTTATTATAGAATTTTATGTTAAATAACAGTGAATGAATCAATAATGTGCAATCAATTTTCAATTTGTTATATTGATTGCTTAGATTTCCTATTAATTAAAAATCACATCAGTCAGTCAATTAACGTTTTTGCATAATCATTTTCGAAATGGCAATATACAATAAAAAAAATCATTAAATATTATATACTTAGATACGCGGTGCACAAAGGTCTAATTTGACTTTGGGCATTTATATTGTGAAAACCTAGCCAATTATATCATAACAAATAACACATATCAAACAAACAACTATCGACTATGTTCAGTAAAACTCCTACCTAATTCAAATATGTAGAAATGTGGTTTTTCTGCTGTTTTTCAAAAATTTGTCATCTGGTTCTTCATACCCCATAGGCGTGGTAAAATGGGAAAACCCATAGGAAAAAACAGATGTTCTACTTTTAAATTTAAAGAGATTTCACGAAATAATAGCTACATTTTATACAGAGATAACACTGTATATAACCTTGATCTGGTATTTTGACAGAAATATTCTTCAGCAGAGATAGAATAAATATTTATTTAATTAATCTCTTGTGAAACTGCTTTCTTTAACATAATTTACTTTTTTACTTACTACTTTTTATTGTTTGCACTTTTTATTGTTTGAAGAGTAAAGATTCAGTTGATTCTTTATACTCCACCCAGCTTTTATAGAGGTTATATAGAAAAATAGTGAATCTAACTTAAAATGAAGAATACATCTTATAAAACAAATAAATAACGTATACTTAAAAATTATATTCGGGTCTTGTAAACTAAACAACAGTGCTCACGACCAAAAAAACTAACAACAAAAGAAAATACTGTTAATTCCTACTTTACTTGTTTTTGAGATATCAGTGGTGGAACTTACCAAATTATACACATATGAAAGTACTAATATTTAGAAATCTCTAAAAGATGCAAATTTTGAAATAAAAAAACGTTATACCAATCGAGCTTTTCAAATCATGGCATACAGAAGGCGGTGCATGCATCTGATTAAGTTCATGATTAAAAACGTTTATAAACAAATACATTATAGAGAACGCTGTAGGCGTGCATAACTGCTATTATTAAATTCACAGTGATTTCTTTCCTTTCCAGTAAAATGAATATTGTGTGTCAGGTCATGAAAATCCTTGTAAATCTCGACGGCTGCGCTAGGTGACTTTACAGCCCGAAGCCCGAAGCTCAATTGACATCGCCGACATAAATGATGCTATAAACGTAAATTTAGTTTAGCACCCCGGCAATACATCTACGCAAAGTAATATTGCTACAATTGAAAGATTGATTGCTTTCCTCTAATCGCGACCGATGTGAGTAAATGCGCAATACAAACTTTATACGGCACACATGATGGATGAATTTACATATCTTCAACGAATATCTCTTTATATTAAATTATGTGGAAAACCATACTCGAATCGCTCATGTGCTAGAATAGAAATCTAGATTCTAAAAACAGTTAATTGTAAACATTTGCTGTTAAGGTTTAGTAACAGTTAAGTGGAATATAATAATTTTTCTCGATTTGTGTATATAACATGTTTTTGACAATAATTTCACAATATTATCTTGGAGATATACACTTACAAAGCATAAATATAAAACATTTCCTTACCTATGACATAAATTTAATGAGCCCCTAGGCAATAGATATGAAGTCTGTCAGAGGTACAAAATGTTTAAATTTTCCTTTCTAATGCAGCATGTATACTTAGTTATAATTCCGTAAAATTAATGAAATCAAACCTTTCGCTACGAGCGTCGTCTATAGACGACATCGGATTGACGATCCGTGTGTACGAATGTCACTTATAGACGACATCCAGTGTGACGAATTTTGCTTAAATATTTATCACTCTGCGTTATATTATTGAGAACGCTAATTTGTTATTTCGTTTTTTAGTTTTTTATATGTGTAATTTTAAATGTTTAAATACATTTTTATCGATAATGATTGAATTATCTGAAAATATATTGCTTAACATTATTTTGTGCGGTGTACTGGCTCGTACAGCAGTGTCGCTTTAGCTGAAAACACTTTTGTAGCAAAAGGGTTAAATTCTTTCTTTTGCAATCAGAATCAAACATTGAAAAATATTTTTCTTTCATCTTGAATGGCAATTGTTTAAACAACAACAGAATAAGTGGACGTTGATAACATGTCTCATCATTGTTGTTTTTAATTTTGTTGGTTCGTTAATTAATTAAAATAAGATTTTTCTTGCACTTTTTGTTTGTTTTGAAGCTACTAAACAGTCACTATAGTTCAAAATAAGATCCATTATTTGAAATAAAGTAGACTACGACTTGACGTCAAATTCTTTGTTAATAATATAAATAATATAATATAATATATATAATAATAATAATTTATGAACAAATAATTTCATACACAATTTGTAACTTCATCATAACGAAAATTATAGACATTGTATTCCAGTATACAACCTTAAACTTATTGTACATACATATATACACCCATATACTTATAAGTGCATTTTTATCGTTTCAATTAAAATTTAACGCGGTACCTAAAATACGATTTTATCAAACACGATTTGTCTATGGACAGATTAAGTCGAAATGATATTGTCGGATAAAAGATTATGACGGTACGTGACCTACCGTAATGTTATTTAGGAATAACATAAAATCGTGATAAAAACCAAGATATACATTTGTTTATTCACTTGCGAATAACATATTCCTCTTCAAGAGATATTTTTATGAACGATATCGATGTGGGATAAAATTGGCATGCAAGCACTGGAATCGATTTTTGGCAATTCTAGAGAATGATATTTTAATTTTAATTTTAATTGCATATTTTAATGTGAAATAGTACCACTGCAGTGATCAATGCAGCATCTTTTTCGATTTTTGCAATTTTGGCTTAGCTATTATTATTTATGATTTTATTTTTCTAATCGGAAAGCCTTTTTTCCAATAATGATTTATTTGTTATTTTTTAATAAATAATTTTCACATCTCGGGAATATGAAATACCCCTTTTTCAGAAATATAAGTTAAATTATAGAAACCAAGAATTTTTTAGTCAAAACCAAAAAACACTTACTGAAAATCAAATTGTACATAAAAGTTATAATTAAAAACATCTAGAGCTTTACATGTTTACTATATCAGAGAGTGGTTAGAAAGAAAAATATGTGCTTAAAAGTCCGCGGGTAAAAAGGTACACCACCGATATCTCAAAAACAAGTAAAGTTAAGAATTTTTTAACAACAATATTTGAATGTAGAAGGAAAAAGATGTATAACCAGCCATCAGCTTGATTCTTACGACGTTGCTATCGGGAAAACGACAATGTTGGAAAATCATTGCAAAAGTTTTTTTTCTATGTTAGTTTTTTTGTTGTGAGCACTGTGGTTCAGTTTACGAGACCTTAAATATAATTTTAGAGTATACGTTATTGAATTGTTTTATGAGATGTATTGCAATTTTAAGTTAGATTTAACCATTTCTTATATAACTATAAAGGGACAAACTAAACATTTACCATGGAAAAGATGTAAACACTGAAAAATAGTAAATACTTAAGTTCAAAAAAGCAATTTTATAAGAGATAAATTGAATAAATAGTTATTTTAACTTTATTAATAAATATTTGAGACCAAATCCAGATCAAAGTTTATACAGTGTGACCTCTGTAAAAAATATACCCAAAAAAATCATATTTTGCATTGATTGAATAAAAAAGCCTCAAACTCGTAAAATTTCTTTAAAATTAAAAATATGTCACTGAACCTGCTTGCTCCCTGGCCATCCCATTTTACTCTCCCTATGGGGTAAAAAGGACCAGGTGACAACTTTTTGAAAACCAGCAAAAAGACGGATTTCCACAATAATAAATTAGCTAAGAGTTTCACTGAACATAGTCAGATAGTTGTTTGTTTGATATGTGTTATTTGTTGTGATATAATAAGGTTCTCACAATTTCTCACAAGTCAAATTGGAAATTTAATTTTAGAGAATAAAATACTGTAGTTATGTATTACAAATTACTAATTAGCAAATTATTCCATACTGCATGATCTTGATATGGAATATTATTTTTAATAATGTTAGTATTTATTTATAAAAATTATTTTATAAGTAATTGAAGTTTTAAAGAAATTATTGTCGTATTATAAGTAATGCCTAGGTGCCAGACAATCGTCAAAAATAATAAACTTTTTTTTCAACATATCAAAAATGTAAAGCCGTATAGCTAGTACATTTATGGATCTTGATGCATACACTTTTTATGCCAGGTTTCTAGCTTCATAATGAATAATGAATTAATAATACATTCTATGAGCAATCCGAGTGAAAAAAATGTTTATCCAAAAATACCCGAAATCTTGGACTGATATGAATTGTTGCAAAGCAGTTCGAACCGAAATGATGCATTAGCAGTGTTTTATTTTAGGTATACAATTTTTCCCTCGGCCATGCGTAAGTCGGCGTTCTTATCCTAGCGGAATGAATGAATCCGCGAGTAGTACAACTTACGCGCTAAACGCGATTAATAATGAAATTGTCAAGCGCGGAGTGCGCGAGATTACGACGTGTAGATACATTGTAGTAAAATAAAGACCGTAAACACACATGCACGAGTACCTCGAAGTCGAACGGACGGTATGCGTGCACAGATGAATTGCGGTAATATGCCGCGCAATTAAGTAACAGTAAATTGCAAAAACATTTATAAGGATTGCCATTCGAGAGAAACATTGTTATGAAAATGCGCTGAATAGACAAATTGTGTAAATCTTCATTGGAGATTGCGTTTGAAGATTTACAGTATCATTAATCATCTTATAATGAAACTTAGATGTAGAGGCCAATTCTCCGATAAACTAAAAATGTTATAGTAACTCTATGTTTAACTGTCAAAAAGCTATGTATTTGCGTTTCGCACATAAAACGCACCATCTTCAAATAACAATTTTATCATAAGTGCATCTATCTGATGTCTCATTGATATCGCATACGTAAGGTTAGGTTTTATGCGTAAAACACCAGATCCCACAGCAAATACATAGCCTTTTGACAATTCGTTACTACCAATTTATACGAAGATAGACCCGTTAAGCTTGCGTTACCATAACATTTCAACTTTATCTGAGAATGGGCACCATGATTTGTGTTGGTTGATGATTCCCTAAATATTTTTTTTTAGTTTTAATTATAAATTATTAGATTTTCAAAAACTTTGCTCAATGCGCGAAATTTTATATCTAAATCTAGCTGAACCTCTTGCTCGTTTTCTAGTGGTAATTTTCTAGTCTTGATTTAAATGAAATCTGACAAAATTTTGTAGTAGGGGAAATGCTACAACATAAAGAAAGCTATAATAACAATCATATCAGATGTCAGATATAGAGCGTCATTGTCACAGTCTTGTCGTAGTAATCAAACAAATTTCGCGCCTTGAAAAGTTTATATTGAGAGTGTTTTTCTCATATTTTGGGGACCTACTTATTGATATTTGTAATTATTTCAATTAAAATCAATTAATAAATACCAGTACTAATAAGTTCGATCAATTTTATTGCAATCAGGTATTTGGTGCAATTTTGATAAATTATTCATTTTTGTTCAATTTTGTAAAAAATGGCATACTTATACAATGGACAAAATGACATAGTACTATTTCGCAAGCATTACAGTGCCAAGAAAAAAAAAATTAAAACCTGTCAAATATATTTGGCTTTTAACTTCTACCCTGAGTATGCAAGAAATATTTACTAAAAACATACCAAAAGATACAGAGAACTTCAGAGTTACAAAAGCAACTATTGAACATTTTTTCGAGAAATAATGAAATGATACAATATTCTATATGATACTGAAATATGCATTCTATATTGTTCAGTCGTTTTTATTAATGTGATTTTGCATCAATTAGTTCAAAATATTATTATGAAAATAATATATAATGTTATAATTATATAATTGGATATTAATTTACGATAATTGGTAATCGATCGGTTATTTTGACTCATTCCAAAAAATAATCTTCGAAATTATTTAACATTAGGCTTTATAAAAGCTATATAATTTAATTAATATAATTTATAAACAGTTTTTATATTGTGAATAATAACAGAAAGAAATTTCGTATGTGTCGAACACGCTAGTTCCAAAATATTTTTAAAATATCAAATTTATCTAGTACAAAATTTAATAGATTCAAATAAACCCATCTCTCCATTGAAAATGTACCAACTAAAATGTAGGAAAACCGTCGCATCGCGTACCGCGTCGGTCCGGCTGAGAAGAAAACATATAAACATTAGCGCATGGAATGCACTTTTTATTGTAAAATTTATATTGGTGAAACGTTTTTCTAGACGTATAATCTTGTATGAGCATTGAATTCTAGGATATGAAATATTTAACGCTAGATTAGCGATCTAAACATGCCATGAAGACACATGAACACGGACCATGTAGAACATTTTTCCGTTTTAGTGAATATCTACACAAAATTATAATAAAACGGATTTATAATAGTTATAATTTAAAAAGTAAATTTATTAAACACAGCATGCTACTGCCTTAGGAATAGAAATATAATTAGGTTATTATCAGAAAATATTTTATTTGAAGAAAAAAATTAGGGTATCAAAAAATATTAATAGATATGTTTTTGGAAATTTATCATCTTACACTCAAAGCATTACTATAATGAAAAATTATTACAAAATATGAATTTGTGATACTAAGTACTCAATTCATTAAAATTTATTGTGAATTTATTTAGTTATTTATTGTGAATGTGAATTTAGTTAGAAAATAAGAACTAAAAAAATAATCAATATGATTTTCATAATAACCCTTTTGATTCTCTTAGATTCACAAAATCGAGTTTATATTGATAATACAAAATTTAAACATTGTACAATTAATTGGGATTTACTTGATTACTTAAAATCTAGCTCAAAACGGCATTTGTGATTATAGATATATTGTTACAATTTGATTTTTAAATCAATTGAGAGAACATAATGATAATAATATATTCACGTGTGTATATGTGTCAAATATGTCAACGTTGCCATGATTTATCGACGATAGAAGACACTATAATAAACATTTATAATGATTATTATCATATAAATAAAACATGCAAAACGTACCTAGTGAAGTCTTCTTAAATCATACTGCAAAAAAGGAAATCGCCAAACAATGTTTTCTGCCGCCGCTCGGCTGAGTCGCACCCGCCAACTCCAGAAATTAACACAATAACCAAAAGATTTGAAGCAACTAAATTTATAAAATAATACAATCGCTACTTAAAAACTAAAAACAACTCAAAACACTAATATCGCTGTTTCACACGGCACTGTTCGTTTGGATAAAACTCCGCCGTTCTTTATCGTCGATTCGACACATCCGTACAAAGCGCGTAAAAATAACAGTCTAATTAACAAATATCAATACTAATAAATAATATCAATAAAAATAATAATAACGTGATATAGATGAGTTCTTAGCGAGATGAACCGCGGACGCTGATAGCGGGTCGAGCCCTCGGGGTAGCGCGATACGGGCGATTATGGCGAACACAGAGACTACGCTACGGCGACAATGATACGCGGAGGTTCGTGCGGACGCCGCAGCCTCCGCGGTGACCGGCATGGAGGCGGAGCCTCAGGCGCGCGAGGCGTGGCCGCGTAGAATTCGCGTGCCGGCAGGAAAGAACACGCACGGCATGTTCAGTGAATGCGCTACGAAGCTCCATGGCTCCGATGGACGGGGATGAGATACCGAATGAGATGCACGCGCGCGTCCGCATATGAGGGTGCGTTCTGTAGCGACGACAAAACGCTCGGCCGGGGGTCGATTTCCACGATCGGAGCACGCCATTGCCATTGCCGTAGGATCCTGCAGTTCAATCTGATATTGAGATGCATTACAAAACATGCAGTGGAATGAATACCGCATCCAGGCTTTGGAAGTATTATGTGTATAAGGTAGAGCGTGATTTAAAAATTCGCGGGTAAAAAGGTCCACCACTTTATCTCAAAAACAAATAAAATTAGAATTTTTTAAACAATATTTAAAAGTAGAGAACAAAGATAGGTAATCAACCATTACCTTAATATTTACGACGTCTCTATCAGGAGATAAACGGTAATGTTTAAAAATCCGTAACACAAGTATTTTCTTTCCTTGTTAGGTTTTTTGGTTGAGAGCACTGTTGTTTAGTTAACGAGACTTTAATATAGATAATTTTTAAATATACGTTATTTAATTGTTTTATAAAATGTATTGTAAATTTCAAGTTAGATTCGACAGTTTTGTTATATAACCTTACACATGGGTAGAGTAAAAAGACTAATTGAATCTTCTCCTTGGCAAAGATATAAACAAAAAATGTAAATAAAAACGTAAATTAATTTAGGATTAGCATTTATACAAGAGATGAATTATATAAATCGTCATTCCAACTCTGCTGATGAATGTTTCTGACGAAATACCAGATCAAGATTATTTGATTGACAACTCATTCATAATATTTATATTTTACATTGGTTGTATAATGTAGGTATTATTTGATAAAATCTCTTTCAAATTAAAATAAGACATTGGAGCAAAAAACACATTTCGACAATAATGGATTAGAGAGAGCTGAATAAAAAAAATCCAATTGGTCCTGAAGCCAATTTAAGATACTGCATATACATGATTATTTAATTGAAAATTGTTCTCTGAACTTGAGTTAGCCCGCGTTACTTTCAGGTCACATTCCAAATTTTTCGATATTTTATCAAATAATTATGGCTTTTTTTGTGAGAACAAGCATCTTTATTCTATAACCTTGTCAATACAACAATTTCAATATTTAAGATTTTTGCTAGGCATTTCAACTTGAAACAACGTTTTCATACACAGAAGTGCAAACTATATAGTGATTTGAAATTCACATATTTCATTCACCCAAAAATTTGTTTGAACAGATTTTTTTGTTTTTTATTTGCATATTTAGACTTGTATTTACTGACATTTTTATCCACTAATGTTTGTGGTTTGCATAACAAAAATTCAGCCCATACAGAATACAAAATAATATTCACCATATTTATTTTAGTAACTCATAATATTAGCTGGAATATAATTGTTTATTCCTATTTTATATGAGTTCAGACATGTGAATCGGGGTGCATGGCCACATTCAGGGCCGGATTTAGAAATTTGGCGCCCCGGGGCAATGACAAAAATGCCGCCCCATCCCTGAAATTTTACAAACTTTCAACCTTTTTTAAAGCAATCGTGGTGCTTCAGTAACAAATTATAGAAGCGCGTAAGCGCCGCGTCGCGATCTAACGGATAAACAATGGTACAGAACGCATATAAATGTAAACAAAATTTATACTTATTATTATAAATATCTTTAAAATATCTGATATTTTAATGAGAATATGTCTTATGATCACTTTCGTCCGCCAAATGTTTCTTTTTCAAATTTTTTTATTGGATCATCGAAACCGCTAAACCTGCCCCCACAAATTTAAGCAGTTATTTATTCTGTAATTTTTTTTGAATGGTATTGGACGCTTTTTTTTCTCAAAAACTGAATTACATTTTTGGCATCTTGGCCCGTATCTTCAAAACAGTTGGACCTGCCTTGGCCAATAACTAATCAGCACGTCTCCTTACCAATAGGAATTGAATCATTTAAATGGGTTGATCGGTGTTCTCGAAATCGACTTGAATAATGAAAAAATATTAGATTTGTATTGATGGGGAGACGTGCTGATTAGCTTTTGACACAGGCAATTACGAAAAATGGTAAATAAGTTTCGATATTTCCTCGCTGAAACAGCTATGCAGCGCGATTGCTTTGCAAAAAGTTCATAATTTTCGAAAAATTTCAAAATACAAAAAATGTGTTTTTGAGTCTCTTTGTTTTTTCATTTTTCAAAAAATTTAAAGCTCTTTATAAAATGTAATTTTATATACGGAATGTTTCAGGTTAATTTTTCTTCAACGCTATAAGCTTGCACAAATTCGTCATTTTAAGAGAACTCGAGAACTGAAGAATATATTTTTCTTAAACTTTCAGCTTGTTTACGGTTCTTTATATTAGTCAAATTGCCAAATTGATAACTTATTAACCAATTTGATAATTTACGTTCGGAGAGGGGGGCAAGGCAAAATAATAAATTTTAGTTATCGGTTATTTCAACCCAAATTTTGCAATCGTATTATGTTTTGTTAATTATATTTCTTGAAATAAAAAATGTTGTTGAAAAAAAGTTGATTATATTGTATAGAATTTTTTTCTCACTATCCAAATTTTGCCGCCCCCCAAAATTTGCCGCCCTGGGCAGTAGCCCCGATTGCCCCTACTGTAAATCCAGCACTGGCCACATTGTCACATATGCAGAAATACACATCAGATGTATGCGCAAAGCAAATGAAATTCGGAATCGAAGCTTTATATGTGGATTAAATTGGTCTTATATTGATAAAATAGAAATATCAATGAATGTACATTTTGAGCGTTTAAAAATAAAAATTGAATTAAATCTAACTCTTTTTGTCAAACTTTGAATACGTTTTTTTCTATTTTTGTACAGTATTCTTACATTTAGAAATCTGATAATAGTAAGTAGTAATACATCACTCAATAAGTCCGCAAGATTATTTATATTTGGATCTTGAAATTTTGAATAATTCCTAGTTTAAATGCGTACTTTAGTATGTTATATTGCAGATAATAGTTATGCAGTTCGCATTTCAACTATAAATTGTTCAAAATTTCAATCGTCAAATATATTCTTACGGACTTATTATTGAATGATGTGTTATATCGATTCCCAAATTCAATAATAATGCAAGAGTATCAAATATATCATGCAATAGTTCTTGTTGAGACAACCCTCATTTTATGATATTACATCTAATGTAAAAAATGAAATGACAAACCTTTTTCGATTGAGGAACTCGGCAGCAAGCTGCTGTGCCGCAGGCGACATCGACTAGGGCAACACAATAACTCCATTTTACATATTACACTCACCACACTGAAAAGGAAAAGACCATTAAATTAGATACTATTTTCAAAAAATTTAATAGTTGGAGTAATGTAGATATAAGTACTTAGTAGTTAATATAGCAATACGAAGAATGAGGTGGATTCAAGTAAAATTCTACACAACCGTTCTAAGTAAGAAAGGTGCCAAAGGAAACAAATGGAGACGATCGATAAACAAGGATCAAAAATAAATAAATAAATCATAAAATGTGACAAATGTTAGTTTGATTACATCAAAACAAATAACACATATCAAACAAACAACCATTTAACTATGTTCAGAAAAATATTTAGCTAATTTATCATTGCAGAACTATGTCTTTTTGCTATTTTTAAAAATTTGTAACCTGGTCTTTTTACCCCTAAGGCGAAGTAAAATGGTACAGCAGGGGGACAAGAGATCCAATGTCTTATTATTAATTTCAAAGGTATTTTACAAAATAATAGCTCCATTATTCAACGAATGCAAAATATAAATTTCATGAGCACATTTTTTACAAAGTATAAAATTTAGATTTGGTTATTTGTCAGATATATTTATCCGCAGAGTTACAATAACTTTTAATTTAATTTATCTCTTGTAAAAATGCTTATCTTAACTTAATTTACTTTTTTATTTGCTAATTATTTTTGTTTACATCTTTGCCAAGGTAAAAATTCAATTGGTCCTTTTTACTCCACCCACGTGTAAGTTTTTATAAAAGTTATGTAAAAAACTGATGAATCTAACTTAAAATTAACAACACATCTTATGAAACAATTAAATAACGTTCATTTATAAAAAAGTTAAATAACGTATGAAGTTATAAAAAATCTCGTAAACTAAACAACAGTGCACCACCAAAAAAAATAACAACGAATACAAATAAAATATATAATGTCTCCTATAATTTATATAAAATTATATAAAAATACAAATAAAATATATAATGTCTCCTATAATTTATATCAAAAATTAACGTAAACTACAATTGATATCACTATACAATTAAAAAATATAGTGTCTCCTTTAATTAAATTTATATTTACCCACATCTTACAAACTATTAATTCCACCTAATCTTCTTTGCTTCAATTTGCTTTTGACTCTTGTATGTTACAACGAGCTCTAGATGTGATTTTTTTACATTAATCAAGATAACAATTTACTAATCACAAAAATGGTTTCGCATTATCAAATATTGATAAATTTGGAACTAAAGAAATAACGTAAACCGAAATTTTATGATAGATCGATTTTATATTAAATGTCAAAAATGACGGACCTGCACAGTTCTGTATATTGCGTCGGCTTGCGGATGGTTTACATGTCCATTCGAGACAAATAAATATTTTATTACCTTTTAAGGTCCTGTAGAAAAAAGCGTGTTACTGGCTACCCCTATTTTCCCTATATAAATTCTGAAACCTAACATACGAAGAATAAGCAACGAAAAAATTTTAGAAGAATACTACTTTCATTCACGAAGAAGAGAATGCTACTGACGAGCAAACTGAGCTCGACTTGCGGAAGAAACTAATGAAGTGCTGTGCTCTCCAGGATCGGAGACATGGACTCTGAGAAAGGCCGATAAGAATTACCTCGATAGTTTTGAAATGTGGTGCTGGGGGCGAGACAAGATAAAGTGGACAGACAAAATAGCAAATGAAGTCCTGAGAAGAGTGGGCGAAGAAAGGAACTCTATTGAGCACAATTTTGGGAAGAAAAGGAAACTAGATCGGACCTCTTCTGCAAAAAGAGTCCCTCCTGCACGACGTCGTCGAAAGTAAAATAGAAGGAAATAAAGGAAGGAAAGAAGAAGCATAGAAGCAAAAGTTTGGAAAGGAAAAAACATGAAAAAAATAGTGGTAATGAAGATAATAGACGAAGGGTAAGAGTATCAGTTATTTGTGGTGGCTTTCCCACCATGAACCTGCCATTTATTATTATTATTTACTACTTTCTACTAGCAATTACATACATTTGTCTAAACATACAAATATTTCTCGACAAATAATTTTTGAAAAAAGTCTATAATGTTGAATGAAAACGAAATTGACGCAATTTTGTGGTTATATTCATTTTTTTGTAACTGGTTAAAAACGTTGAATGAGCAATTATAATAACATATATAAATTGGAAACTAGATTAAATTCAACGCACTAGTATGAACTATATGAAATTCTGAATTCTTGCGGAGCATAACTAAAATACACTTTCATGAAGGCTTTGAATGTGGTGAAATGTTTTCAAATTATATATTAAATATTATTATCTTGTTAACTACATATACATGTATGAT
Organism: Ctenocephalides felis; assembly: GCF_003426905.1. Taxonomy (NCBI): domain Eukaryota; kingdom Metazoa; phylum Arthropoda; class Insecta; order Siphonaptera; family Pulicidae; genus Ctenocephalides; species Ctenocephalides felis. The sequence goes on from NW_020538040.1 coordinate 156,193,534, forward strand.
TAGTAACTGAATATGTTATATGTAAAGTTTAAAACTGCCGCTCAAATAGTGCTGCCAACCATAGTCTTCAAAGATGTTTATTTCATGATCATGGTGTATAACCTTGTATTTGACAGCATTTGACAGTAATTTGAAAACATGTCTACTGTTAGGGCATTTAGTCGTAATTTACCATATATAAGACAACAATTTAATGCGTTATTAGGAAATACGTCAACATCTGTTAAATTTATATGTATAGTAGTTATATTTGGTTATATTTTATCATACTCCGATGAGGCCGTTAAAGTATTAAGTGTCACACCAGGTTATATTTTACCACCATCCTTTTGGATTTGGACTACTTTTACGTTTTGTTTTTTAGAATTACATTTTTGGGAAGTTTTAGTTGATATAATAACTGTAGGATTATGTGGAAAGTTAATGGAGCCCCTATGGGGCCAAATGGAAATGCTTACGTTTTTTGCAATAACCAACATTGGTGTAGGTGTATTAACGTCAGCTTATTATTTATTTTTATACATGTGCACGGCTAATACAGACCTGCTATTTTTTGTTCATATTCATGGGTTAGCTGGTTATATAGCAGCAGTGAGCGTAGCTGTTAAACAAATTATGCCTGAGCATGTACTTGCTCACACACCTATTGGAAAGATATCAAATCGAAATATACCACTTAGCGTTCTTGTATTATCATTATTACTTTGGGCCTTGGGTCTACTGGATGGTACTCATCCAGCAATGTTTTGCTTTGGCCTGATTGTTAGTTGGATTTATTTGAGATTTTACCAAAGACATTCCAATGGCTTGCAAGGTGATACTGCAGAAAGCTTCACATTTGTAAGGTATACACAATATTATGTTTCAATTGCAATTGCAATTTCAATATAATAGTTGTTTGCATATGTTTGTTCTATTTTTTAGTTTCTTTCCAAACGTTTTGCAACCGCCAATTGCTGTAATTGGGAATTCTGTATTCAGCCTTTTTGTTAAAATTGGAATTTGTAAGAACAGAGCTTCTAGAGGACTACCACAAACAACTTCATCTATTCACATACCTCTATCTGGTGTAGATCCTCATGATATGGAAAGAAGAAGGTTTGTTCTGAAAGTAACAATATTTATGATAACAAGCAGCAAGAGCTCATGTTGCTTTATATATGCATTGATATATATATATATATATATATATATATATATATATATATATAATCCAGGGCAAGCCTACGGTCTTCCCTATATTTTTTCAACTATTTTAACAATTTGTCATTGAAATTATATGAAAAACTACTTGTGATGGCACCCCCTCAACGATGTGCCCACATTTTTCACATGCATTGCAAAACTTGATGTGTGTCATCATTCAGTAATCTAAAATACAATATAATGGTACATATGAGGAATTAATAACGAATATATAAAAAAGTGATAAAGAACCATTAATGAGCATCTACTTAAAAATGTTTATTTCTTATCAGGCAAATAGCACTAAAAGCTCTAAGTGAACGATTATCAAAATCTCAAGACCCATCTAGACAAATGCTACTACCTAAGCCAATTCCAATGGGAAATTCCTTCAAAAACACTTCACAGACCGCAAGACAACATTCTCAATATGCTCCATCTAAAGATCACATTAGCAAGCAAGGTTTTAATTTTAAAATAGAAGAAAGAACAACCCAAGCATCAGATTCAAGAATGCCCATGAACCCCACATCTGATACAGTTGTTAGTATACCTGACCCTGATGTATATAATAATGAAAACAATAAAGGGTAATCATCTATCAATAAGCAATATTACTTTTGTTTATAAGCTAAAATTAAAATTTTGTTTGTTTGTTCTAATTTTAAATTGCATAATTTTTTAAAATAATGTTTGGTAGGTACAAATTAAGTAACAAATCATTAATATTAATATATACCAACAATAGTAATTAGGAATTTTTAATTTAAATCATTCATTATTAAATCACTTCATTACTTCACCAGCATTCAATTTATTGTAAATACTAAGTGTAAATTGGTAATTGTATCAAAAAAATATATTCAAAATAAATTGTAAATAAGAGATTTAACACAGAATATTGTTTTTTACTGTACACATATACATACCTGTTATATTTCCAACACTTAAATCCCAAATAATACAAATGTTGCATGTAGAAAGTAATGCTTAATCAATTTGTCAATTCCTAGATTAGTTTATACCACTTTATGAACTGTAATAAATAGGTTATGAAATGCAATAAACTTGAATCCTATGTCTCTAAGCATTTCAAAAATGTAAATAAGCATAGTGCATTTATTTTTGAATACTTAAATCAATGTAGATTTTATGTTGTGCACATCCTGCAATGAAAAATTAACACTTTGTACCTTTCTTGTGAGTTGTATATCTATTGTATATGTAGATATGTGATAATTATAATTATTTAAATAAAACAAATGTTTTATTAAAAACATGTATTCAATAATTCAGGTCATTTATCCTCTTATTTTAAAACCTACATTAAAAACAATGAATGATCTCATAATAAAAAATAAATTAAATATGAAGTTAAAATGTTCCACATATTTATACACTACAAATTGCAATAAAATTCACCATCATAATATATCTTGCAAAGTGTGGGATAAATATGTATCTCAAACTTTAATGAGATACACCAATATACAAAATGTCTATTTATGATATTAGCATATAACAAACATCACTTATGATTAATTTTTATCATATATATATAAATTTACATACATTTTAGAACTCATACATAAAAATTCTAATATAAATATCAATTTACAGTAATCTGCAATTATTTGCCATCAGTTTTCTGAAAACTCATCAAATAATTATAGACTTGGCTTTATAGATGTAAATTTGTCAAACACATAAATTCTTTAAATTCATTGTCTAAGATTTGATTCGAAACTATCCACAACCCAAAAGTTCTTACTTCGAATCATATTGCAATAACTTAGAAGAGCAAGGAGCCCATACCACCCATTTCAGACTGTTCTTTCACAAATATTTCAAAGTACTGGTATATAATCGTCACTGCCAATAGAATACCAGTTCCTGAACCAATAGCTCCTAAGAAATCAGCCATCACAGAAAGGGCTCCAATACACAAACCACCGAAAGCTGCAGCAATGGGAATGTAACGATTCAATTCATGAACCATAGAGTTATCACGATGGCCACGCATAACCATTTGTTGTTCTTTCAGTTGTTTTGCAACCTTTAAATCAAATACAAATTAAAATTAATGTGTATACAAATATTGTAATTAAATTTGCATGTCAAAATAGTTGTGTGTATCAAATTTTAGTAAAAAAAAAAAATTATATTTTGGTAAAAAAATTATGCTTGACACATAGAATATAGAGAAAAGTATAAGATGATCCAAAATTTAAAAATATTTTAATGAATGTGTCAAGTATTTACATCTTTTGCTGAGCTGCCAGAAACATCAATCCATGTCTTAGAGAAGAAGGCACAGGATCCCAACATGAAGATAATGTACAAAAGAGCGTGCAATGGATCTTGAACAATGTGTCCGACTGATTCTGGTGGTGATAAATAATAACACAATCCTCCTACAGGATATGCACGAGCTGGACCACCGCCTCCAACATCAGCCCAAACACCAAGTAAATTAATTAAGAAGTTACCTTGGAATTTAACTGCCAACATCTGCAAACAGCCAACATGTATTATATGTTAGATTTTTTTTAAACTTTGTAAATATAAAATATGCAAGATATAAAATTACCTGAGATATAACATATAAATTTGAAACTAGAGCTGATTGCAAGATGATTGGAATATTTGATGTATAAAATAATTTGATGGGATAGCTGCTATATTGTCCACGGTAACGAGCAGATTTGATGGGTAGGTCTACACGGAAGCCCTGAAAAAAAGATATTCTTATGAAAACCTTGTACATGTCAATCATAAATTGTGAAAGTTTGACTTTTTACCTGGAAGTATATCACTATAGCAAATACAAGCAAAGTGGCCAACAGATTCATCAAATTGGGTAAATTTTGTCTGTAGAATGCTTCACGTAAAGCTCTAACTTTATCTTGACGTGTTGCTAATAAATGGAATAGAGCAATGACCGCACCTTCGAACTCAGTTCCTCTACCTGTTAAAAATAATGAAAAAGTTTGATTTTACATTTTATTATTATTTCAACACTAAAAATAATAAATATATTGAAACAAACCAGTGTTGACTGTGGCTGGAGATAAGGCCTTCCAAACAATGGTTTCACAGATGTTAGTGGCAATGAACAATGAAATTCCAGAACCCAAACCATATCCTAATAAGAAAAAATAAGATTTAATATTTAATAAAGTAAGTAATAATCAGAAATATTTAGTTTAATTTACCTTTTTGTAAAAGTTCATCTAACAATAGAACAATTAATCCTGCAACAAACAATTGAATGATGATCAAAAAGCAGACACCGGCACCGAGATCAGCTGGATCTCCATACATTCCAGTCATTACATAAACAATAGCTTGTCCAACAGTGATCACCATGCCGAACACTAGCATAACACAAAAAATATGTAAGTCTTAGCAGATACATGTAGCATAGGCCAATTCAAAAGATGTTTCTTAACTTCTCATTTTAAATATTTAAAATTATGCTGGGTAAATGGCACTACATATTGAATAGACTCCGAAAAAGATTCATGTATATTCGCAAAAACAATTAGATTAGACCTTTGATTTGATTTGAAAAGTACACCACATACATTTTTGTGCTCCATTAAAAAGTGCCCGATCTTTTGGAGTATCACCAACTTCGATGATTTTAGCACCAGCCAACAACTGCATGATGAGACCAGATGTGACAATTGGTGCAATACCCAACTCCATCAATGTTCCACGATTTGAAGCTAAGATCACACGAATCCAATAAAAAGGATCCGCAGAGTCTGAGCTCATGATTCCAAACAATGGAATCTGGCAGCACACCAGGAAAATGAATAATGTTATGGCTGTCCATAGCACCTTTTCTCTGAACTGAACCTGTAAACACCCAATGTGTCAATATGGGAAATCTTATGTCTGCAAACTTTAGTATTTCTTTATCCAATTTTCAATGTTATTTGAAAAAAAAAGGGATATTGGAGTTCAACAGTAACTAACCCCATAAAATAAATACACAAAAAAATAATTATGAGATAATAAAAATTGGTGCTCAGTCCATTAAAGATTATCTGAACACACTCAATTATATTAATAATATTTAATATATCATTCAGCAAAAGAATTTGCAACATATTGTATATAATGTATATTTATATGAAACTAGGTTAGGGTTGCAAATATGGTTTTCGCGTATATTATAATTTGAATTTTATGCCGTACGCAATAATTACACAATGACAATTGCTTAGAAAATATTAGTACCGTTATACAAACACATCTGACATAGAATTTTGATTAAATTACCTTCGGTTCGGCTTTTGCTATTTCTGGCAGAATACTGCAGAACGGTTTAATAACTTCAAGAAATTTTACTGCAAATCAGAACAACATACAATTAATGCACAATAATATTAAAAAATTATATCATTTTGAACTTTGTATACGTAAGCATTTTCACCGTATGGGCTAATTTTGAGAACACACAAACAGAAGTTTCGAAAAATGATAAAAACACACTTAAATAAAGAAACAATTTGATTACTTACTGCCCATTTTTAAACTTTTAATTTATTTACGCCTAACTATGAACTAAATGGTCCAATACGACCGAATACAAATAATTTTATGTTAACGAAACACTACGTTGATCTCATTCCGAAACGCCGTAACACTAAAAACGAAATACGTGCTTCATTTGTTGCCACAGCGAGCGACAGGAGCGACACGTCTTCAACTATCAGGTCACGTGACCGGTGCGTTGGACATACGATATTCAACTCACTTAACACGTTACCGCAAGATATTCGACGTTCTTAGGTTGGCGTTATCTCTGAATGAGCTTTCGAATAAGCAGTTGCACCAAACACCGAAAGATGAAAAAATACTGCGTGTATATACAAGGACTGTCAATGCGAGCAATCGATGTATTGCTACCTGTGCGCTTATCTGCTGTTGTGCAATGCAAGTTGTCAAAAACATGACGTTTAAGGAAATGAATTCCTTCGTTTGATGTTTATTAACAGCATAATGGCACTATATTAAATATTATTATATTTTTGCTACGTTTTATGTACATACTTTAAAATGTCTATTACAAGATAAAAGTATTTTTATTTATATTTTTATATGAAAATAATCTTGAGATTCAATAATCATGGAATCTGAAAGTAACGATTCATCAAATGTTATTCGTTTTCCACCAGAAGTACAGGAAGTGATTGATAAGGTGTTTATTATTATTTGCATTCTCTTCACATTTAAAATAAATTGTACTTTCACAAAATTATATATGCGTATCAACCTCAAACATTTTAAATGTTTATTTTTCAAATATATAGCAATGTATATCAAAATGAGGCTATATACCATGCTTCAGATGATAAAAAAACACATTTTAAGTCTTGTTTAATAATGATGTCAATGCTCTTTTTACTGGTCTAAAGTCTTACTTGTAAATATTTTATATAATTGAGGAAGTCTTCTGTTATTTATCAATGCTTTTTCTGTAGGTTCTTCCTAGTGCTGATCCATTAGATTCCCCGGATTTTAATTGTGTGGACTACATAAACTCATTATTTCCAACTGAACAATCATTATCAAATATTGATGATGTTATATGCAAAATGGAATACAAAATCAGTTGTATTGATGATGACATAAGAAATGTAGTTCGTGGACAAACTAACGTTGGTCAAGATGGGCGTACAGCATTAGAAGAAGCACAGAAAGTTATAAGAGAATTATTTGTACACATCAAAGATATAAAGATGAAGGCTGAAAGGAGTGAAGAAATGGTTTGTACATTTTTTTTTTGATAATTAGTATTGTAATGCTACTGCTTTATGTATTGACGTAACAAATTTAACTTTCATTAATGTGTTATTTATATACAACATATTTTGCGAATTGTAATTACCAAATTGTAATTTGTAATTGGTAATTATTTTAGGTGCGAGAGATAACACGGGATATTAAGCAGTTAGATTGTGCAAAAAAGAATCTTACTCTAGCAATAACTACTTTAAATCATCTTCACATGCTTGTTGGAGGAATTGATAATCTGAAGCTGCTCACTCAGAAAAGATTATATGGTGAAATTGTGATGCCGCTTCAAGCTATCTTAGAAGTAATGCAGCATTTTAGTGATTATATGGATATTCCCCAAATAAAGGTATCAAAAATATATAAATATTTATTACATTCAAATATTTTTATATATAATCTTTATATATATTTCTTTGTTTTTCAATGAGAAAACTGTAATTGGCTTGTAGCAGTTAGGCCATTGATTCATAAATCATAATTTATGGTTATTCATTTCATAATTTTGAACGAATAGTAGTATTATTTGTATTATTTTGTAGTATATTCGTACAAAAAATTAAATGTTGCAGGAATTAGCAGATGAAGTGTCTAAGGTACAAGCACAATTATCAACACAAATCACGTCGGATTTCCATGAAGCGTTTTCAGGACCAAATGCTAAAAGTTTTATTCCAAACAAACAACTTGCTGATGCTTGTTTAGTAGTTTCTATACTAGAACCTAGAGTTAAAAAGGACATTTTAAAATGGTTTATAGGTATTTTATTAATATAATCAGTATAATAATAATTACATTTTGTGGTTACATTTAATTTCAATTTTAAGGTCTGCAATTGCAGGAGTACTTACACTTATTTCATGAAAATCAGGACACAGCTTGGCTTGATAAGATTGATAAAAGATATGTTTGGCTGAAGAGACATTTACTTGAATTTGAGAATAAATTTGGTTTAATGTTTCCAATAAATTGGGAAGTTTCGGAAAGAATAACTGTTCAATTTTGTCAAGTAACTAGAGATGAACTTTCAAAACTAATGGCTAAACGGAAGCATGAAATAGATGTTAAGTTACTTTTGTATGCAATACAGAAAACATCAAATTTCGAAAGTTTACTTTCAAGGAGATTTACAGGTAAATGTACTGTTAATTATGATAAATGATGGCTGTTTATTATACATTGCTGAGGGATTGAACTTCATATTCAAGGTATTACATTAGAAGACAGACAAGATGGATCAAAATTACCTAATGAGATTGTAACAAGCATTCCACTTGATGAACATGATTTTGAATCCCAACCTGATGAGCAATCATTAATTGATCCATCAGATGCTAAAAATAATGTAGTCGACTCTCCATTTAATGGTAAGTGAATTGTAGCTTTCCATTCATAGAATTACATTTTAAACTTACAAATACTATTTATTTTTTCATGTCATAGTTATCATTTATAACATATATTCTTTATATAATTGCAGGATTAATTGGCATATGTTTCATACCTTACTTATACATTTATATTGAGAGTATTGACCGAAATTTAGCAGACTATTTAGACAGATTTATTCAAGATTCTAAAACATTTATGAGTTCCAATACAAGTACTACTTTTAATGTTGTTTTGCCTAGTTGTGCAGATTTATTTATGTTCTATAAAAAGTGCTTAGTTCAGTGCACTCAATTAAGCAGAGGTCAATCGATGGTGAACCTATCAGAAGTATTTAAGAAATATCTTAGAGAATACGCGCTGAAAATTTTGCAAAACAATTTACCAAAATTAGTATCCACAACTCAGTCCTTAGGTGTGTACAAATAATTGTTCATATTTATATTTATAATTATTTATTGAATAAATTGAATACTAGGTACAAGTATGTCGTCAATCACAAGAGACATACAAAATTTAAATACCTCAGGAATCATTCAAAATTTTCATAGTTTACTGAAGGAAGGTGAAATACCTAGATTTACTAAAGAGGAATTGGCAAAGATCTGTTGTATTTTAACTACAGCCGAGTACTGTCTAGAAACTACGCAGCAACTAGAGGATAAATTAAAAGAAAAAATAGAGCCTGCTTTGCAAGATAAAATCAATCTATCACAAGAGCATGATATGTTTCATACGTATGTTATAAAAATGTGAAATATATTATACTATACCATATTCATTACATTTTTATATTTCAGTGTAATATCGAATTGTATTCAATTATTAGTGCAGGACTTAGAAATATCTTGTGAACCAGCCCTCACAACAATGATTAAGGTACATATACAGTTCATCTTAAATTTTGTTTTTTCTTTTAGAGTAATTTGTATTTATTATCAATTTATTCTAGATGCAATGGCAAACAGTTAAGAATGTTGGAGATCAGAGTGCTTATGTTAATGTCATAACATCTTATCTCAAACAAAATATTCCTATCATTAGAGACTATTTATCTTCTTCTCGTAAATATTTTACGCAATTTTGTGTAAAGTTTGTGAATTCATTCATTCCAAAATTCATACAACATATTTATAAGTGCCGTCCTATTGGAATCTCTACAGATAATACAAGTAACACTGTAGGGTGTGAGCAGCTATTATTAGATACTCATAGTTTAAAAACTGTTCTACTAGACTTGCCTTCTCTTGGTTCCCAAGTAAACAGAAAAGCACCAGCAAGCTACACTAAAGTTGTTGTCAAAGGGATGACTAAAGCTGAAATGATACTAAAAGTTGTTATGGCTCCCATAACTCCTCCACAAAGTTTCACAGAACAATTCTTAAAATTGCTACCAGAATGTCACATATCAGAATTTCATAAGGTATTAGATATGAAGGGATTAAAACGCAATGAACAAACTACTTTGGTTGAGATATTTAAAAGTCAAGCTCCCAGCTTAATAGTTACTGATGATGAAAGTCAATGTTCACATGATAGTCCCGATCATGATACAGGTAGAATTAGAAAATTGGAAAAACTTATCAAAAAGCGTTTACCAAATTGATAAAATGAAATATAGAAAAATTTATTTATTATTTTTATAAAGACATGGAATTTGAACAAGATTTAAATAGATATATTACAATAATTATTTATTTTCTCAATAGCATGTACAACAAAACAGATCTAAATATAAATAAGTTATGAATAAATATCTAAAACTTCGTATTAATAAAACATACTTTCCTTATAAACCAAATTTTTACATATTTACATAGGAATAATAAGGATAAGAGGATTAACATAAGGAACAATATTTGCATCTGGAGGTATAAGTTAATAAATACTATGCGGAATAAAAGCTATTAAAAATGGCTTTAGGAAGTCCTATTTAAATATTCGAACTATTTAGTTTTATAGACACTCACTGGGAAATACTACTAATACTAAATTTTCACGAAATGTCATTTCAAAAATGCATTGAACTGCTGAATAACTACAATATGCAATTGATTTCCATATGGTAGACACAATATTTCGAGTTCAATTAGAATTATTTGTAACTTTTTTCATTTGCTTAATAATATGCCTATTCCAATTGAATGGCAAAATCAGTATTACAAGCAGCAACTTCAGCACTATTCAGCCTTTGCTGATTTTACTGGAGGACGATGAAATGAACTATCCACAGATTTTAACACCGCGTATAGAACTGGTTTGTATAAGAAGACCCAAGGAAAGAAAATTATGAATCCATAAAACCTCACTACTGAATATAAGTTCCACCACTTAGCACAGCTTAGAAAAACGAAAGGTGTTATACAATATCCCATGTTGACCACTGTATAAAATTTCAGAATAACGAATATTACAGGTGCCATTGCTGGGGAATTTAATAAATTTGTTGCCACACTGCTCTTTGCTATCATACTTGTAAACTGAAAAATATAGATAAAATTTTAATAAGAAGACTTTTAACAAAATTTGTCAACACTAATTAAATACATTAAAAATACGTACCTCCTTTTCAAAAAATACAACTGCAAATTCCATGAAAAAGCACATGTAATAACCGCTGTGGAAGCCATGCCATATTGCCAGAAATAGTAAGGATGAGACTTGACTGAGGTATCTTGAAAATGAAATCATTTTTCATAATTTTATATTTCATTTGAGTTAAAAAAAACTATCTTGAAGTGGTAAATAAAATCATGACATGTAATTACTAAGGATGCTTATATTACCAAATATAAGCATTTGTGCTTATGGCAGTGATACAAATTTATTTATTTAACTGGTATTATGGGTTTATTAAACTTACTTGTTTCCCAAAAATCGTAACCTTGTAAAAACATAATTTGCAACCCACATATTGGTGTTACAATTGAAACTTTCAATATAATCTCCAAAACATTTAGCATTTTCAAACAAGTAGGGATTAATATTTTGGCAACCAGTCCAATCGTTTTTAGCTTCATTATATGTCAAACCTTAAAATAAAGCATTGTAATATTAAGATATTTTAAACAAATTCTACTGCAAAAATGAGCTAATTACCAAATCCAATGCAAGCTCCTTCTGTCAGCAACCAGATAGAAATATATTTGTAAAGTGTAAATTTACCCCAGAAACCCATGTAGATTATTCTCTTGAAAATATTTGCATTAAGATAGTCTTCTGAAAATAAGTACTCATCCGACAACCAAGCTGATCCTACTTGGTTCAAAATTAGATACACGCAACCCAGAGCAAATCTTTTCAAACTGTAGTTAAAATATCCGTCCTGAAAATAGTCAAAAATAATATAATTTTAGTTCATTTTCATAAACAATATTATTAACTTGATATAATATTTATATAAAGATTAATATATGATAAATGTATTTTTTTTTTAGATAATATATTTTGAGATATATTGAATACATAGATTTTTATTTTTTAATGGCATATGAAATTTTGATTTAACAAAAATAGATTAACATAATTCTCACATATAGTATATTAAATGTTCTTACCTTATCATCGTATGACCCACTAATGAACTTTTTATATCGAGTGATTGGAAATTGCGGTCCTACCAAAAAACTGCTTGGAAAATATGTATATCCTAATATTTCAAGTAAACTTGGTGGTCTGGAAAATTAGAACAAATTAAATAGATTCAATAATTTTTAATTCTTGTATTTCCTATGTTACCGAATGCAATGAAAAAGTGCTAAATATTTCTGTGACAAAACAGAAATTAAATGTTTCCATAGAAATTTGAAGTTGATTGACAACCGTATACAAAAAATTGAAAATGAACTATATTAAATTATGCAAGAATTCATTTTCAAGACAAGGCAATAAGTCATATTTAGTCTTTGTTAAATTGATTTGATTTTGTATGGTTATGGATATAGCCGAAGAGTAAATATTGCATATCCATGTAAACGAACTCCTCAATATGTCAATACGTTAAAACAATTAGAGTAATTTTGAAAACTCTTGGTTAGGAAAAGTATGTATATATATATATATATATATATATATATGTATATGTATATATATGTATGTAGTAGTATATATTAGTTTATTACGTTTTCAGTGCTGAGTGACGGTAACGGGCTGACAATTTTTCAGGATCAGTTTGACCATCATAAATATCGGTCATAAGTCCAATGTGTCTCAATACCAGAACACAATGTGGCATTGTCCATTTTATGTCATATGAGTCCGATGCAGTAAAATAATATCCTATAAAGCAAATTTACCATCAGCAAACTACATTTACAGTAAGTACATATATTTTAATTGAACATTTTATATGGAAGATATCCCAATATAACGTTAAAATTTGATTAATTAGATGATCAATAAAATATATATATATATATATATATATATATATATATATATTTCAAATATTAAAATGAATGTACTAACAACAGTAGATTCTTAAATATGTTTTAAAGTACTAGAGGTTTTAATCGTTTTGAATTTGATATATTTTAAAAAGAAAGAATCAAACAAAATTTGAATTCAATCTTAATTCAACAATATTCATACAAATTAACGGTGTCGTTTGTGGATGTTGATAAATATGGAATAAAATGGGTATGATATAAATTTTACTATATTTTTGGGTATGGGTGTAAATAAATTTGAAATTTAGAAATATTACATTAACATAAACTCTCATAGGCAAAAACAAACATCCGAAAAGTATCATACTTTTAATAATACAAGTAGAATGTGCTAAATTTTATTTCAGGAAAGAGTAGAAAAAAGTTACAAGATATATTACAACTGATTTAATTTAAATCGTTTTTTAAAAAATTCAATGTTGCCAAAATTTATTAACCACAATAATGTTGAATGCAAAGCACAATATAATATAAAATATACATTAGTGGTTAAATTTGTTAAATCGCTTTTGAGAAAATTATTTTATTTAAAAATTATTATTGCTAAAATTTATAAACCACAATGTTCAATGCAACGAACAATATAATACAAAATATACATTATTGGATATATGTTATAAATCGCTTTTTAAAGAAATAAATATTGCTAAAATGTATTAACCATAATAATAGTTTTGAATGTATTACTGGATAAATGTTATAAATCGCTTTTGAAAAAATTTAATACTGCTCAAATTTATTAACCACAGTAGTGTTGAATGTAACGAATCATATATTGAACACTATTCATTACTGGACAAATTTCAATACTGAAAAAATTCATTACTGCTGAAGTTGATTAAACATAATAGTGTTGAATAAAATGAACCATATAATACACAATATGCATTACTGGGCAAAATTTGTTTTAAATCGTATTTGAATATTGGTAAAATTTATTAAGCACATATACATTATTTGATAAAGATGTTGATTTGCTTTCGAAAATATTCAATGATGCTAAAAATTTTTAACCACAATAGTGTTGAATGTAACGAAAAATACATTATTACTGGATAAATCTGTTATAAATCGCTTTTGGAAAATTCAATATTGCTTAAATTTATTAATTATAATAGTGTTGAATGTAAAGAATCATATATTATAGAACACACAATAAAAAAACAAGCACAATATAAAAAAATCCAATAAATTTGTTGAAATTCGCTTTTGAAAAAATCAATATTGCTAAAATTGATTAACCAAAATAGTGTTGAATGTATCAAACCAATAATACACAATATAAAAACCAGATAAATCTGTTATAAATTGCACTTGAAGAAATTGAATAACACTAACCATGATAGTGTTAAATGTAACAAACCATATAATAAACACAATATACATTACTGAACAAACAAAATTTGTTATAAATCGCATTTCAAAATATTCAATATTGTTAAAATTTATTAAGCACATAGTGTTGAATGTAACAAGTCATATAACACATACATTCATTATTTAATAAAGATGTTAAATTGCTTTTGAAAATATTCAATGATGCTAAAATTTATTAACCACAATATGTGAATGTAACGAACCATATAATACATAGTATACATTATTGCTGGATAAATCTGTTATAAATCGCTTTTGGAAAATTCAATATTGTTAAAATTTATTAACCATAATAGTGTTGAATGTAATAAACCAATAATACACAATATAAAAACCAGATAAATCTGTTATAAATTGCATTTGAAGAAATTAAATAACACTAACCATGATAGTGTTAAATGTAACGAACCATATAATATACCCAAACCAAATAATAATACACAGAATATACATTAGTGGATAAATTTGTTATAAATCGCTTTTGGAAAATTCAATATTGCTAAATTTTTTTAACCATAATAGTGCTTAATGTAATGAATCATATATTGCACAATATAGAAACACCCAATAAATTTATTGTAAATAGCTTTTGAAAAAAAAAAACAATATTGCTAAAATTTATTAAGCACAATAGTGTTCAATATTGAACGAACCATATATACTCAATATAAATGTATTGTTAACTGCATAAATATAGAATGATAATATAAATATTATTTTATAAATGCACTTATAGACAGTATGATAAAATAACATGAATATTATTGATAAATTGCAAAAAAAATAATGAAAAAATTGGGATTTTAATGAATAATTATTAAAATAAAAATAATAATAAAATACTTTACCTATGAGGAGATGTCCCATATGAAAAATAAATTGTATTATTACACTGTAAGATGTTCCAGCTAAAAATTTCATGTTCAAATAGGTAAATAACACTGCTCCCAAACTATGTCGTATGTCATATCCATAATTAAAATAGCAAAGTAATATTCCAGTAAAAGCAATAAAAACATTCTTAACTGTTTCACTTTTTTTTAGAATTTGCGTTCGATATAAATAGGCCAGTGGATATCCTGAAACATGAATGAATAATTGATGTCACTAAAAACTAACCTAGTTTCTCAATAGATAATAAATAATTAATATGAATTTAATTTATACTTTACCCAGGAGGGTTGATACAAGCAAACGTAGGGCAGGTTCTGAAACTCCTAAACCACTTGATATAGTTAACAATATACTGTCCATGTTTATGAATTATTAAACATCAATTTCACGAAATTATCACAGAAAAAAATGAAGTTTTTCATATGTTTATCAAATGCTGGATTTGTTATATTTTAAATCGTCGTACAATTTATAGATAGACATGTTTCTCGTATATTTATTATGTAAGAAATGTGTTTTTTGTACCCAAAACTCAAAGTTTCTGTTATCACTAGCAGTGACGGTTGACTGATTGTGCGTTTGCGTTCACTATTTTTGTGCTGTTGTTGCACGATGCAAGTTCCTTTCCGATGCTTAATCGAATCTTAATACGTAGACAAAATGAAAGTGTTTTCTCCTCATTTACCATACGTCAAATTATAATTGTCCAATACTAGCAAAGCCACACACACTTTGACACATACGCGAGTATAAACACACACACAGAGTCGCATTAGTCTATAGAGCTCCTGAGTCCACTTTCGATTGGGGCATCGCACACATCATGACGACGCATATGTGTACGCATGCACACAAATACAGAGCCGCATTAGAATTTCAAAGGATAAGATATAAATACGCAGATGTGCACGTACTCTACAAATACCCCATTATTAATACATTTGCAGCACAGCATTATGTGCGAAGGTCAGTATTCGAATATGGAATATCCTTGATCCTTTATATGTTTATGTTTCTTTTTCATTTATTTTATTCTACGTATCGGGGATATGGGATGTCTCCTTTTTCAGGAACTATTAACAATAAAAAAAATAAACTAGTGGAGTATGGAATCGTGCCTTAAGACAAATTGCTGGAACTTCCCGTACCAAAAATTATTTTTTTTTAAAAAAGATTAAATTTGTTTTATACTTTGAAAAAATTAGATTTTTTAGAAATTTTAAATAATTTTGGAAAAAAACTTTTGGAATATATATAAATATATATTTTTATTTTTAAATATTTTAGAAATTTTGAACTTTTTTTAAAGCAATCGCACTGCTTTAACTGTATAGAGACGCAATATCGAAGCGCGTAAGCGCCGCGTCGCCGTCTAACAGGCAAACGATGTTACGAAACCCATAGAAATGTAAACAAAATTGATACACATTATTAAAATCTCCATGATATGATCTAATAATCATTTTTGACTTCAAATGGCATGTTTTTTACTTATTTTTACTGGATCTCCGAAGCCGCTAGATTTACCTTCCCAAGTTATAGTAATCGCCAAGTTTGCGCTACGGGAAGTTAATTATATATATATATATATATATATATATATATAAAAATGGAGCTCTCTTTCAAATGTCCGAATAAAACTCGAAAACGGCTGAATCGATTTGGCCAGTCTTAGTCTTGAAAAATTCGTGCCAATCCAGAGAATGTCCAAAAGGTGAGAAATTATTTCAAATCCGCGTAGAAACTTTACATTTATAATTTGAAAATTTTTGTAGAAGCGTAATTTAAATAGAACAATGGACGGTGGCAATTTCGTGAAATGTCAAACGCTTTTGACAGATGATGTTCAATTACGTTTAATAGGATGTTTTACGCGAATATTATTTATTTGTGATAAATTTGTAGTAAGTAGTTTTGTTTGTAGTTTTATTTATATACAAAAACGTTAGTAAACGGGGCCCAAGTGTTACTAGAGACTCAAAATATAAACTTTTTCGACATGTTAATATGAAAATGCATTTTTGGCATATTTTTCTCAAACACGGTGCTCTGAAAGATCTTATTTGTATAATTATATGCTCATTGGTATTTATAAAACATTTTCTAGGTTGTTATATTATTTTTTATTTATGTTATTTAAATTCAGAACCTAAATTTGGTATCGATCAAATGGACCTTTTGTCGAATAACATTTTTCCAGTTATAATTTTCCAGAATTTATCGCAGAATAGATAGTAATATATGAAAGTCCGGGGTTAAAAAAGTCAACCACCGATTTGTCAAAAATCAGTAAAGTTAAGCATTGTTTAACAACAACATTTGAAAGTAGAGGAAAAAAGATTTATAGCCAGCTACAAGCTTGATTTGAAAACGGTAATCTTTGAAATGGGGGAGATAAACGGTAATCTTTGAGAATCCATAATAAAAGTATTTTCTTCCGTTGGTAGTTTTTAAGCATTAGTTAAAAATGTAATTATTTTGTGAATTACCTTTAAAACTATAATAAGGCTTTAAATCTTTTTGCCACCTGCCCGTTTCAAGTTTGCCGGGTATATATATATATATATATATATATATATACGAGGTCTGTTCAAAAAGTACCCGGAATTTTCGTTTTTTCAAAAAAATATTTATTTATTCGTCTACATTAATGTGGTCCCCTTCAAAGTAGTCCCCCCCAGATATAATACACTTATGCCAGCGTTTTTTCCAATTTTCGAAGCACCCTTGATATTCACTTTTTGATATGTCCTTGAGCACTCTCAGCGATTTTCTTCAATCGAGGAAAACCGCCGTCCTTTCATGGGTCTCTTCAACTTTGGGAATAGGAAAAATTCACACGGAGCCATATCTGGTGAATTTTTGCACTTTGCAACACTTTATTTCATTTTTTACGCAAAATTTAATACAAATTCTTTGACTTTTCAATTCTTCCATTGTAAAAATCGCCGAGCTCAGAAAAACACGTCGGAACCTTAGCGACTACCACAGACAAAGTAAACAGTGAATATAGCTGAAAATTTCATCATACTTTAGGGGCATGTATACCAACACAATAAAAAAAAATTTTGACAATCAGACACTCCAGACCCGCGAAATTTAATTATTAGTAATTCCGGGTACTTTTTGAACAGACCTCGTATATATATATATTATGTTAAATGTTAAATATGAACAATACAACACTCCGGATTTTAACACACACTTTATTCGGTTATAGAACATATAGGAATTCTGATGCTGTTCAAACAATAAAAAAAAATTATCCGGAATTCCGATTATCCGGAATTCCGATTATCCGGAATTCCGATTATCCGGAATTCCGACTATCCGGAATTCCGATTATCCGGAATTCCGATTATCCGGAATTTCGATTATCCGGAATTCGGATTATCCGGAATTCCGATTATCCGGAATTCCGATTATCCGGAATTCCGATTATCCGGAATTCCGATTATCCGGAATTCCGATTATCCGGAATTCCGATTATCCGGAATTCCGATTATCCGGAATTCGATTATCCGGAATTCCGATTATCCGGAATTCGATTATCCGGAATTCCGATTATCCGGAATTCCGATTATCCGGAATTCCGATTATCCGGAATTCGATTATCCGGAATTCGGATTATCCGGAATTCGGATTATCCGGAATTCGGATTATCCGGAATTCGGATTATCCGGAATTCGATTATCCGGAATTCGGATTATCCGGAATTCCGATTATCCGGAATTCCGATTATCCGGAATTCCGATTATCCGGAATTCGATTATCCGGAATTCGGATTATCCGGAATTCGGATTATCCGGAATTCGGATTATCCGGAATTCGGATTATCCGGAATTCCGATTATCCGGAATTCCGATTATCCGGAATTCCGATTATCCGGAATTCCGATTATCCGGAATTCCGATTATCCGGAATTCCGATTATCCGGAATTCCGATTATCCGGAATTCCGATTATCCGGAATTCGGATTATCCGGAATTCCGATTATCCGGAATTCCGATTATCCGGAATTCGGATTATCCGGAATTCGGATTATCCGGAATTCGGATTATCCGGAATTCGGATTATCCGGAATTCGGATTATCCGGAATTCGGATTATCCGGAATTCGGATTATCCGGAATTCGGATTATCCGGAATTCCGATTATCCGGAATTCCGATTATCCGGAATTCCGATTATCCGGAATTCGGATTATCCGGAATTCGGAATATCCGGAATTCGGAATATCCGGAATTCGGATTATCCGGAATTCGGATTATCCGGAATTCGGATTATCCGGAATTCGGATTATCCGGAATTCGGATTATCCGGAATTCGGATTATCCGGAATTCGGATTATCCGGAATTCGGATTATCCGGAATTCGGATTATCCGGAATTCGGATTATCCGGAATTCGGATTATCCGGAATTCGGATTATGCGGAATTCGGATTATGCGGAATTCGGATTATCCGGAATTCGGATTATCCGGAATTCGGATTATCCGGAATTCGGATTATCCGGAATTCGGATTATCCGGAATTCGGATCATCCGGAATTCGGATTATCCGGAATTCGGATTATCCGGAATTCGGATTATCCGGAATTCGGATTATCCGGAATTCGGATTATCCGGAATTCGGATTATCCGGAATTCGGATTATCCGGAATTCGGATTATCCGGAATTCGGATTATCCGGAATTCCGATTATCCGGAATTCCGATTATCCGGAATTCCGATTATCCGGAATTCGGATTATCCGGAATTCGGATTATCCGGAATTCGGATTATCCGGAATTCGGATTATCCGGAATTCGGATTATCCGGAATTCGGATTATCCGGAATTCGGATTATCCGGAATTCGGATTATCCGGAATTCGGATTATCCGGAATTCGGATTATCCGGAATTCGGATTATCCGGAATTCGGATTATCCGGAATTCGGAATATCCGGAATTCGGAATATCCGGAATTCGGAATATCCGGAATTCGGATTATCCGGAATTCGGATTATCCGGAATTCGGATTATCCGGAATTCGGATTATCCGGAATTCCGATTATCCGGAATTCGGATTATCCGGAATTCGGATTATCCGGAATTCGGATTATCCGGAATTCAGATTATCCGGAATTCGGATTATCCGGAATTCAGATTATCCGGAATTCGAATTATCCGGAATTCGGATTATCCGGAATTCGGATTATCCGGAATTCGGATTATCCGGAATTCCGATTATCCGGAATTCCGATTATCCGGAATTCCGATTATCCGGAATTCCGATTATCCGGAATTCCGATTATCCGGAATTCCGATTATCCGGAATTCGGATTATCCGGAATTCGGATTATCCGGAATTCGGATTATCCGGAATTCGGATTATCCGGAATTCGGATTATCCGGAATTCGGATTATGCGGAATTCGGATTATGCGGAATTCGGATTATCCGGAATTCGGATTATCCGGAATTCGGATTATCCGGAATTCGGATTATCCGGAATTCCGATTATCCGGAATTCCGATTATCCGGAATTCCGATTATCCGGAATTCCGATTATCCGGAATTCCGATTATCCGGAATTCGGATTATCCGGAATTCGGATTATCCGGAATTCGGATTATCCGGAATTCGGATTATCCGGAATTCGGATTATCCGGAATTCGGATTATCCGGAATTCGGATTATCCGGAATTCCGATTATCCGGAATTCCGATTATCCGGAATTCCGATTATCCGGAATTCCGATTATCCGGAATTCGATTATCCGGAATTCGATTATCCGGAATTCCGATTATCCGGAATTCCGATTATCCGGAATTCCGATTATCCGGAATTCCGATTATCCGGAATTCCGATTATCCGGAATTCCGATTATCCGGAATTCCGATTATCCGGAATTCCGATTATCCGGAATTCCGGATTATCCGGAATTCGGATTATCCGGAATTCGGATTATCCGGAATTCGGATTATCCGGAATTCGGATTATCCGGAATTCGGATTATCCGGAATTCCGATTATCCGGAATTCCGATTATCCGGAATTCCGATTATCCGGAATTCGATTATCCGGAATTCGGATTATCCGGAATTCGGATTATCCGGAATTCGGATTATCCGGAATTCGGATTATCCGGAATTCGGATTATCCGGAATTCCGATTATCCGGAATTCCGATTATCCGGAATTCCGATTATCCGGAATTCCGATTATCCGGAATTCGATTATCCGGAATTCGGATTATCCGGAATTCGGATTATCCGGAATTCGGATTATCCGGAATTCGGATTATCCGGAATTCGATTATCCGGAATTCCGATTATCCGGAATTCCGATTATCCGGAATTCCGATTATCCGGAATTCCGATTATCCGGAATTCCGATTATCCGGAATTCCGATTATCCGGAATTCCGATTATCCGGAATTCCGATTATCCGGAATTCGGATTATCCGGAATTCGGATTATCCGGAATTCGGATTATCCGGAATTCGGATTATCCGGAATTCGATTATCCGGAATTCCGATTATCCGGAATTCCGATTATCCGGAATTCCGATTATCCGGAATTCGATTATCCGGAATTCCGATTATCCGGAATTCCGATTATCCGGAATTCCGATTATCCGGAATTCCGATTTTTCGGAATTCCGATTATCCGGAATTCCGATTATCCGGAATTCCGATTATCCGGAATTCCGATTATCCGGAATTCGGATTATCCGGAATTCGGATTATCCGGAATTCCGATTATCCGGAATTCCGATTATCCGGAATTCCGATTATCCGGAATTCCGATTATCCGGAATTCCGATTATCCGGAATTCCGATTATCCGGAATTCCGATTATCCGGAATTCGGATTATCCGGAATTCGGATTATCCGGAATTCGGATTATCCGGAATTCGGATTATCCGGAATTCGGATTATCCGGAATTCGGATTATCCGGAATTCGGATTACCCGGAATTCGGATTATCCGGAATTCGGATTATCCGGAATTCGGATTATCCCGAATTCGGATTATCCCGAATTCGGATTATCCGGAATTCGGATTATCCGGAATTCGGATTATCCGGAATTCGGATTATCCGGAATTCGGATTATCCGGAATTCGGATTATCCGGAATTCGGATTATCCGGAATTCGGATTATCCGGAATTCGGATTATCCGGAATTCGGATTATCCGGAATTCGGATTATCCGGAATTCGGATTATCCGGAATTCGGATTATCCGGAATTCGGATTATCCGGAATTCGGATTATCCGGAATTCGGATTATCCGGAATTCGGATTATCCGGAATTCGGATTATCCGGAATTCGGATTATCCGGAATTCGGATTATCCGGAATTCGGATTATCCGGAATTCGGATTATCCGGAATTCCGATTATCCGGAATTCGGATTATCCGGAATTCGGATTATCCGGAATTCGGATTATCCGGAATTCGGATTATCCGGAATTCGGATTATCCGGAATCGGAATATCCGGAATTCGGATTATCCGGAATTCGAATTATCCGGACTTCGGATTATCCGGACTTCGGATTATCCGGACTTCGGATTATCCGGACTTCGGTTCATCCGGACTTCGGTTCATCCCGGACTTCGGATTATCCGGACTTCGTATTATCCGGACTTCGGATTATCCGGAACCAATGGGGTTTATTGTTTTTATAATACTTCATTGTATATAGCATTCAAACAACACATGCTTATACACTTAAAGTATTAATATTTTTGATTCTCTAGAAATTGTCTAGAATATACCTTATTTAGCAAAACAACGTTTGCCGGGTCAGCTAGTATAATATAATATATATTATATATATATTATATTATAGACTTTTTTAATAATTTCGAATGTAATTTAATATAGACGCCTAAAAAATTGACGCCTGGTCCTTTTTACAATATAGGCGGGATAAAATGTGGCGGTCAGGAAGCAAACAGATCAAATGTCTTATTTATAATTTCTAAAGAATTTTACGAAATAATAGCTACAACATTCAACCAATGCAAAATATAAATTTTATGGGTATTTTTTTACAGAGACAACACTGTATTTAACCTTGGTCTGGCATTCATAAGAAATATTTACCAGCAGAGTTGGAATAACTAATAATTTAATTTATCTCTTGTAAAATTGCTTTTCTCTAACTTAAATTGCGTTTTATATTTACTATTATTTATCCTTTACACTTTAGCCAAGGTAAAAGTTCAGTTGATTCTTTTTACCCCACCCATGTGTAAGCTTTTATAAAGGTTATAAAAAAGGAATATTGAATCTATCTTGCATTTAATAATACATCTTATAAAACTATTAAATAACGTAAACTTCAAAATTACATTAGTTTTCGTAAACTAAACAACAGTGCGCATGACCAAACAAAATTAACAACGAAAGAAATTGCTTTTGTTATGGATTTTCAAAACATTTCCGTTTATCTTCCGATAGCAATGTCGTAAGAGTTGATGGCTGTATATTCGTGTTTTTCACTCTACTTTCAAAAATTGTTGTTAAATAATTCTTAACTTTACTTGTTTAACTTTTGATATCATTGGTGGACCTTTTTACTCGCGGATCTTTAAGCCCCGCTCTACCATATATATTTGTTTTTTTTTTTGACGTTGAAATATATTTGAAATAATTAACACCCCATTCGTAGAATTAAAAAAAAGTTAAAAGAAAGCATTGATTATACGTTTCGACACTTAATGTGTGTCATGGAAACTTAAAATACTAATAATAGTTTCAAACAAATATTTTTAGAAAAAACAACAGTGAACTAATATAGAATAATTTTTAAGATATATAAAAAATAAAATAAAAAACTAAAAGAGAGGATATAAAAGCCTCACAGGCAAAAATATGCTTATGCGTTGACAATCGAATAAAAGTATGAATATCAAATAAATTTCTAAAACATTCGTACAATTTGTTATTGATGTAGTAACGCTCGATCTTTAAACTTAACTAATATGTATTGGTAATTTATTTAATTTTACAATAAAATTTAGTTCTTTAATTCATTAATGAATAAAATTAAAAATCTTAGATGACATACATCAAATTAAAATGAAGAGGATTCTAGAGAAACCTTATTTTTTCAAACGTTTCGACGGCAATTTTATATCATCATCATAGAAATGTTTTTATATTTAAATGATATTTATATAATTTTGTAAGTAATAAAATAATAATCTAATCTAAAATTTACGTCGTAGTTAGTTTTGTACATTTTTAATGGTCTGTAAATTTGTTAACATTGGTTTGAAAAATGATATATGAATAATATTTTTATTCTTTATTCTTTGTTTATGACTTTATAATTTTTAAATATTTATTATCCAGTCCAGCTAAGATTCAAAAATTATGGATGCTTATTAAAATTATTTTAAACATGTTAGTTTGTAATAATAGGATGAATGCTTATGTGCATGTCTGACAAAGTCTGAAAAATTATTAAGACACCCACACAGAAATTTTTAATGATGAATTTATTATTATAATCGTGAATTTTAATGTGGGAATAACGGTATATTTCAGGAATGCGTTAGGAACACAAAAGTTAATTTTTTTGATGTAAAATGTTTTTTTGGTGTTCTTTTAAGTTATTTTTAAAACTATGTGAAATCATATAATAATGATTACATGCTACCATCAGTTTTTATTTCCAGTATCTTTGAATATATCATTTGATATATGGTTTTACAGGACAACGATGACCTGTCGCTTTATTAGGTCAAATTGAAACCTTCATTAGATCAAATTTTTACCTTATAGTTATTAACTTAGTTTGATCAGAGTCGAACGCTTGAGTCTCAAATCAGAAATTGATTAAAATATCTATGCAATAAAATCTTTGCATGCATTTTACATATTTCAATTTTTTTGCTTGTACATGCTGAAAAATAATATAGTACGTAGGCGGACACAATTCAACTGACCTTCAGTTAAAAAAAGTTGTTTCAATTTATATAATTGAAGTCATCATTTTTAACATTACAGTGTTTGTTTTTATTTTTAGTTTTTTTTTTTAAATTTTCATACAACTTCCTGATTGTTTACATATAGGGCATCGTTTTTCCTTCGATAGTCCATTTTCAGTTTTATTTAATATTGGCCTAACAATTCCTTGTCACCATGACTGCGACCTCGACTTACTTTCCAAATGGACTTGCTACCTTAAGAATTCCTACATAACAATAAAAAACTCTAAATGACATCAAATTCATTTTTATGATAACTGTTACTATTCAAAGAAAAATACAATCAATAAAACAACTAGTGTTTTCACATTGTTTTATTGCGTAGTTGTACTATTACTATACGTTATTTGTTGTTTATTTCATCCATGCATTTTTATCGAATCATTTTTTAACCTAATTAGCAATAATGAATTAATAGGTTTCTGTGTACAAAGTGCTATAATTTATATTCTAGTTCAAAGACTAACTGCTAATTATTTGCATATATAGTTGTAAAATGATTAATTCCTATGATATATTATCAGATATGCAATCTTATTGATTGAATTGGTACTTGATTGAATTTTTGAGAGATAGTAAAATATAATTATTATTAATGTATGCCCATTTTTTTTAGTTGATTTTAGTCTACAACTATTTTATAACGCTTTTGAATCTATCAGTTAGTATATAAATTAAATGCACTTATTTTCTTTGGACTTTGTTTTCTCAAAAGTTATATTATCACAATAATCAATTAAATATATTGTATAATTTGATTTATCATTCGAAAA